>NC_138208.1:21735501-21775501 GCF_964194415.1 Vipera berus
TCACCCTATTGCACTATATAGATGCATGAAAATTGTGTTCAGTTTATAAGTTATAGGTTTGATTGCTTCTTGCCAGGTTTAATGCATGGATACAAAATTAATGGATTTTTGTGTTTCTTTGGATGTTGTGATGCAGTTCTTGCCTTATAAAAACCATAAATTTGAAAATAAATATACAGAAGTAGAAAAGCATGGGAAAGTATTGCAAATGAATGTAGAAATGGAATAGAACTGATTTGTGCAGGAACCATACTAGGCTGATCAATTGTATTTTTATAGCATTGTATCACTTTTTCTAGAAGCAGACCATGCCAATAAAATATAGCTGGTTTTCCACAATAAAGGAAATAATGTTTGTTATTTAAAAGCCACTCTGGTATTATTATAATGTGGAATATTAATATTCTTAAACTTGACAGAGAGGGAGGTATTAAAAATAGCTCTCATTTAACAACAGATAACAAATTTTAGTTTTTACTAAATTATAGGTTATATTAAAAGGAATTGTTCATTTTCTTTGAGGATCTTCATTAAAGCACCTGGAGGGCTTGTAGTATGCAATTTTCTTTGAAATGTAAATGATTAAGCAAAGCCAGATAATTAAACAGAAATATCTTTAATCAATTGAAAGCATAAATCATATAATTTTCTGGAAGGAAGAGGCATCAATCTCCTAGCCAGCATGGAACTAAGCTTTGGAGAGACAGTCACATGTGATTTTGCTTCCTATAGTGCAAAGAAATTGCAAATGTCAGTAAAATCTTCTCTATATATCATTTAGTCTAGACAATCCCTTAGCAGACGCTAAACTTTTACATTAGTTCACTGCTAAGAGTTATGCTATTCTCTCTTTACTCCCCTGCTCTGATAGAGAAAAAAATATAGCACTTAATATTTATATTACATTGTGTGTTCCTGTGTTAAAAGCACTCTGCATACATTATCTGAACAGTTTTTATAAAGACCCAATTTCATTGTCTAACACAAAACTGTTGACAAAGTGACTAAATTAGTAGACCAGTGAAATTCTATGGACATAATAGATTTCAGTAAGGCATTTGACAAAATAGACACAACCTACTTCTTGGTAAGCTAGAAAAATGTGGGATAGACAGCATCACCACCAGATGTATTTATAACTGGCTGACAAACTGTAATCAACAAGTAGTCTTTAATGGTACTACATCTACATGGAGGTAGGTAAGCAGTGGAGTATCACAAGGTTCTGTCATAGGCCCAGTACTCTTCAATATCTTTATAAATGACTTAGGAAATAAAAAGGGGGCTTACGGTATCAAATTTGCAGATGACACTACGATGGCAGGAATAGCCAACACTCCAGAAGACAAGCTTAAGATCCAAAAGGACCTTGACAGACTTGAATACTGTGCCCTGTCCAATAAAATAAAATTTAATGTGGAAAAAAGCAAAGTTTTACACATGGGCAGGAAAAACCAGAGGTACAAATACAGATTAGGCAAAACCTGGCTCAAAAACAGTAACTGTGAGAAGATACCTTGGAGTCTTAGTTGACAATCACTTAAATATAAGCCAGCAGTTGTATAAACAGAGACATAGAATCAAAATCATGTGCAGTATTGGTACCGCTTTATAAAATCTTAGTAAGATCACACCTGGAATACTGCATCCAGCTCTAACTTCATGACAAAAAATATGTTGAGATCTTGGAAAAAGTGCAAAGAAGATCAACTAAGACGATTAAAGGCCTGGAGACTAAAACATACGAAAAACAGTTGCAGAATTTGGGTTTGGCTAATCTAGAGACAAGAAGGACGACAGGTGACATGATAGCAGTGTTCCAGTATTTGAGGGCTGACACAAGAAAGGGTCAACTTATTTTCCAAAGCACCAGAGGGGAGGACAAGAAACAATGGATGGAAACTAATCAAGGAGAGGAGCAACCTGGAATTAAGGAGAAACTTCCTAACAGTAAGAACCATTAACCAATGGAATAGTTGCTCTCAAAAGTTTGTGTGCTTCAATACTGGAAGTTTTTAAGAAGAGACTTGACAGTCACTTATCTGAAATGGTATAAGATCTCCAGTTTGAGCAGAGGGTTGGGCTAGAAGACCTCCAACATTCCTTCCAGATTCTATTCTATTCTATTCTATTCTATTCTATTCTATTCTATTCTATTCTATTCTATTCTATTCTATTCTATTCTATTCTATTCTATTCTATTCTATTCTATTCTATTCTATTCTATTCTATTCTATTCTATTCTATTCTATTCTATTCTATTCTATTCTATTCAACATTAGAAAAGACTATCCTAGTGTGAGCAAATTAGTTATCTTTTCATTCTCTTCAGAGCTTATTGCCTAACATAGAAACTTTACCATGCATGCCTGTTTTGTAACTAAAACAGCATAGTGACAAGAGAAGACATTGCTGAATATGAATTTTATGTACCTGTTTGGAAGGAAGGAAGGAAGACCTAATGGTATATTATGTATCAGTATGAAAAAATGGTCCATAGAATGTAATTACCATCTTAATTGTGAGTCAGAGCACAATTAGTAAATAATAACATCAATTTGAAATGCTTGAATAGAAAAAAAAGAGAAATAAAGAAGCAAAAACACACTAATAAAATCACTCTAAATATCTAGGAATGTATCCATATGGTCACCAGAAGTCAACAGTGACTTGAGGGCACCCAAATATCCAGGATTTCCCTGGAGAATCCTCATACCTGCTTTGGAACATAAGGCTGAAAACATCTGGAAGCTTTATTTGTAACAATTGGACTGCTAATTTGTGTATGGCTATAGATAATCATACATAAATCTGATTATCTAAATTTTGGAAGAAATGCCCTGGTTGCCAGTTCTTTCTTTGCTCAATTCAGAGTGTTGGCCACATGTTAGAACCTCTGTAAAATGTGCAGTTTGAATACCTAAATACTCCTTGCTGCAAAGTTGGATAGTAAGTACAATCTGAAATTGAAGCCTTGTTGGGCTGATCACCAGTTCCTTGACTCTATTTACTGGGAATTCAGAGTTGATCTCCTGTGATATTTCCATTGAGTTGCCATTGGATCCCATTTATTTGATTTTCAATAAAGATTCAAAACATTTTTATAGTTAGTTCTTTAAATTACAACTATGCTGTAAAATCTTTTCTCATTTTCTTAGGAGCAGGAACAATGAACTCCATGGAATACATAGAAATCATTGTTGTTACTCTACTGTTATTTTAAGGATAACATTTTTTCATGTCTTAGTAATTTCATCACTTATTTTGAATTGTTATGCACTGCCTTGGTAAATTTCAGCAGAAAGGCAGTATAGAAATACCAGTAAATAAATAAATTTAGGTTTGTAATGTTACTATAGCTTTTTTTTAACCTTGAAAATCAATATTGTTGGCCCGAACTGTCAGGCTGTTTTCTAGCACATTGTTTTAAGTTCAATAGAATCTACTTCATAATATGATCTAGCTGTTCCTTTCATATTGATATTTTCATGATAATGTATTCCTATCTTGTAATGGAAAAACTCTAATAATATTTGCTATGGGGTGGTTGTTGGCTAAGGATCATTTGCAAGATTAGAATCAAAGTTGTTAAGGTCAATAGATGCATAAATTTATCAGGGAATTAGTCATATTTATTACTAATATTGTGGTGTGTATAATATGAGGATAAACAGATGATTCTAATATTTTCTGTCCTACTTTGTTACATCTAGAAAGTGGATGGCAAAGCTAAATCAAATTGCAAGGTTCAAACTATATTTTTTTCAAAAATGGATTTAAAGCAATGTTTCTAGGGTTGGATCAAATTCTGACCTTCCACATCAAAATTTATTGCAACAAATTTATCTGTTTTTAAAGACACATTGTAAAATGGTATATATTTCCATTCAGAAAGTAGAATTTCCCAATCATTGTTTATTTGTTCATGTTATCAATAAGCAGACTATTCTACCACTGAGACCAATTAGGTTTTTCTCTTTTGATGATATCTCTGAGTATGACATCTGATCTGCTGATACTGTATATTGTACAACTAAAAAGTATGTTTTATATATGGTTTCCTTAGAACAGACATGTCAAACTTGCAACGTCACGTGATGTCATGTGACATATCGGAGATTTTTCCCCATTGCCAGCAATGGGGTGGGTGCAGTTGCTTTTGTTAATGTTGCAATGGTTATTTCTATGATGCTTATTGATAGGAATAGAAAGACATTTTGTGCAAGTTGTCAGATTCATTCTCCTAGGTTTGTGCTCTCATAGAAATAGAATATATTCTCTAAAGAGTCAACACAGATTGTTAACACATAAATGATGTGTTACAAGTGTTCCTGCATAAGCTTTTGGGCATTCGGCCAAATTAATTTGGTTAGCAATTAGATTTAAGGTAAGCAACAACCCAAGGGTCAGTCCCCATAAAAGAACTTGGGCTAGTATCCAGGTGTAGCTCTGACTTAATCCTGCCAGAAAAAGTTGTGGCTATATTTTATCTCAAATCAAAGTTGGGTATAATTTGGGTTTCCTGGTCCTATTGCTGCAGTGTATCATCATAGATTTGGTACCAATGAAAAACTCCTTCTATTTCACCATTCTTCTGATGCATTGAAATCTCAACCATAAAAGCATATTTGCATAAAAGCATTGTCTATGTAAGAGCTCTTTCAGTTGGGGAGAAATACTCCCATACATATTTATTTCATCCTTCTATAATATCTGTGAAAGTTGCAATGATGGTTCAGAAGATGTACACAATTTAATACAGTCGATCCATGCTTAATAATAGTAATTGGGACAGGAATTTCTATTGTTGAGCAACATGGTTGCAAAACATAATGCTTAATGACTGTAATTCAGGCAGTTCCTGTTTATCATCTGTAAGGTCATTCAGTGAGAACCTCATGAGATCACAACTTTTGACTTCTTGTCAACTTCCTCACCAACCAGTTTTGCATGGAAGATTGCAAATAGTGGTCACATGATCTTGGGATGCTGCAAAAGTTGAAAACCCGGGTTTGTTGCCAACCACCCAGATTGTAGTCATGTGTGGGTGTTTCACTGAGAGGTCATAAATACCACTCATTAAAAATTCTCATAGGTTTGAATGGTAGCTGAGAGAGTCGTTGTTAAACAAGGACCACCTGTATACATATTTGCATGAATTTCTCTTTATTTAAATTATCACAGAATTGTACTTTAGAGATTGAAAGAATGCATACTTTAACCTTCTCA
Organism: Vipera berus; assembly: GCF_964194415.1. Taxonomy (NCBI): domain Eukaryota; kingdom Metazoa; phylum Chordata; class Lepidosauria; order Squamata; family Viperidae; genus Vipera; species Vipera berus. Next base: position 21,740,731 of record NC_138208.1, read on the forward strand.
ATAAAGCAGGATGCATGCCTACTTTTAGTTCAGAGTTCAGCTTACACAGAATGAGCAACATCCAGTGGCAAAAATTAATGTTAAACAGTGGGCCAGTGCACTATCTGGGCTTTAATTTCTACTTAATTAAGATACCCCCTGGCAAATCAGTTCTTAATCTAATCTACATCTATTTTAATCTAAAATACAAGTAAAGGCCTTTTTTCCCCACTGTTAGCCACTCAAGAGAAGAACACAGGTCTCTCTAACAAGAGCTTTCTTGCTCCAGGACCTACACATCCAAATTCTGTCCCTTACCAGTCAGGATATAATTCAAGAGTTATTTCAGTTTTTTAACTTTTATCACACATTCCCATTCACAGGGCCATTTACTTCAATGGATCAAAAGAAAATGGAAACAAATGAATAGTACTGTTGACAGAGGAGTCACTGAGGAAAAGATAGGGGCTTCTGTCTCTGGGTTTAAGAACAATCTGCTTGTAGCATGTCTGCATCGGAAAAAGTGCATGCATGTGAATGGTGATAAAGAATCTATCAAATTTACAAGGGATCACTAGCAGCTGTAAGAGTAACTTTTAAAAAAACTTTTTGATTATTCAATGATTGATCTAATTCTATGTTTGGGCAAAATCCTTATGCAAAGCTACTTTACAAAATTTCCTAGCAATCCCTATTACGGTAATATTATTAACTGTATCTAATTACAAATAATTTCTTTCAGGATGTCCTGTATCTCAGATCAGCTGAAATCATGTCTAAGAACAATTAAGCTGCTTTCATACATTTTTTTTCCTCTTTCCACAACCATAATTAAAAATTTGCTTTATTCAATTAGCTGATTTGGATTTGTTTTTCCTTTGCAGCTTCCTCTACCAAGACAACCTACGTCAGCTATAGCAATCATGCAAACTGAATGGTTAAACCAATCATACCTGAAGACTCAGAATATGTGAACTGAAGAACAACATTGACTATCACATCATGAGAACTCAGCCTCTGAAATGTCTCTAGAAAACAGACTAAGCTGTAAAAGGACAAAGATTGACCATGAGGCCATAGCAGGAGGCATGGGTGGGTTGGGGGAAAAATGACCCAGAATTATATATTACGACTGCCTGTCAAATGTCTGAACTGTTTACTCATGAAAAAAGGTGAATCACAAAAGGAAAACAATGTTAGCTTGTGAAAAAAAAATTCTGTTGAAATAAAACCATGTCTGATGTTATACTTGTAAGTACTTTTTTGTGATTGTGAGAAATTCCATTCCTGTTCCACACTTGTTCAACTTGTATAAGAAGATGAAGTTTGTTTCTTGTGATGGCTGACTGAATTGAAACCCTGCGTTGTGCTAATGATTAATGCAATGGTTGACGCATGCACATTTTTATACTAAATAATTTATTTCTATTAATAAAGGAATGTTTTGCAAATGTTGAGACTTGTTTCGTTGCCATTTTGAGGGATGTGCTGAAGTGTGGGTTTTTATTCTGGACAAGCAATAAAAATTATGTTGCACACTAAGAGCCTTAAGTTAAGAGAGTGGGAAAATATTATTTTATGCACAACATGGATAATAATTATAGAATAATTAGCAGTCAGACTCATTTGATTTCATATTTCAGATTCAAAGTTCATAGAGGGCATGATTCAATTCAAATTTTTGTTTTGACATTTGTGGCCAAACCAGTTTAATTTCTGCCACTTTAAGATTTGACTTTTTTTGGCAGAATAGGATGAAAATAGCATGGCTGATAGACTTTTTCAGAGGACATTAACTGTGCTAAAGTTCAAGTTCACAGCAATATATTTTTGAAATATTCCCCTGTGCCTATTTTAAGGCAGAGACAGTGGACTGAGGAACAGACAGCATAGCAGCCTGTTCACTGTTCAGAGTTCACTGAACCTAAAGTGTCTTTTTATTGCAACTTAAAAAAAAGAACATCTAAAAGTATTTGAGAAGAGGGTTTGTTTTTGTTTTTTTGGATAAAGAGTTGTCATGCCCACTGCCCTGAGATTATAAATTTTTCTCCCTTGAGTCACTGGATTTTCTGGGATATCAGAAAGTTGACAGGTTGGAAAAGTGAGCTCCTCCTCAAATAGATCCCTTCCTCAATCAGCTTTAGCTGTTGGTCAGAACACACTGAAAGAACTCTCCTTCTTTTGGCCAGAATTCAGAGCGTTGTGTCTCTGATGTGTTAGCAATACTGTGTGATAGATGGTTAATTAACACTCACATCAGACTACATAGTAAGATACAATAGCAGGTTACACAGCATTGATTTCCTTGTCATTCCACATTCGTAACATGGTGAGCATTTGGTCCATTGTGTATAAATGTTAGCTTGATACCCACCTATTCATTGTTGGGACACATAAACCTTTCTCGGGAATGCCAAATTTAAAAACAAGTTTGACCCAAGAGTCTACTAGATTGATCAGTCTTAAGCCTCTGTTCAAAGAGAGATGAGTTCAATACCCTGTTGAAGACCTGGATGTCTTGAGGCTCTTTCATTTGTTTTTTTAAAAAACTGAAAAGTGGATGTGGTATATAGGTTGGAAACAGTAGATCGTCTTTCCAAACACACACTGGGAAAAAGCCCATCCAATAAAGCTGTTTGAGAGATTTAGACAGACAAAATAAAATTCTTCAAAGACTGTGAAAGTATTATCACAAGACTTGGTGATTTTAAAAAAAATGAGACTGGAAAAGTGAAGAAGTGGTTCATCTAGAGCAGGGGTCCCCAACCCCCTGGTCTGTGGACCAGTACAGGGCTGCAGCACACCAGCAACTGGTCTGCACAAATAAGCAAAGCCCCATTCATTGTATGCAGGCAGCACACCAAAACACACACCCTCTGGTCTGTGGAAAAACCTCTCTCCATGGAACCGGTCCCTGGTGCCCAAAAGCTTGGGGACCTCTGATCTAGAGGTATTGGTGTTGGAAAACTCAATGTTATCTCTGAATTGGGGAATGTATGTGTCAAAACATCATTTGTAGGAGAACAACTATAGAGGAAATTGCAGCCCAAGCATCATAAATTAAGATGAGCCTTGGTCTGATCTTGGAAGGCTGTTGTGATATTCTGACAAAGACTGTTACAGACCTCCATCACATAATTGTTCATATGTGGAAGTGAAACTGTAAGTTGCATACATTCAATAACAACCTCAGAAGCAGCAGAAGACTTTTCTAACCACCTGATTTAATTCATTGCATGGACATTGGTCTTTCCTTCATTATACATATGACTTCAGTGTATGAATCAATAGCAGCTTTACCCAATCCCTTGGAAACTTTGCACATCCTAACTTGAATGTATATATTTCAGTCCGGGGAAGACCACTAAACTCCACTGCTTTGATAGTTGTGGATTAAGGAATGATACAATCAGCATAAAACTGTACAATTTGAAAGTAATAGAAGAGGAATAAAGATGTTTGCTTGCAACTAGGAAGTGAGAAAAAGTGAATTGCTTTCATTTCATTGAATAATAATAATAATAATAATAATAATAATAATAATAATAATAATAATAATAATAATAAGAAGAAGAAGAAGAAGAAGAAGAAGAAGAAGAAGAAGAAGAAGAAGAAGAAGAAGAAGAAAGAAGAAGAAGAAGAAGAAGAAGCATTGTAAGGAACCCTGGAAATGGTGACTTTACTATAGTTGTTGACTAGAACTTACATTTAGGTTAAACTTTTGTCCGGTGAAAGAATCCTCCACTACATCTTCCCTAGCTTATGACCTTGATTTATTTAAACACATCCAAAAAAGAAGAATTCCCCCATCCTCTTCATTAGGAATTCAAGGTAATATCAATTTCATATTTGTTATAAAACAAAATCCACATTTCACAAATGTGCCAAAATTTTACCCAAAATTGTAATGAGTTAAAAGAAACCATTGTTTTTTGCAATTTCTCACCAATGATAATATCCTAAGCTACACTGGTTTAATAAAAGTTTAATAAATACATCCAATGAAGAAGAATGTGTGACATGGCCACCCTCACATTGTATCAATATTTTCCAATTTCTTGTGGCCTGGTTATCAAAAGTTTGGCCACCCCAGATTTAAATCTATTCTTTGCAATAGATATGACATTTATGTTTTAAAGTAGATGCTAAGAATATAACAGATCTGAAAACTGATGTTTATTTTTTTTTCTTCCCTTTCACTACAGTTCCCAGTAGCAGAGCAGCCTCAACCTATCAACATATGTGACATGACATTTCGAAAGTGAAAATCTGTATATATGCTTATGTATCTGAATCCAGAAAGAACACAACATACAGTAGTCACACACACACACACAGGCACACACACAAGGTTCTAGCAGATGATGAAATTAACTGTCATCATTTAGGAATAAAGAATCTTGCCATTCTTTCTAGGAAATGTCTGATTTTTCAAAACACTTTGTTTCAAGTTAACATTGGCAAGACTCCATATTATCACATGCCTCTTTTCCTATTTTTAGGCAAGTGTCAATATTTGGGAGTGGAAAGAAAAGAAGTAAAATTGGGACAGATAAAAACTGATTCTCAAAGTTCCAGGTAAACTAGAAGTCCCTAAAAACACAAATGCCCACTTTTAGACGCTGCTATGATATTCTAAAGGGACGCAGTGGCTCAGTGGGTTAGGATGCTGAGTTTGTCGATCAGAAGATCGGCAGTTTGGTGGGTCGAATCCCGAGTGCCGTGTAACAGAGTGAGCGCCTGTTACTCGTTCTAGCTTCTGCCAACCTAGCAATTCTAAAGCACATAAAAATGCAAGTAGAAAAATAGGTACCACTACGGTGGGAAGATAACAGCATTCTGTGCACCTTTGGCGTCTAGTCATGCCGGCCACATGACCATGGAGACGTCCTCGGACAAGCACTGGCTCTTCGGCTTTGAAACGGAGATAAGCACTGGCCCCTAGAGTTGGAAACAACTAGCATGCATGTGTGGGGGAACCTTTACCTTTACTTTACTTTATGATATTCTATGCTTTGTTCTACAGCAGAGGTGTCAAACTCAATTTCATTGAGGGCCGCATCAGTATTGTGGTTGCCCTCAGGGGGCCAGGTGGGTGTGGCCTACTGGGCGGGTGTGGCCAGAGTGCATACGGCCTACTGGGTGGGCGTGGCTAGCTCTACATCGTTCGCATCAAGGGTGCCTATGGGGGCCTGGGCAGGAGTGGGACAGATCTGAGGGTCTCTGGTGGAAGGAGGGTCTCTGGGCCAGGGCCAAGGCAGTGGGGGCCGTTCCCTCAGTTTCCAGGATGGCTTCATGGGCCACATGAAACCACTTCGCGGGCCGGATCTGGCCCCCGGGCCTTGTGTTTGACATGTCTGTTCTACAGCATTGATTCTTGGCTAACAAACCAGAATGTTGGTCTAAATTAGTCAGGGTTGTTTTCTGATGATGGTTATCATATAACATGATTTTTTTAATGTCTGACTGACAAAGTGCATCAGACAAATAAAAAGCAAGGGCTTATCAAATATATTGCAATATCATTTGGGGTTTAATATTTCATTGTCATTAAGCTGCTATATGAACTGCAGTTTAGTGAATAAAACTACACACAACTTTTCAAATTAGTGTTATTATCACTTGAATAGAATGGAAATAGGAGACAACATTTGCTGCTGAAAATTTTAATTGTATCAGAACAGTTTCACTTTAGTTATATAGTAGATCCCTCTGGTCCAGCTCTTTTCCTTGAATTATCCCTTACAATCCATTTTCAAGAAATGTTTATGACAGGCATATTTTAGAATCTTGCTAGACATTAAAACACATTACAAACTACCATCCTTGTTAATGAGTTACAAGCAAGGAAGGTGAAAAAAATTATAAATAACAACTGTGTATCTGCATAAAACCATATTAAATGTGACAAAATCTCATTAAGGTCTGGCATAGATATAATCTATTGGGAACTAGTTAGGGAACCCTAAAATCAAGAATATCCAACCTTGGAAACTGTAAGACCTATGGACTTCAAAATGCTGGTTGGGGAATTCTGGGAATTGAAGTCCTAAAGTCAACAATGTTTAACACCCCTGCTCTAAATCCAATTCTTTCTTTTTTGAGTTGCCCTGAAGTCAATACTATTACAAAACATAATGATGGACCAATGTCCTCTTCCCTCTTTCATTGAACAAGATGATTAAATACAAAAATAACTTGTTGACTTAAGTAATGCTTCTGATACTGCACAGTGAGAGATTCAGGAAACAACAATAAGCTTGATCTAGTAGAACATTTTAGAAAGATAGATGTCATGATAGATGTTCTCTTTTAAATTCATTCCACCATGTTTCTACATTAAACTGAGCTCTTAATGTTGTTTATGAATCCTTGTAAACATTTAGTTAAAATAATAATAATAATAATAATAATAATAATAATAATAATAATAATAATAATAATAACAACAACAACAACAACAACAACAACAACAACAACAACAACAACAATGACCTTGGAGGTCATCTAGTCCAACCCCCTGCTTGGGCAAGAAACCCTATACCTATACAAATGGCTGTCCAGTCTCTTTTCAAAAACTTCCAGTGTTGGAGCATTCACCACTTCTGGAGGCAGGTTGTTCCACTGGTTAATTGTTCTAACTGGCAGGAAGTTTCTCCTTAGTTTTAGGTTGCTTCTGTCCTTGATTAGTTTCCATCCATTGCTTCTTGTCCTGCCTTCAGGCACTCTGGAGAATAGCTTGACTCCCTCTTCCTTGTGGCAGCCCCTGAGATATTGGAATACTGCTATCATGTCCCCCCTCATCCTTCTCTTCGTTAAACTAGACATACCAAGTTCCAGCAACTGCTCCTCATATGTTTTACGCTCCAGACCTCTAATCATCTTTGCTGCTCTTCTCTGCACTCTTTCTAGAGTCTCAACATATTTTTTATTTTTTGGTGACCAAAACTGGATGCAGTATTCCAAGTGTGGCCTTACCAAGGCATTGTAAAGTGGTATTAATACTTCACGTGATCTTGATTCTATCCCTCTGTTAATCCAACCTTGGCTTTTTTGGCAGCTGCAGCACACTGCTGGCCCATATGTAAGTGATTGTCCACTAGGACTCTGAGATCTCTGAGATCCCTCTCACAGTTACTACTATTGAGCAAGGTACCATCTATACCAGGGGTGGGCAACCTTGGCTCTTTTATGACTCATGGACTTCAACTCCCAGAATTCCTGAGCACAGCTGGCTCAGGAATTCTGGGAGTTGAACTCTACGAGTCATAAAAGAGCCAAGGTTGCCTACCCCTGATCTATACTATACCTGTACATTTGTTTTTTCTTGCCTAAATGTAGAATCTTACTTTTTTCACCATTGAATTTCATTTTGTTAGATAGCACCCAGTGTTCCAGTTGGTTCAGATCCTCCTGTATCTTAAGCCTATCTTCTGGAGTGTTGGCTATTCCTGCCAGCTTGGTGTTGTCTGCAAATTTATTTATTTTATTATTTATTTTTATTTTATTGGATTTATATACCACCCTTTCCCGAAGGACTCAGGGCGGTTTACAGGGTATTTAAAACGAGGAATACAAAAGTTAAAAAACAATTAAAAGAAGATTAAATCAATCCCTGAACAAAAGTAAAAACCCCAATTAAAATTAAAATTCTCAGCCTGGGCCAGAGAGCTCAAAGAGCCAGGTCTTCAGGTCCCGGCGAAATGAACAAAGGTCAGGGGCAGTCCTAAGCTACACAGGCAGCTGGTTCCAGAGGGCAGGTGCACCCACTGAGAAGGCCCTCCCCCTGGGTGTTATCCACCGGCAATCTTTTACCAGCAGCACCCTGAGAAGACCCTCCCTGTTGCAGCGCACTGGATGAAGGGAACTTGATGCCGGCAGCAGGTGTTCCCTCAGATATCCCAGACCCAAGCCATTTAGGGCTTTATAGGTCATCACCAGCACCTTGAATCTCACCCGGAGGGCAACCGGAAGCCAATGCAGCTCGTGGAGTACAGGCATTACATGGGAGTATCGGGAAACCCCCATCACAACTCACGCAGCCGCATTCTGCACCAGCTGAAGCCTCCGAGTGGTCCTCAAGGGCAGCCCCATGTAGAGAGCATTGCAGTAGTCTAAACGGGAGGTCACGAGTGCATGAGTGACTGTGCGTAGGGCATCTCGGTCCAGGTAGGGTCGCAACTGGCGCACCAGGCGAACCTGGGCAAAAGTCCCCCTGGTCACGGCTCCTATATGATCTTCAAAATTGAGCCGCGAATCCAGGAGGATGCCCAAGTTGCAAGCCCTATCAATGGGGGGTAACACCTCATCCCCCATCGTTAAAGGTGGAATAGTCTGGTTAACTCGAGATGCCGATATGCACAGCCACTTAGTCTTGGCAGGATTTAGACAAAGCCTGTTTCTCCCCATCCAGACCTGGACCGCCTCCAGGCAACGGGACATCACGGCGAGGGCATCGCTGGGTTGGTTCGGGGTGGAGAGAAAAAGTTGGGTATCATCAGCGTACTGATGATACCCCACCCCGAAACCACGAATGATCTCACCCAGCGGCTTCGTATAGATGTTGAACAGGAGGGGTGAGAGAACCGACCCCTGAGGAACTCCACAAACGAGAGGCCTCGGGGCGGATCTCTGCCCTCCCGTCAACACCGACTACAAGCGGCCCAGGATATAGGAGGAGAACCACCGTAAAACGTTGCCTCCCACTCCCAAACCCCTGAGACGCCGCAGTAGGATACCATGGTCGATGGTATCAAAAGCCGCTGAGAGATCTAATAGGACTAGGACAGAGAAACAACCTCTGTCCCGAGCCCGCCAGAGATCATTCACCAGTGTGACCAATGCCATCTCCGTGCTGTGTCCGGGCCTGAAACCCGATTGGTACGGGTCCAGATAATCAGTTTCCTCCAGGAACAGAGGAAGCTGATGTGCCACCACACTCTCAACAACCTTCGCCAAAAAGCGAAGGTTGGAGACTGGATGATAGTTATTTAAAACAGCCGGGTCCAGGACAGGCTTTTTGAGGAGGGGTCTCACCACCGCCTCCTTCAAGGCGGCGGGGAAGACACCCCCCCTTCAAAGAAGCAGTTATTACTGCCTGGAACCAGCCTCGTGTCTCCTCCTGGGCCACATTAACCAGCCAGGAGGGGCACGGATCCAACAAACAAGTGGTGGAGCTCAGCCTCCCCATGATCCTGTCCACCTCATCAGGGGAAACTAGATCAAACTCAGTCCAGATAACATGCTCAAGACTGTCCTTCTTCACCCGCAACAAGAGGCTCTTTAGTTCTTCTTCACTTTCTGCCATTAGAGTGGTATCATCTGCGTATCTTAGGTTGTTGATATTTCTTCCAGCAATCTTAATTCCAACTTTTGATTCATCTAGCCCTGCCTTTCTCATGATGTGCTCTGCATATAAGTTAAATAGGCAGGGTGACAGTATACAGCCTTGCCGGACTCCTTTCCCAATTTTGAACCAATCAGTGGTTCCGTGTCCAGTTCTCACTGTTGCTTCTTGACCCGCATATAGGTTTCTCAAGAGACAAATAAGATGGTCTGGTACTCCCATCTCTTTAAGAACTTGCCACAGTTTGTTATGATCCACACAATCAAAGGCTTTAGCATAGTCAATGAAGCAGAAGTAGATGTTTTCTGGAACTCCCTAGCTTTCTCCATGATCCAGCGTATGTTAGCAATTTGATCTCTAGTTCCTCTGCCTCTTCGAAATCCTGCCTGTACTTCTCGTAGTTCTCGATCCACATACTGCTGACGTCTAGCTTGTAGGATTTTAAGCATGACTTTACTAGCATGAGAAATGAGTGCAATGGTGCGATAGTTTGAACATTCTTTGGCACTGCCTTCCTTTGGAATTGGAATGTAAACTGATCTTTTCCAATCCTGTGGCCACTGTTGAGTTTTCCAAATTTGCTGGCAAATTGAGTATAGCACTTTTACTGCACTGTCTTTTAAGATTTTGAATAGCTCAGCTGGAATACTGTCACCTCCACTAGCTTTGTTGTTGCTCAGCTTTTCTAAGGCCCACTTCACTTCACATTCTAGGATGTCTGGCTCGAGGTCAGTGACCACCTCATTGTGATTATCTGGGACATTAAGCTCATTCTTGTATAGTTCTTCTGTGTAATTTTGCCACCTCTTCTTAATCTCTTCTGCCTCTGTTAGGTCCCTGCCATTTTGGTCCTTTATCATGCCCATTTTTGCATGGAATGTTCCCTTCATCTCTCCAATTTTCTTGAAAAGATCTCTGGTCCTCCCTATTCTATTGTTTTCTTCTATTTCTTTGCACTGTTCATTTAAGAAGGCATTCTTATCTCTTCTAGCTATTCTCTGGAATTCTGCATTCAATTGGGCATATCTATGTTTTTCTCCCTTGCCTTTCGCTTTCCTCCTTTCCTCAGCTATTTGCAAAGCTTCCTCAGACAGCCATTTTGCTTTCTTGCATTTCTTTTTCTTTGGGATGGTTTTGGTTGCTACCTCTTGTACAATGTCGCGAACCTCTGTCCATAGTTCTTCAGGCACTCTGTCTATCAGATCTAATTCCTTAAATCTATTTGTCACCTCTACTGTATATTCATCTATAATGTTATATATACTTATAATAAATTAAAATATTAGAAGAAGGAAGAACTGCCGACTATAGAAGAATGGACTTTAAAAGTTTCCAACCTGGCGGAAATGGCAAAGATCTCAGCGTACTTGAAAGACCATTCGCAACAGAGACATATTGTGGAGTGGAAAAAATGGATTGATTACATCCAGAATAAATATGGGAATAAAAAGTTTCACTTAGCATTTGAATAAGTATTGATGTGATATTTATATTGCTTGTAGTTATTTTATAAGAGTTAAAGTGCGACAGACGTAATAGTTATGGCTGTTTGCATATGGTAGATTATGATTGTTTTTACTGTTATACCTTGTATTTAGCTCTGGGAAGTCGGGGAGGGGGGAGGGGAAGGGAGGGAGGTGTTGGGGAGGGTTGGGAAGAGGGGAGGGGGTTGGGAGGGGTTTTGTTTTGCTTTGTTAAAAATAAAATGTACTGTAAAACTTTTCAATTAAAAAAATTAAAATTTTAAAACTAAATACATGACGACGTAGAAATATTGTGTTTGGTATTCTTGATTTAAATACTTTTTTATTAGCCAGGATTTTGTCTTAATATATTTGGGGAAGGAAGAATAGTTATTTGATTGATTTCACTGACCATTTTAGATTCTAGAAAAGTTCATACTTTTGGAATGAATGAAACAAGCAGCAAAACCTTGAGGTCATTCTACTTTCCAAAAAGGATACATCATGTCTACAGGCAACATTTCTGTCTAAGAACACAAAAGGAAAGGAGAAACTTTAATGGGACATTTAGTCTTGTGCAGAGAACTTACCAGAAGAGAGATCTGTAAAATTAAATGCATGATCAACCTTCATCAAGAGGACTCAGCTGTGAAGAAATATGCAGATGTCTCAGTACATAAAACCTAGTGACATTTTATCTCCATAAAATGGCTCCATAAAATCCTTCGTCTATCCTATGACGTTTGTGACAATGCCAGTTTTATTCTTCTTTTAAATCAGCCTTGGGGTATCAGAACAAAATACTTGACTCATTGGCACTTTTTGAATGATGGCAGGTGGTGAGCTCCAAGCAGACCTTTATTATTTTCAATAAATGGAAACAGCAACGTGAAAAGAAAAAGCCATGTCCCTATAAAACAAATCAATATTATTTTCAGATAATGTTAGGTCTGCAACAACACTTCCTTCTGATATTCAGATTGAAAGCAATATTCTTGGACAAAGGAATGTGTGTTCATATATGTGTGTGTGTATGTGTGTGTACATTTTTTGGCTTGATAACAAAGAATGCTTAACAAACATTATATATATATATATATATATATATATATATATATATATATATATATATATATATATATATATATGTGGATCTTTGGTTATTCGGGTTTTTCCCTGCGTAGAACTAAAGTTGTAGGCGCAACGTTTCGACGGAATCCCATCCGTCATCATATATATATATATATATATATATATATATATATATATATATATATATATATATATATATATATATATATATATATATATATATAAAATGGCAAATGCTTGTTAACTATTAGATTACCTTGCTAGGCCCCAAACATGGGACAAATCTTTATCTCCTGTGTCAGCCTATCCTGAAGGCCATCGACAGGCAGTAGTCACACTGGTGACAGCTCATATATATGTGTGTGTAAATTTTAAATCGCTAACAAAGAATTAAGGGAGACTGATATGCATTTCAAACTTATTAGTTTTCATCAGTCAGCCATACCCTTCTGAGATTCTGTATATATTGATTTCAACATACACCTTTATTTTTGAAAGTGAAAGAGAAAAATGTGGTTCTCAGCAGGTTTTTTGGGCAGAAACATACTACAGTAAATATCACCCTCTTTTTTCTACATATGTTGGCAGGACCATTTTTGTTTTTGATTAAGGCTAGTAATGAATGGACCCTTCATCATCTTCTATGTGAAAAGTAGGCAACCAAATGGCCTTCCTGTCTTTTGAACCTTAGTTCTATCCATCTATAACCACTACCAAGGGATTTAAGGAATTGTGGTCAAAAACATCTGGAGTATACTCAATCTTAAAGTGCAGGATTTGGCATAAAGCCCCTCAACTTGGTGTCTTGTTACTTGAAAGTCTATCAAGGTCCCTCAGAATGATCAAAATTCTTGCTAATTGGCATTTCATCTTGGAGAAATCTAGGTCGTTCTGGAATAAAGAATTATTTTGAAATACCACACGTTGATATTCTCACTAAAATCCATGGCTATTGGCACTTTATCTGACCAGCATTTAGCAACCTTATCTGAGTCATCAGAGAGAGTATCCCATGAGTGCCGTGTAACAGAGTGAGCGCCTGTTACTCGTCCCAGCTTCTGCCAACCTAGCAGTTTGAAAGCATGTAAAAATGCAAGTAGAAAAATAGGGACCACTACAGTGGGAAGATAACAGTGTTCCGTGCACCTTTGGCATCTAGTCATGCCGGCCACATGACCACGGAGACGTCCTCGGACAAGCGCTGGCTCTTTGGCTTTGAAACGGAGATGAGCACCGGCCCCTAGAGTCGGAAATGACTAGCACGCATGTGCGGGGGAAGCTTTACCTTTACCTTTATACAGTATATTGTAAATATATTTCCAGAATACATTTTAATTGTGAAACATCATACATTATTAATAAAAATATATTAAAATTATTTGACATTACTAGTTTTGGAAAGTTAGACATTTTAAAGAAAATATTCTCTCAGTCATTTTTTATATTAGCTTCTTTCTTCTTTCCCTCCCTTCCTCTCTCTCTCCTTTCCTCTTCTCCCTCTCTCTCATTATTAATTTATTTTTTAAAAAAAGTTGGAATGGGAAGGCTGATTATTTGGTAATGCTGCCCTGTCATTGTCTATCTAACCTAGAGGAAAGAACTATAGTTTTTAAAGTTCATTTGAAAGACAAGTGGGTTACAAATTATACTTAGAGATATTGCAAAGATGAACATTAGGCCCTTCATAAGTCAAAGTAAGTCAGTAAGCTTATACTACATAAGGGATCAACAAACCTTAATTGGAAAAAAAATGGTGAGTACATTTATATTTTCTGTGTATTTCCTGTTAAATTCTTTCATCTCAGAATTTGTATGGGATTTTACTAAAGTCCTTTGACATTCTTTGCTAATGAAATTTGTTCAAATGCCTAGATCTGAATAACTATAGATTATATTTGAAGAGACATCAGTGTAGATTTGTATTCATTTATCGTTTACTATTATCAACAAATCATGTCATAACAGCCAACCAGCAAAGTTAATCTTGTTATGTATGATGCTAGAATAGAAAATATTGCTATTGTCATGTACAAATTCCATAATGCCCAAACATAAAACTTTGATGATAATATATAGCAATATATATTATAGCAATATAGCAATATTATAAATCATGTGGGATTTTATCCTGAAAAACCAGCTACAATTGTATGGTATTGTTCTATGTCCAGGATATTCTATAAGGGGAGACCCTACTTTCTTTATCTAATGAAAGTAGTGATAATATTTTCCTTCCCCTGTACTAGAGATCATTTGTCTGGCCTGGAGACAGGAGTAGAGATAATATTTGTGCTCTGAAACCATGATGTAGGTAGATAGGTAGGAGGAAGGAAGGAAGGAAGGAAGGAAGGAAGGAAGGAAGGAAGGAAGGAAGGAAGGAAGGAAGGAAGGAAGGAAGGAAGGAAGGGTCATTTCAGATCATTTAATTCTTTTTTAAAAGGATAATTATCCTAAACCCCCCAAAATGAATTTTATGTAGATTTTTAGAAATGTCATGGAATTTTGGTTTTTTTAGAATGAAATTGTTGCCTCTTAGTAGTATAAATCATTTGGTTTGGAAGCCATTTTGGAAGGTTTCACAAATCCTACTCATTTTGAAATGGACCAAGTCCAAAGAGCAAATGCATCTGAATTCTTAGCAGGCATTTTGTCTTCATGTTTTGGTTCTGTGAAAACAGTCAGAAATCTGTTTCAGATGCAAAATTCAAAGATCTTATGGGTAATAGATATTCTTCATCTCCTCCAGACCATGATAAGGCATTCTAGGCACACTTCAGCTTTCAATTGATTATATCAGTTTTCAAATTCTGCTCTGAAGGCTATCACTAGCTATGGATTGAAGTCACTTATATGTACAAAAAAGGGCATTAGAATATTAGAATTCTTGAGGACATCTTTGGATTTGTAGAAGTTATGGCTCTAGATATATACACAGATTCATGCCATCTCTGCCCAGTGGATTTTCCTTTTATTTGGCATAAACCTAATAACTCTCTAAAGCAGCAAAACATTCTTCTTTCTTGTCTAAAGCTGATTTCCTCTTTTCATCATCACGGCAGTTATCTGACAACGCATAACAAGTTTCAGTTATTTTGACATACACAGGTTATCATTCCTTGCAAGAATTTTCATCTGTCATATCATCTCTCCTGCGAGCTGAGAATGACAGAATGATTACCTTTATCTAAAATTCAGGGTGTTTCTCTCTGAAGGGCAGCTATGAAGTGCACTGTTTGCAAGATTAAATAACAAAAATGTGATTATGACAAATGCTAGCTGCTGGTGGTTTATTGTCCAAAGTAGGAAGGGCAATGTGGATAGCTACCCTAACAGTGTGATCTAAAGACAATTTAAAACACTTGCATTTTTTTTAAAAAAATGTAATTCCTTCAAGTCAATTGAAAGAAATAAAGAAAGCTGGGGGGCAGCTAGACAAGGTGCTTAATTTTTTTATTGCTCCCCAGTGCAGAGAAAAGAAATTGTGCTAGTTTTCCAAATAACATTCTGAAGAATCTTAGAATGCTTAAAAGTTTTTAATGTAGAAATTATGGCATTAAATGGCAGTTTTGTCTGACAAGTAATGTTTTACAGGATTGGAAATTCAGGAGTGTGATACACTCTAAAACTAGGGTTCATAACATAAAATCATAGATTTAGTAGCATTTCCTTGTGCTTCTCTGCTGTATTTATTCTATTTATTTAGCCATGCAACATTTTGGATTCTGCACAAATATGAGAAAAGCAATGGCTGCTTTAAAGAGTGGCAAACAAGTGACCCTCACCTTTTTTCTAAAGGTGGAACTGAAGCCCTACACATCCATGCTATTTAGATTTTTAATATATTTTAGAAAATAGAAGATTTGTTTGAGGGAAAAGGAAGCATCAGCCCATGGCACAATCTTTATTTCTAAGGATGCCCTTGAGCTATAAAATCAAAATAATGCTTAGTGGAAACCGAATGCTGTCTTTAGAGGTATGTGCACCTTGGAACCTTGTTATAAGAATTATTTTCTCACCATGATGTCTGCATTCCCCAGAAAGATATTTGCCACATTCACTTTCTACAATTCAAATGAGGCATTTTTTTAAAAAAAAAACCTTCTAAAAATGTCCATTTCTTCTATGTCTATCTGCCTTATATTGAACTCATTCCTTTTGCCCTGTCTTTCTTTGTAATATGCTAGAGATATTATTATATTCAAAGATAAATGCAGAGATCAAACTTCCTCTATATTCAGATGACTGTTCACTTAAAAGTTAGGTCAGGCTAACAATCTACCATTATTCAAATGATTATTATGTTAACTTGAAATCTCAAAATGTCACCTGAAATAAAATGAAATTCTGGCTTTAGGATGAACCTTACAACATCTGGATTTTGAAACCTGAACTTTGTGGGAATGCAAAATAGCAAAATAGATGCAATATAAGTGTAATCTCATGAACCTAATGTTTTCATCTTTCTAGGAAAGCTATTAGAAAAAGGAAGAGACATACTAAATTTCAGTCGAGCAGTGTCATGGCTTCATCAGATCCTGGTTTGAAGAAGAAAGAGGGGGAGGAGATGGAACCAGGACTGCCTTATGGGGAGGAAACAAGTCATCTCTGAGTGAGTGGAGAGTCCAGGGGCTGAGGACAAGGGAATCCCAGGCCCATCTGGCAGTGGGGAGCAGCTAACCAGATGGAGATCCACCTGCAGGAATGGAGCAGCTGTAGAGACCCAGCAGAGATGACAGGCTCCAGACCACTTCCACACTCAGCTCCACACTGGCTGAGGAATTCTGGGTGTTGAAGTCCACAAGTCATAAAAGGGCTAAGTTTGAAGACCCCTGATTTAAAGACTGCCTACTTTTCTGAGTTTGCTTGTCAGACAAGTTCATATTGAAATAGTGGCTCCTCAAACAGTCAGCTCCATTGAAAGCTTTAAAATTAAAACCATTACCTGAAATTCTATTAGGAACACCTGATGTTCTTGGTATCATGCAGTTAGCTTAGCAGCCTAACTGCTTCATTTTGCATCAGGTAAAGCTTCCACATCTCCTGGAATTATTCCTGTAATTTCAACTTTAAGGTGTGTGTACTTCAACTTTCAGAATTCCTGAGGCAGCATACTGGCTGGGAAATTCTGGGAGTTGAATCCATATCCCCTAAAGCTGCTGATGTTGAAAATCTATGGACCTGCTATGGTCAGGACAACATAATACAGAGCAGCTAAATTCTAATTTGAGAACCTAAATGGCTCCAGACAGACAGCTTGGTTGTTGCTAAATGCCATCCCAGCCAGTTTGGACTTATTAAGCAAAATGGTTAAGGAAGTTGTGGCTTGTATACATTCTCAATCAATTAAATAAACCAGATCTTTTTCTTTGCTACACCTTTGCTTCTAATGACAAGAATCCACAGACATGTACTCCCAAGATAAATGTAGTCTGATGTTTAAATAGGGATATATGCTGATGAACTATTAACAAGAAAGTTATTGTGCTGCAGTGTTATTATTCTTAGCAAAAGAGGGTTTTTTTTAGTTAATTATACAAGAAAAAAATTCATGGAGCTTTATACATAAATCCATTTACCTATCTCAGATAATTCCATTACATATTGAAAAAGCATTGTAGGAATCATGCCAAAGAATAATAGAAGAGGAAACAACTGCAGAAAATCACCAAATGAAAAGATCTGTAAATAGAAGTGGAGCAACTATGGCAAAGTAAGCAAAAACAGTACCAGTAGTAATAGGTGATTTAGGTGCAATACCAAAACATCTGGAGCACCACTTGAACATCATCAGGACTGACAAAATCACAATTACCTGAAATAGTTTACATCTTGCAATTATACTATCAGACAAAAATATTTGTCTATCATGGACTATGAAGTTAATTTTAAGAGTGTCTGTCTTTATAGATAGACTATGTTTATAACATGTTATAAGAAGGAACTTATATCAAGAAAATAATTATACTACAATATTATTCTTATTACTTTTTTAGAAAATTATATAAGATTTATTCATAAATTCATTTATCTTGAAACAGTGATATTGGTGGAATATAAATTTAATAAATAAATCTATTTCCATGTTATAAAAAGGAGCATGTATCTGACAAGATTGAGATACATGTGAGATTTGGGATTTGATCCCAAAGTGGATTTAAAAATGACAGACTACTAGAATTACAGCAAGGCTTTAATGATTTATTTATAAATAAGAGATGGAATATTGGAAGAAAAGATTATTTGTTCTATTTTAAAAGAAGGCAATAAGTTTCTAAGATTGTTTACAGTTGTGATATATTTATTTTCTTTATCTTTACTACATTCTTATTTTCTTTCTTTTCTATTTTTTATTTTCAACATTGCGTTTCTTTTTCTTTTTTAGCTAGTTTACATCTGCTGATGAACTATTAAAACAAGTTATTGTTCTGCAACATCATTATTCTTAAGGAAATAGCAAAATATTTTAATATATATAAAATATTAAAAAATAAAAATCATGGATGTTAAAACAAAATCCATTTAGTTCAAATAATTATACAGTAAAAGAAGCATCACAGAAATTATGTCAAAGAAAATTGCTGAATGGCAAACAATAACAATAATTTCATTTCATTTCATTTTATCCCCTCAAGAATAATTTTGTAAGATTTAGATTATAGATTAGATTATAAATGCCATCGTATAAGATTTAGATTATAGATTAAATTATAAATAGTTCATTTGCAAGCAGGCCTGGAAGAAGATCCACCAGGTTCAGTTAAGATTTACTGTAGAGTTGTTGAGGATTTTAACTGTGGATTGATTTGGATGAATCAAGTTACATATTTACTCTCATTTCATCTTGTCTACTCATTGGTTGGAAGTTCTTCAGAACAGCCCTTTTCTAGGATATAGGTTGGCCATTTTGATGCCACTAGAAGTGAGATGGAGGAATCCATCTCCTGGATTGAGATACACATCCCCAGCAGTGGTGGGATTCAAATTGTGAACAACCAGTTCTCTGTGTGGATGCCACTTCTGGAACTCCATTCTGGGCCTGGGCATCAAAAAATTAGCTACCGGTTCTGCTGAAGTGATGTGAACTGACTGAAACCCACCACTGATCTCCAGCAATTGTAAGCATTCATTGATTTTTAAATTCAGTATGCCTTATTCTGTGGGCAATATGAAAATGCTTCCTGTGTAAGTCTATTTTGAGTATTCTCCTGAGCAAATTAATATACTTGATCTACAAATAATCAAATAAGGGAAAGAATTCCTGGTAATGCTCAATAACCTTACTGCCTGCAATCTCACTGTCTCTTTAAATTTCTTGATTTAATAAGTTATCCAAAGTTTTAAAGAAGAGTTTGTACAGCCTTGCATAGGTCTCAATAGAATTTATAGCTCAAGGTTAAACTGTGGGATCCTTGGTGCTCTCTGATTTTGTTTGTTTTCTTTCAGAATTTTCATTATCAAAACAGGCCATTCTGCATACTTATTATGGTGGCATTTCCAAGTCTGGCTGGGAGTTATGTTAAATGAAATCAATAACAGAACAAAGGTACAAATGAATTGTCTTTGTATAAATGTCTGGTTAATAAAGTTCATGCATTTGATCTTTTCATATTTTATGAATGATTGTTATGCATTCCTGCCTTCTTGTAGTGATTTTTTTTCAGAAGTTTTAGTCATCTGCTAACAAATATTCATATTCAGAATAGAATATGAATAGATAGAATCTATCACTACCACCATTTCTTCCCAATCTATTTGCCAGGAATTGAGAGGGCCAGATGCCATGATCTTGGTTTTCTTAATGTTAAGTTTCAACCCAACTTTTGCACTCTCCTTCTTCACCCGCAACAAGAGGCTCTTTAATTCTTCTTCACTTTCTGCCATTAGAGTGGTATCATCTGCATATCTTAGATTGTTGATATTTCTCCCAGCAATCTTAATTCCAACTTTTGATTTATCTAGCCCTGCCTTTCTCATGATGTGCTCTGCATATAAGTTAAATTGGCAGGGCAACAGTATACAGCCTTGCCCAATTTTGAACCAATCAGTGGTTCCATGTCCAGTTCTCACTGTTGCTTCTTAACTCGCATATAGGTTTCTCAAGAGACAAATAAGATGGTCTGGTACTCCCATCTCTTTAAGAACTTGCCAGAGTTTGTTATGATCCACGCAATCAAAGGCTTTAGCATAGTCAATGAAGCAAAAGTAGATTTTTTTTCTGGAATTCCCTTGTTTTCTCCATGATCCAGCGTATGTTGGCAATTTGATCTCTAGTACCTCTGCCTCTTCAAAATCCTGCCTGTACTTCTGGTAGTTCTTGATCCACATACTGCTGGAGTGTAGTTTGTAGGATTTTAAGCATAACTTTACTAGCATGTGAAATGAGTGCAATGGTGTGATAGTTTGAACATTCTTTGGCACTGCCTTTCTTTGGAATTGGAATGTACACTGATCTTTTCCAATCCTGTGGCCACTGTTGAGTTTTCCAAATTTTCTGGCAAATTAAGTATAGCACTTTTACTGCATCGTCTTTTAAGATTTTGAATAGCTCAGCTGGAATACTGTCACCTCCACTAGCTTTGTTGTTGCTCAGTTTTTTTAAGGCCCACTTCACTTCACATTCTAGGATGTCTGGCTCGAGGTCAGTGACCACCTCATTGTGGTTATCAGGGACATTAAGCTCATTCTTGTATAGTTCTTCTATGTAATTTTGCCACCTCTTCTTAATCTCTTCTGCCTCTGTTAGGTCTCTGCCATTTTGGTCCTTTATCATGCCCATTTTTGCATGAAACGTTCCCTTCATCTCTCCAATTTTCTTGAAGAGATCTCTGGTCCTACCTATTCTATTGTTTTCTTCTATTTCTTTGCACTGTTCATTTAAGAAGGCATTCTTATCTCTTCTAGCTATTCCCTGGAATTCTGCATTCAGTTGGGCATATCTTTCTTTTTCTCCCTTGCCTTTCGCTTCCCTCCTTTCCTTAGCTATTAGCAAAACTTCCTCAGACAGCCATTTTGCTTTCTTGCATTTCTTTTTCTTTTGCATGGTTTTAGTTGCTACCTCTTGTACAATGTTGCAAACCTCCATCCATAGTTCTTCAGGCACTCTGTCTATCAGATCTAATTCCTTAAATCTATTTGTCACGTCTACAGTATATTCGATATGATTTAATTCATACCTGAGTAGCCTAGTGCTTTCCCCTACTTTCTTCAGTTTAAGCCTAAACTTTGCAATGAGAAGCTCATGGTCTGAGCCACAGTCAGCTCCTGGTCTTGTTTTTACTGACTGTATAGAACTTCTCCATCTTTTGCTGCAAAGCACATAATCAATCTTATTTCTGTGTTGACCATCTGGTGATGTCCATGTGTAGAGCTGTCTCTTGGGTTGTTGGAAAAGAGTGTTTGCTATGACCATCGTATTCTCTTGACAAAATTCTATCAGCCTGTGCCCTGCTTCATTTTGCACTCCAAGGCCAAACTTGCCTGTTATTCTGGTTATCTTTTGGCTTCCTACTTTAGCATTCCAATCCCCCATGATGATAAGGACATCATTTTTTTGGTGTAGTTCTATAAGGTGCTGTAGGGCTTCATAGAACCGGTCAATTTCATCCTCTTCAGCACCAGTGGTTGGGGCATAGACTTGGACTACTGTGATATTGAATGGTTTGCCTTGGATTCGAACTGAGATCATTCTATCATTTTGGGGATTGTATTCCAGTATTGCTTTTCCTACTCTTTTTTTTTTATTGAAAAGTTTTAACATACAATTTTTCCCTTAGAAAATCCCCCCTCCCCCACCCTTCTCCCTCCCCCCCTTCCTCCCCCCCTCCCCCCCTCCCCCCCGACTTCCCAGAGCTAAATACAAGGTATGTATAAAAAAAAACAATCATAAACAACCATATACTAACAACCATAAACTCTAAAATCTATCACTCTCTAGCTTATATAGGATAAAACAAACCTTAGTAATATTAAATATATATATATAAAAAAACTAATATAGAAAAAGAAACAAAGAAAAAAGCCTAATTCAAATATAAAACTTCTTAACCCTATACTTATTCTGGATAAACTCAAACCATTCTCTCCTTTCCATAATATAGCGTTCCTGCAAGTAATCTTGCAAATAGGCCGAAATCTTCGCCATTTCAACCAAGTCGGAAACCTCTAAAGCCCACTCTTCTATAGTCGGCAGTTCCTCTTTCCAGTACTAACCTATCAAAAGTCTTGCTGCCGTAATTAAATTCAACATCAACTTAGTATGTTCCACCAAACTTTTATCCAAAAAGCCTTAACCTTTTTACAAGTCCACCATATATGAAAATATATTACGTCTTCATCACCGCACCTCCAACATTTAGGCTAATGATTCAGATACATACTTAGCTTTTTAAAATCTAAATACCATCTATAAAACATTTTGTAAAAATTCTCTCTTAGATTTCAAACTTGTTTAAATTTTACATTCCTCACCCAAATCTTTTCCCACCTCCCACTACTTGGCTGTAAGTACGTTGTGAAAGTTCCATAGACTTCTGCTGTTCTTGTTCTTTTATCTTTTTTGATCATTTTAAAGCAGCACGCGTCACCCTCTGTTCTCTAGGATCATCCAAAGGTGTTATAACTTGATCTCCTCCAGCACCATTCTCCTCTGTCTGTCCATCTTCAGCCTCTTGATGTTCTCCTTCTCCAGATCCCTTTGCAGCTTCCAGAAGTGTTAATGGGGTTGCTTTTAAAACATTATTGTAAAAATCACGCGCTTGCATCACAGTAACCAGACGGTACCTTTTACCTTCATGCATCACCATCAACCCAGCTGGGATTTCCCATCTGAACCTTATATCTCGTTGCTTGAGCTCTTGCACAAGAAATGTAAAATCCTTCCTTCTCCTTAAAATCTTTTAGAACCAGAACTTCTTGATCAGCAATCACGACTTTAGTATCATAGGCAGCTTGTATAACTTCATCTCTAATTTCCCTTTTTGCAAAATAAACCACCACATCTCTAGGCAACTTTCTCTGTCTAGCAATCCATGAATTCACACGAAACACTTTATCCATGCCTCCTTTTATTTCGGATGCTGGCTGATTCAATACCACTTCAAGAGCCTCAGAAACCAGCTGCTTTAGATCTTCCTTAATATTCTCCTTTAAACCTCTGATTCTAATGGCAAACTGCATCTGGAAATATTGAGCAAGACTCAATTCTCTATCCATTTTATCTCTTAAATCTTCATTCTCCAATACTTTTGCTTCTAATATGGCATTCTTTTGAGTCAAATCTTCCACTTTTTCATCCAAATCTTCCACACATTCAGCCACTTTATACACTGAAGACAAAATGTCTACCTTCATCACCCTGAACTTCTGTTCCATCCTCTCCTCCATTCTCTCCTCCAACTTCTTCAATTTCTCCTCCATCTGTGCAAATTTATCACCA
Source organism: Vipera berus (assembly GCF_964194415.1). Taxonomy (NCBI): domain Eukaryota; kingdom Metazoa; phylum Chordata; class Lepidosauria; order Squamata; family Viperidae; genus Vipera; species Vipera berus. The sequence continues at coordinate 21,764,045 of NC_138208.1, forward strand.
ATTGATTGATTAATTGATTCCAAAAGTACCTGGGCATGTTTATCCAAAGCATCTCGTAAATCCTTCAGTGTCAATACATCAGGAGGGTGCAACGCCTGTAATGATGATTGTTGCACCGGAGAAGATCCACCACTCCGAAGAGTTTTAGGGGGAGGTTTAGCCGCCATCTTTAACTTTCAATTGTGACGCACTTTCACTTAAAGTTTAAAGCTTTTCCTACTCTTTTATTGACTGTGAAGGCTATTCCATTTCTTCTGAGGGATTCTTGCCCGCAGTAGTATACCTGATGGTCATCTGAATTAAATTCACCCATTCCTGTCCATTTTAGTTTGTTGATTCCTAAGATGTCAATGTTCAGTCTTGTCGTCTCTTGTTTGACCACATCCGGCTTTGCTTGATTCATGGATCTTACATTCCAGGTTCCTATGGAGAAAAAATCTTTACAGCATTGGACTTTCCTTTCACCACCAGATACATCCACAGCTGAGCATCTTTTCGGCTTTGGCCCAGTCGCTTCATTCTTTCTGGCGCTACTAGTACCAGCTCTCTGCTCTTCCACAGTAGCATATTGGACACCTTCCTACCTGAGGGGCTCATCTTCCAGTGTCATATCTTTTTGCCTTTTGGTACTGTCCAAAGTATTTTTCATGGCAAAGATACTGGAGTGGTTTGCCATTTCCTTCTCCAGTGGATCACGTTTTGTCAGAACTCTCTGCTATGACCTGTCCGTCTTGGGTGGCCCTACACGGCATAGCTCATAGCTTCATTGAATTACACAAGCCCCTTCACCACGACAAGGCAATAATCCATGAAGTGGCATAGTTTGTGGGAAAGAAACTATAAATTGACAATGTCAGCTTCCTATAAAGAAAACTTATACAAAATGTTTTATAGATGCCACTTGCCACTAACAAGATTAGTAAAAATGTTTAAAAATACGTCCGAGAAATGTTGGAAATGTAAGCAGAGACCAGGTACTTATTATCATATGTGGTGGACATGTGTTAAAGAAAGAGATATTGGACAAAAATTCACACTTGATTAGAAAAAAATGTTAGAGAAACACATAGACTATAAACATGTTTTTTTACTAGGTATAATGCGAGAAAAAATTGATAAGCAAAGTGCATATTTGATTTTACATGTGATAATAGCAGCAAGAATTATATTTGCACAATACTGGAAAAACGAAGAAACACCACCAGAAGAAAAAATAATTAAAAAAATTACTAGATTGTGCAGAAATGGACCTTACTTTAAGGTTGAAAGAAAAAGAAGAAACAGAACATTTTCAAACTTGGGACCTATTTTATCAATGGTTAGAGAAAAGATTTAGGGATTAGGAATTTAATTTGCATTAGTGAATAAGATACTCAGAAAACACGTTTTGTTGAATGATTACTATTGAATTCTTTTTAAAAAATAATCAATAAAACTTTATTTAAAAAGATGCATACAGTAAATGTTGGTGACTAAAAAGGAAGGAAGAAAGGAAGGAAGGAAGGAAGGAAGGAAGGAAGGAAGGAAGGAAGGAAGGAAGGAAGGAAGGAAGGAAGGAAGGAAAGAATTTCCATTCCATGAAGGATCAAATAGAGAGGACCCAATTCATTCATTTATAAAATAAAATATTGAGAAATAAGATATTTGGAAGTGACTTAGGAGACCCTCCTGATTTCACAGATCTATTGGTGGGGATAGGTCCCAGGCTCCAAAACTCAAGAAAGACCCATTTTGATTCTTTGAAGCAAATTTCTTTATTGTTCCTTATCCTTAGACACAAACTTACCAAACTAAAGCATGTTACCTCCATCATAAAATATATACTCTGGGAACTATTAAAAAAACACACCATACAAAGCAACATTCAGAAAATATTAGGGATCCAATTCAAAATGAAATATATTGTTTTTGCTAGACATAATTTAGAAACAATCTACAAAACTCAATATCAAATTAAAATGCCATAATTTATTAAGCTACATGCTTACAGTTGATAGAACTAATATTATACTGGGACAAAAAAAAGATATAGTACAACAATATCTGATTGGGGACTTGAACTTGAGAAATATGTAGTAATGGTGAAACTAACACTATATATCCACAACATAAATTTAACTAAATTTAAGCATATGGCTTTCATATTTATTACATATTATTTAGCAAGATAAATACAAGCATTTAGAGTATAATACCTAATGCTTATGCCAATTAGTATTGCTAATAAATTGAAGCAAAAAGAAAAGGAGAATTAGAATGTAAATATTTGCCTCCATTATTTATGGGGGTGTTATTTAAAACATTTATAAGTAATATACTCATGATTTTGGAATTAACCTCAACAATTTATATTTCTTTATTTCATGGAAGCAATTCAATGGAATTTATTTTATATATTTTATTTATGTTAGATTATATGTTGTATCTTCAAAAGTTATCTGCCCATTAGGTTATGTTTTTTTTTAAAAAAAATACTTTTTGTTTTAAATAATAAAAAATAAAGTTTTTTTTATTTTTTTCGAGTTGATTTCTATTTGACAAAACCAAGACAGACTACCAAGAAAGGCTGATATCAATCTTGCAAGTTTGCCTGTGCTGCACCTCCACCATCCCCACCTTATACCTCTGTGAAACAGGAAAGCAAACCCCTGAATCTCTTCCGTATATCATCTTATGTCCTGGGGCTTCAGAAATATTTTTAACCTCTGCCGAGATAATAGTTCTTGCAAATGACTATCAAGGTTATTTTTTTCATTCTCTACAATGATCAGGAACATAATGGCTGGACAATTTTGTTTATTTTTAAAATAAATCACTTTTCAACATCACATTTCCACTCTTATCTTTGTCTGCCTTGAAGACATATGGTCAAAAAAAAAAAATAGTGAATCTTACTCCACTGAATTTTTCCAACTTTTGTAGCAGCTATTACTTTTAGGTGTCTGGGAGGAGGAAAATCCAATATCATATTGGGTGGGGCTTGGTTTATCCTTGAATTTGTTGAAGGGGGGGTGTTGTTTACCCTGAATTATGTTAGGTTACTGTACACTTTTCATATGGTCTCAAAACTGAAAAAAATAGTTCCGTTAATTTTTAGCTAGTATGGTCAAAGGAATTTTTGTGAGTTGCTTGGGGCTTTCATATAACCCAATGCTCCACTCCTGCCTAGTGTTCTAATGCCCTTTCCCCCTCCCCCACCCTCTCTTTTTCCTTACCTCCTTCCTTCATGCAATGATTACCTGTAACAGTTGCCCTTGTCAGAAGCCTGGATATTTTTTTTTTGAATTTTTGTTTTGAATTTTATTGAATTTATATACCGCCCTTTCCCGTAGGACTCAGGGCGGTTTACAGGGTATATAAACATAAATACAAAATTAAGAGCAATTAAAAAAGATTAAACTAAATCTCTGAACAAATATAAAACCCCAGTTAATACCCCAATTAAAATTCAGCCTGGGCCGGAGAGCTCGAAGAGCCAGGTCTTCAGGTCTCGGCGAAATGATCGAAGGTTGAGGGCAGTCCTAAGCTCCACGGGCAGCTGGTTCCAAAGGGCAGGCACCCCCCCAGAGAAGGCCCTCCCCCTGGGTGTTACCCGCCGGCATTCTTTTACCGGCGGCTTTGAAATCAGGCATTTTGATATCTGCAGCTTGCCCATGCTTGATTTCAACATGGTAGGGTTTCATGTCTCATTTATTTATTTTTTTCATTTTTACCTGACATATTTTATTATTCACATTATTTGATTTTCTTAGTTAGACTGTTCACATTGGAAGAAGCTGTTGGAAGCAACCATACTAGAAAGATCTGCTAAGGTCTTAGAGAAGTATGAAATTAGATAACTTTGCATTCAACGGAGAAACAAACAATTATCCCCCACCCCCAACAGCAGCTGCTTTCCGATGCCAATATTTCTGCTCACTTGAAAAAAAACAGATTTTAACTTGTTTTCTGTTAACAGATGTGTGTGTCACTGTGTGTGTGCCAGCGTGGGCAAACTGAGAATTAGGAATTGCTTCACATGTTTCCAGCCTCGAGGCAGAGAAATGTAAATCAAAGATGCTAAAAGGAGCTCCTTCCAAAGATAGACCACAGCCACAAAGCCTAGGGCACTAAACTCACATTCCTGCATCTTGTCTGGAGCACAAACCTAAAAAAAAGGAATAGGAAAAGAAACAAAAAAAATCAAATCTTAAGAGTGTTCTTTAAGCAGTAACAGGATAAATGTGATGGATAAAATCTTCACATGAAAGTCAATGGGAAGGAGAGATATACAAATAGTATCATGAAATGGACCAAGAAATAGATGGATTATTGGATAGTTTTTAACTATGTAACAAAAAAGAAAGAAGAAAGAAAGAAAGAAAGAAAGAAAGAAAGAAAGAAAGAAAGAAAGAAAGGAAGGAAGGAAGGAAGGAAGGAAGGAAGGAAGGAAGGAAGGAAGGAAGGAAGGAAGGAAGGAAGGAAGGAAGGAGGGAGGGAGGGAAGGAAGACTCAAAACCAAAGAGTTAGAGTGAAGAGTCAGTGTATAAGTCCCTGATAAATGCAATCAGATGCTTGAGACCTTGTCAATGCAAATTTTCCCAGTATCTTCTACAACTGCAATTCTCAATTCTTCAGATTTTGACAGCCTTATGGTTCTGTTCTCAAGGGCAGGATGCAAACTTTGTACAATTAAAGTAAATAATAAAATAAAGAAGTCCTATAGGCATGAAACAGCAGGAATGTCTGATACCTTGATCTGGATAATTTGGTTTAGTTTCGTATCTCACTCTGTCAGAGGAAATGCTCTATATTCTGACAACCCTAACAAGTTACATGAATTTAGGCAAGATGATTTAATTAGTAACTTATCAAAGTCTACACCTGGTTCGGTGACCCTAATCCATTTTTCAGAGTATGAAAATGGGAAATTAGTAACCAAACATTTCTATAGCTGGCTTATATATTCATATCCATTTTTATATAGAAATATGAAGCAAAAGAGCACTGCTGCCTAAAAGCTTCTTCATATGAGAGTATATTTTCATTATGTACAGAGACTTGTAACTCTTGTCATTTTAAATTACCTGTGAGCTGAGTCATTCTCTGAAGTTCTACATCAGGTTTGATTAGCTGCATCTCCTTAGTCATACACAAACTGAAAGAGCTCAGTTGGAGCAGGAAATTTGAAAGCCTTTTATCACAGTTTGAAGATAGCAATGGCCATATCTCCTCTGTCTGTCCTTCTGTCCTTCTATCTGTTTCTATCTCTATCTCTGTCTCTTAATCTCTATCTATCTAATTAATCTTCTGGTAGATGTGCAGGAAGAAATTCATCTGACATCTCATTCAAAGGACATTCTGTGAAATAGATTCTGTCATGTGATAGATGGACATAAAATTCATGAAATTAACTTAAAATAATTATTGAGACATAAAAACGTACACATTTAGATAAATTGTAATAGTGTATGTGTTTTGGAAAAGTTCATAGCATTTCATGCCTATTAAAAATTAAAAATGGTGACAAGTTACATAGAGATGTAGGAAAGATCACATATTAACACATATAGAAAGATCATATGATGCATTTGTTCCTTTAAACAACGACATTGAAAATCACATGGAACAGACTAACATCAGAATAGGCAGAATGGACAAAATCCTCACATGAAAGTTGATGGAGAGGACAGATATACAAACAGTATCATGAAATGAACCAAGAAATGGACAGATCATAAAATGATTTTTGATTAAGTTATATTAAACATTTAAAACATCATGTTGGAACAGTTCATAGAACTTGGAAATAATAGAATAATAGTGTTGGGACCTTGGAGGTCTTCTAGTCCAACCCCTTATTCAAGCAGGAGACCTTATGCCATTTCAGATAAATGATTGTCCAGTCTCTTCTTAAAAGTCTCCAGTGATGGAGCACCCACAATTTCTGAAGGCAAACTGTTCCATTGGTTGATTGCTCTCACTATTAGGAAATTTCTCCTTAGTTCTAGCTTGCTTCTCTCCTTGGTTAATTTCCATCCATTATTTCTTATCTTGCCTTTTTTTGTTGCATTAACAACATTTGACATTAACAACATTTGCAGCATTGGTGGCTGAATTGTTGAGTTATAATAACTTTGATTGGAATTATTCAGAGAACATTGCTGTATGGTAAATATGAGTAAATTATTGTTCCATGGGTCTTTTTTACTTTTAGTGGATTAGTTTGGTGTGTTTTGCTGACTTTTTGAAACTCAGCTATTTTCAATCCCTTCAGGAACACAAATCTGAGATGACTGCACAATACACAGTGGAAGTGATGATTTGACTGATAAATGAATGCTTCAGGGATGTCCAAACACAAGGCTCAGAAGTAATTTAATTTAATTTAATTTAATAATTTGATTTCTATACCGCCCTTCTCCCGAAGGACTCAGGGCGGTGAACAGGGCAATACACAATAAAAATCAGATACAAAAATTAAAAAACCATTAAAAACCAATTAAACATCATGCCCATAAAATCAATACATATTAAGTTAAAAACTAATTTTAAAAAACCCAACCCCACCCCGTCAGACCAGGCCAGCTTGTTCGAAAAAGAATGTTTTAAGATCGCGCCGGAAGGAGCGAAGGTCGGGGGCCGTCCGGAGCTCAACCGGTAAGCTGTTCCAAAGGTCTGGCGCGCCCACAGAGAACGCTCTCCCCCTGGGGGTCGCCAATCGGCATTCTTTGATCGGCGGCACCCTGAGGAGGCCCTCTCTGTGGGAGCGCACTGGACGGAGGGACGTTGACGCCGGTTGCAGGTGTTGCCGTAGGTAATCCGGACCCATGCCATGAAGGGCTTTGTACGTCATAACTAACACCTTGAACCTCACCCGGAGAGCAACCGGTAGCCAATGCAGCTCGCGGAGCAGAGGTGTAACATGGGAGTATCGGGAAACTCCCAAGACAACTCGCGCGGCTGCATTCTGCACCAGCTGGAGTCTCCGGGTGGACTTCAAGGGCAGCCCCATGTAGAGAGCATTACAGTAGTCTAGACGAGAGGTCACGAGCGCATGAGTGACTGTGCGCAAGGCATCCCGGTCTAGATAGGGCCGCAACTGGCGCACCAGGCGAACCTGGGCAAAGGCCCCCCTAGTCACAGCTCCAATATGCTCTTCCAAAGAGAGCTGTGAATCTAGAAGGACCCCCAAGTTGCGAGCCCTATCTACGGGGGGTAATAGCTCACCCCCCCATGGCCAATGATGGGATAATCGGAATTTCCCGGGATGCCGGCACGAACAGCCACTCAGTCTTGTCAGGGTTGAGTCGAAGCCTGTTCCTCCCCATCCAGACCCGGACCGCCTCCAGGCAACGGGACATCACGTCGAGGGCATCGCTGGGGTGGTTTGGGGTGGAAATAAAAAGTTGGGTATCATCAGCATATTGGTGATACCCAACTCCAAAACCACGAATGATCTCACCCAGCGGCTTCATATAGATGTTGAACAGGAGAGGCGAGAGAACCGATCCCTGAGGAACTCCACAAATGAGAGGTCTCAGGGTCGATCTCTTCCCCCCTGCCAACACCGACTGCGAACGTCCCAGGAGGTAAGAGGAGAACCACTGGAGAACCGTGCCTCCCACTCCTAACCCCCTGAGACGTCGCAGCAGGATACCATGGTCGATGGTATCAAAAGCCGCTGAGAGGTCTAAAAGGACTAGGACAGAGGAACAACCCCTGTCCCGAGCCCGCCAGAGATCATTCACCAGCGCGACCAATGCCGTCTCCGTGCTGTACCCGGGCCTGAAACCCGATTGGTACGGGTCTAGGTAGTCAGCTTCCTCCAAGAACAAAGGGAGCTGATGCGCCACCACGCTCTCAACAACCTTCGCCAAAAACCGAAGGTTGGAGACCGGACGATAGTTGTTTAAAATTGCTGGGTCCAAGGCCGGCTTCTTGAGGAGGGGTCTCACCACCGCCTCCTTCAAGGCGGCGGGAAAACTACCCTGACTCAAAGAAGCAGTAATCACTGCCTGGAGCCAGCCTCGTGTCCCATCCCGGGCTGCATAAGTCAGCCAGGAGGGGCACGGGTCCAACAAACAAATGCCGAGAAAACCTACATGAATTGGAGGTGACGTCTGCAGGTACGAACCGACCCATACCCAGGGAAAAACAAACATTTAAACCCCTAGTACAAAATGTTAAGGGAAAAGCAAGGGAAAATACGGTCCACAGCATCCTTAAGCCCAAAGTCAAGGTGGACGTCATAATCCACGGGGTCCCTTGCGAGATGGAAGTTGACTCAGGGTCCTCCGTCTCGCTCATTTCTTGGCAAACTTACAAGAACATTTGTAGCCGCAGCCGGCAACAACCTGCCTTACGTCCCACTAAACTCCGCCTAGCGGATTTTCAAAAAATGCCCATTAAGCTAAGGGGAAAAGCCACAGTCCCAACGGAGTTTAGGCAATTTAAGGGACCCCTTACTATACTAGTCACCCAAGAAAACAGGACCAGCCTGCTGGGGCTGGACTGGTTCGAGGCACTAGGGATAGCACTAACAGGCATCAACACCACCCAGCTGTCAAACTTAGACTCCGTCTGCCTTCAATTTGCGGACGTTTTTGACGGCTCGCTAGGAAAATATACAGGACCCCCGGTGTCACTAAAACTGAACCCTAACGTAATGCCCATAAGAATCAAGGCTAGGAGAGTCCCCTTCGCTTTGAGAGAAAAAATAGAAAACGAACTAGACCGGCTAGTCAAATTGGGAGTTTTAGAACCAGTCGAAGGGGCCGAATGGGAAACACCCATAGTGACCCCAATCAAGCCCAATGGCCAAATCAGACTATGCGCTGATTATAAAGCCACCCTGAACCGCACATTAAATGCCCATGCTTACCCGGTCCCGGCTGTCAAAGACATCTTCGCGGCCATTAAGTCAGGCACCATTTTTGCTAAATTAGACTTGGTGCAGGCGTACTTACAGCTGCCTGTCACCCCTGACACCACCCTATCACAGACAATTGTCACGCACAAGGGAGCCTTCAAAATTAACCGCCTTCAATTCGGCATCTCTGCAGCCCCAGGGATCTTTCAAGAAATCATGGAAAAAACACTAAAGGGAATCCCTGGGGTCTGCCCATATTTTGACGACATTCTAATTGCAGGGGAATCGGAAAGGGACTTAGCAACCAAGCTGGCAAATGTGCTCCTTAGGTTCAGAACAGCAGGGCTCAAATTAAGGTGAGACAAATGCTCCATAGGGGTACCCTCAGCGGAATTCCTAGGGTTCAAAATTGATGCAAAAGGGATTCACCCCACTGAGTCTAAGATAAAAGCCATCAAAACAGCACCTATCCCAAAGAATAAACAGGAACTACAAGCCTTTCTGGGATTAGTTAATTTCTACCATACCTTCCTGCCACACAAAGCCTCAATTGCAGAACCCCTCCTTAGGCTTTTAGATAAGGGCAACCCCTGGTCTTGGTCTCCACAGCACGATGAAAGTTTCAGGCTTCTAAAAAACTTATTGACCAGTAACGCCACGGTGGCACTGTTCAACAAACAGCTACCCTTGTGTTTGGCATGTGATGCCTCTCCCTACGGCATAGGAGCGGTCCTAAGTCACTTAACCAGGGAAGGAACCCAAACCCCTATAGCATTCTATTCCAGAACGCTGTCAAAACCTGAGCGCAATTACGCTCAAATTGATAAAGAGGCTTTAGCCATAGTGGCCAGCGTGAAAAAGTTTCACGACTACCTCTATGGTCGCCAATTTACCATTTTTACGGATCACAAGCCCCTGTTAGGGATTTTCACAGTAAATAAACAAACGCCCCAAATATTATCTCCCCGCATCCTCAGATGGTCCACCTTCTTGTCAGTCTATTCTTTCAGATTAGAACACAAACCAGGGAAAAGCATGGGTCACGCAGATGGACTTAGCAGACTGCCCCTACCAGAGATTGACCCAGACCCCGCACCAGCTGGAAAAATCCTAGCTATATCCGAACTGCCAGAATGCCCATTATCAGTTAGGGACATTGCTGCAGCCACAGCTGCGGACAAAATCCTGGGCAGAGTCTTAGGCTACGTCACTTCAGGGTGGCAAACCACACCCCCAGAGCCAGAATTCCAACCCTACTTTCTAAAACAAAAAGAATTATCCTCCCACCAGGGATGCTTATTATGGGGCAGCAGGGTAATAATACCTGACAAACACAGATTAAAAGTCCTAGAAAGCCTCCACAAAGGTCACCCGGGAACTGTCAAAATGAAAGCTTTAGCCAGAAGCTATGTCTGGTGGCCTGGCCTCGACAAGCAAATAGAAACACATGTGGCTGGGTGTTACCCCTGCCAACTTGTCAGACCAGCTCAGCCCCAAGCTCCCATACACAGATGGGAAACAACAAAAACACCCTGGTCCCGCGTCCATTTAGACTTCGCAGGTCCCTTCCAAGGACAAATGTTCCTAATAGTGGTAGATAGTTATTCTAAATGGTTAGAGGTGGCCCCAGTCACAAGCACGACCTCAGCAGCCACAATACAAGTTTTAAGGGGGTTGTTTGCCACACATGGGCTTCCGGATGTGTTAGTCTCCGATAACGGCCCCCAATTTACTTCCCACGAATTCCAGAGTTTCACAACGGCGAACTCTATTAGGCACACCACCACGGCTCCGTTTCACCCCTCGACGAACGGCTTGGCTGAGGTGATGGTGAAATCAACCAAAGAGGCACTGCGGAAAATCATCGCCGGCAATTGGCACCACAGACTTGCTCAATGTCTATTAGCGCAACACACCACCCCCTGCACGACTACCGGGAAGTCCCCGGCAGAACTCCACTGGGGCAAATGACTTACGACCAGATTGGACCGTTTACATCCAGACAGAACCCCAGCAGACCCAGAACTCCCCATCCGGCACAGGACTCTTAGTACCGGGCAAGCCGTCTGGGCTAGGAACTACGGAGGCGGCAATAAGTGGACACAGGGGGTCATCATAGAACAGATGGGTCCCCTATCATACATCGTCGACACTGGGAACAACACCCACCTCCGTAGACACATCGACCAGTTACGGCAACGCAGCCCACAAAATATGGGGGAAAGGGGGAACTACGAAATGCTACCAGAACCCCCCCCCCCACAAACACTGTCACACCAACCCCCCCCGAACAAATGTCACCACAACAAAACCCCGCACAGAATGACTTCCTCCCACAACACGAAAGGAACTCAGAAACGACAGAGCCAAACACCCTACCCCCCGAGCCAGACTCCAATAGAAGCAATACACCTGGGGGCAAGGAACGACCAGAGGAGACAACCCCCCGACGCTCCGAAAGAATAAAAAGACCCCCCACCTACTTGGAAGACTTCGAATGGGGAAACCCAAAAAAGAAACAGTTGGGGAAACGTCAACTCAATCAGAGGGAGGGGTAAGGGGTGTTATGTATTTACATGTTAATGTAACGTTAAACATACTTTAAT
>NC_138208.1:21780501-22248001 GCF_964194415.1 Vipera berus
CAATATTGAGTCTCAACAAGACATTTGGTCTCATGAAAGCAAGTCAAACTGCTAGTGTGGACATTTTTCATTGTAAAAGCCTATTATTATTCTTTGATGCAACCATTGCAATTTGTTTGTTTACTGTAACTTATAACAGGGGCCTCTGGTGTGCATTTTGCATGTATGTTACCATATGGATAGAAGGAATGGGTAGCTTCTTAGCTCTGACATTTAATAGCAGGGTGCAGCTTTGCTTCAAAGGACTACTTTTATAAAATATTAATTTATATTGAATGTAATCTGGAATACTCAAGGTCCAATACCATCGGGTAGGAGATATAGGAGTATAGCCAGCCGTACCAACAGGCTGAAAAACAGCTTTTATCCGTGGGCTGTTAGGTTTTTGAATGGGATATAATCTCTGTGAACTTATGCAGAATTGACTTGGCAGGCCGGTGTGTGGTATAGTTGGTTCACATGGTGTGGTAGGATGGAGGGTTTGTTGTCACTGTGTGTTGGGGGAGGGAGCACGGGGGGAGGCTCAGCTAATCTCAATGCACACATGTTGTACTTTGACAATAAAGGTTTATTATTTTTATTATTATATGATTACAAGTAGCAACTTATATAGCATCAACAAAGATAATGCTATGTGGACCTCCACTAGCATCAGATTTTCCTAAATTCTGGGCCAAACATTAAAATGTGAGAATTGATGAACTGGTCAGCTCTTGGTCCATATTTAGATCTGTGTCTCCAGTTTCAGTCAGCAACTTTGACAAAGGTAGTTATTTAAAGTGACAGCATACTTTCCCCTTTTGCATGCTGTTCAATTTTAACATGAACAGTGGATGTATATTTACAGGGACATTTGTTGATGGGGAAACTTTAAGTATATGTGTAGGATAATAATCTATTTTGTCACACTGTTGTTTGTAGTCAGTCTGTGTGATTTTCTTGCAGCAGCTACAGTAACTGGGTGGTCCACTGTGACTTCAGCTTCTTTGCTGAAGTTTATTCACTGTTGCTGTCTTCTCAATTGTGACTTTGTATGCATTTGTTCTTAAACTTGGTCTTGTGCAGTCAGAATTAACCCCTTTGTCTTTCTTGAATTTTTCTGCTCTTAGCTATTGCCAGGTCTTGTGATTATTTAATTTGCCTGCTACATTTTTATGTATTAAAACTTTGCCTTTTCATGTCTGTTTTGTATTTTCCATTTGTTCACTACAATGGCATGAGAAAACAATGGTATGAGAAAATAGCAACAATGGTACACTGTAATAGCTGCAAGAAATACCATTTTCTTATAAGCAAGAATTGGTGGGACTACAAAATATAAAAAGTCATAGAAAATAAAGACGCTAAAGTGCTCTGGGACTTTACAATTTAAACAGATAAGCACCCCAAAATTGACAAGAAAAAAAACACAAAAAAATCTGGCTGGTGGAGACAACAGAAGAGAAGAGAAAGAATTGAACAAAATCACAAAATACAAAAGACCTACAAATAGAATTAGAATGACTGTGGCAAAAGAAAGCAAAAATAACACCCATAGTGGTAGGCGATCCGAAAACAATCGGAGACCATTTTAACACAATTGGTATTGACAAAATCATTAACTGTGGTGGCACAATGGTTAGAATGCAGTATTGCAGGCTAGTTCTGCTGCCTGCCAATTGCCAGCTTTTTGGCACTTTGAATCTTACCCAGCTCAAGTTTGACTCAGTCCTCCATCCTTCTGAGATTGGTAAAATGAGGACCCAGATTGTTGGGGGCAATATGCTGACTCTGTAAATTGCTTAGAGAGGACTGTAAAGCAGTGTGGAGCAGTAGATAAGTCTAAGTGCTATTGCTATTAGTGAATTGCAAAAGGCAGCTTTAATTGGAACAGCAGAATAGAATAGAATAGAATAGAATAGAATAGAATAGAATAGAATAGAATAGAATAGAATAGAATAGAATAGAATAGAATAGAATAGAATAGAATAGAATAGAATAGAATAGAATAGAATAGAATAGAATAGAAGCTGGAAGGGACCTTGGAGGTCTTCTAGTCCAGCCCCCTGTTCAAGCAGGAGAACCTACTGTATACCATTTCAGACAAGTGACTGTACAGTTTCTTCTTAAAAAACCCCAGTGATGGAGCACCAAAATTTCTGGAGGCAAGTTGGTTAATTGTCCTGACTGTTAGGAAGTTTCTCCTTAATCCCAGGTTGCTTCTCTCTTTGACCATTGTTTCTTATCTTGCCCTCTGGTGCTTTGGAGAACAGTTTGATGCCCTCTTCTTTGTGGCAGCCCCTCAAATACTGGAATACTGCTATCATGTCATCCCTATTTCTTCTTTTCTTTAGACTAGCCAAACCCAAGTCCTGCAGCGGTTCTTCCTATGTTTTAGTCTCCAGGCCTTTGATCATTTTAGTTGCTCTTCTCTGAACTTTTTCCAAAGTCTCAACATCTTTTTTGTAATATGGTGACCAAAATTGGTTGCAGTATTCCAGGTGTGGTCTCACTAGGGTTTATAAAGCGGTACTAATACTTCACATAAAGGGACGCGGTGGCTCAGTGGGTTAGGACGCTGAGCTTGTCGATCGGAAGGTCGGCAGTTTGGCGGGTCGAATCCCGAGTGCTGCGTAACAGAGTGAGCGCCTGTTACTCGTCCCAGCTTCTGCCAACCTAGCAGTTCGAAAGCACGTAAAAATGCAAGTAGAAAAATAGGGACCACTACGGTGGGAAGGTAACAGCGTTCCGTGCGCCTTTGGCGTCTAGTCATGCCGGCCACATGACCACGGAGATGTCCTCGGACAAGCGCTGGCTCTTCGGCTTTGAAACGGAGATGAGCACCGGAAACGACTAGCACGCATGTGCGGGGGAACCTTTACCTTTTACCTTTTTTAATACTTCACATAATCTTGATTCTATGCCTCTATTTATACAACCCAGGATTGTATCAGCTTTTTTGGTGGCTGCTTTTTTGGTGGCCTGTAAAGGGGTCAAAAGTCACCCTGGAGGGGCGATGAGCGGGGGAGAGGTTTCTACAGTCGGCGGTAGAAGGGCAGAGGCCCTCCCATTGGCTTGGAGCTACTCTCCGAACCGAAGAAGAAAGGATCAGCCACTCCCATGGCCCATCATTTAGCCGTTTCCTGCCGAAGCCAAAAGCACAACAAAGCACTTGAAAGCAGTTTAAAACTGTGTGAGAATTGTCTTCTTGTTTTCCTAATTGTCTACTTTCCCTGTCAAAAGCTTCTTGAATTTGCTTCCCGCTGCGAGGAGAGAGGGAAGGGATTTTTTCCCCACCCTCCCTAAAAGCGGCCTTCGTCTACATTGGGAGAGAAAAGAAAAAGCCTTCTACTAAATTATACTGATTTGTTGGACTTATTGCCTTTCTACTTTTGGCCCAAAGTTCCTATATTTACAGAAATGGACTATTCTACCTATTAGTCTAAAAAGGGGGACCATAAAATAGAAATGAATAAAAAGATACTGTCTGAAAAGGTTGAAGTATTCTGGAGACATCTAGTGAATGCTATTGACAAACAAGCTTGCTTACATTTTGGACTGACCTTGGCATTAAGATAAAAACCTGAAACAGCTGGAGATGAATTTGACTTAGGCTTGTGGAGGGGGACTCTTACTAACTTTTGTTTAAAACATAGCCTCCACCAAGGAGTATTTATAATTATTACAAAATGGAGAAGGATCAATCACAAACCTTGCTTGATTATAACCTCATACTTGAAACAATCTACAGAGTCACTGAGATGTCTATCTCCAGATTTAATAATTTACATGCCAACCTTAAGTCACAAACTGAAACCCAGACTGCAACTAACAAATTTATACTTCAGAATATAACAAAATTGGAAGATATTACTATTGAGACAGAGGAATATAATCAACAACTATCCAAAGAACTGACAACTCTAAAAGTACAAGGAACTATCACTATGGCAAATAACCTTAAGGACCATCAACAAACTACGGGAAAACTTAATATTCAACTTTTGACTCCATCAAAAGAGCCTATAACTTTAGAAATATACTATGTACAAGATAGTGATGCTAACATAGAGGATGTGGAAGATCAACAAAGACAGTTTTCTGAAAGCCTGGATAGCCAAGCATTAATTACAAAATTGGATAAGACTCTTTACTTAAAGCAGATGAACCCAGGAATCCAGACCGAACTGAAGATAAAGTTTTTAGAGCAAATACAGAGACTAAAACTAACAGGGCAACAACATAATGATTACAAATGGTTTGGTTTTTGTGGATCACTGATGGCTAGATGGCCTCCTTTGATTCAAATAATATGTATTGGAGCGAAGGGAGACCTATCTGGCAATTCAAAGGCCTTGGTTTGGAAACCTGATTGGCAAAAAAAGAAACCCAAAGTTAGATGTAAAAAGTGAGTTTTTAGAGAATCATTAAAGGTTATCCTTTTAGTAATCAGTGATCTATTTGGATCCAAAATAGAAAATGTTTATGAGATAGAACTAGAATGTGTTTATGTATCTGTTAGGCTTATTTTAGACATTATAATTTGTGCACTGACATAATGGAAATTTGGTTTATGGATCCCACTTGATGTTAAAAGACATTTGATTATTCTATTTAAGAATTAAGAATTACCGGTAGCTAAAATTTAAAACAGAATCTGGTTGTGTATAAATAGTTGTAGATTGATAAACATAGGCTGTGGTCCTGTCAATAACATGTGATGTATTAGGATGTGAAACAGAAGTTGTTTATTAGGTAGAACATAACTACTCAGCCACTGCGTACATGTTAGATGCTATACTTTTTGCTGTAATGAAATAAGGGAAATTTGGGTTGTGAACATTATTTGGGATGTTAAAGGCTAAATTTGAATAATATAATTAAAATTAAAATCAGGTAAACTTTAATAACAGTACATAGATATATTTCAATGAAATTGAATTGACAAATTTTTCAACTGACCATGCTATTTCTAGAAATTTACTAGTTTAAACTGGTTGTATGAAATGTTAAGGGAAATTGAGAAGGATGTCTTCTTGATAATGTCACCTGAATTATGTACTTAAAACTCTGTTACTGAATCTCTGATTACCCAGTCATCATGATGCTTTCTAAATATGTAGATTTTAACTGAAAAACCAATAAAATGTTTAAAATAAATAAATAAATCATAAAACACAAATGCCTGTTAACAGAAGTAGAATGATTATGGCAAAAGAAAGGAAAGTTAGTACCAATAGTAATAGGTAGCTTGGTACAATCCTGAAACATCTGGAGCACCACTCGAACAGCATCAGTGTTGATAGAATCAGTTAATAGGAAAAGGTAGCATCACTATAGAGAGCTTACATTGAAATGATACCTTTAACACCACTTGGGAAGGACTCAATAAGTGGTTAAAAATGCCAAATCAGTCTAAATATTTGGCTGACTTTGTGACCATGATATGTGTCACTACTTTACAATATGGTCATTATGTTTCTTTGTTAATCTCTACTTATCAGAGTATTGGCTGTTGGAGATATGTGTTATGGTGTTCTGGTGTTCTGGTGTTTTTGTTTTTGTTTGTTTCTTTTCTTTGTTATTATCTCTTTGGTGTGTAAATGTAGTTTATATCTACACGTCTATTGATGGCTTGTTTGTTTGAATGCCAAGTTCCAGAAATTCCTTAGTGTTTTTGGATTTAACGAACTCTGGGATGTTCAGTTTCCCAGTTTCAACTCAATTTGCTTTAAAGCAGGTTTCAGATAATTCAACTGAATGTCAAAAATGATTTCTCTTGATTTTGAGAAATGACTTTTTACAACTAGTTCTTTATATTGGATAATGGTAGCTTCATAATTCAGTATCGAAAGGCATATACAATATATAGCTCATTCTTCTTTTGAGATTTTTAATGGTTTATTTGTGTGTTCTGCAGGACACCCAAATTGTGACAGCATGAAGAATGTGCTGGTTGCTAGACAGAATTGATTCTCAGGTTCTTTAATTTTTTCCCCTCACAGATCGTACTCAGATGGTCTTAACAGGTTCCTTTATTTCAAAGATGAAAAATGAAGTCCTTAAAAAAAAACAGCTGCAGTTAGTAACACTGCTCAACTGATAATAGCATACAATGAATGAACACGTCAGCAGATCAGGAAGCCCAGGGGAAAAAGTGAGTTGGTGTTTTCTGAGACACTGCTATATATTTATGGAATTTAAAGAAATAAGTAGAAATTGTTCTAATATTGTGTCAGAATTTACTAGATATAATTTCTGCAGGTGACAAATGAGGACAATACTTTTTTAAAACATTATTTGTACAAAACTCCCATTTTTTCCATCTTCAAAATTAGTTTCATTACTTTGAGGACTTAAATAATGCTTCATGCCCTTTATGATAGATCAGCCCTCACTAACCCAGCATCCTTCAGACTGAATGGAATGTAACTCCAAGAATTTTTAATCAACATGGGGTCTGGCTAGCCTTTTAGATCTAGACTAGGGGAAGCTGTTCTGCTGAATGTAACACAGCTTTCCATATCAGGAGGGCTGGTGACACTCTCATTTTTAAAGAATAGCATGGGAGCACTTACCAAGAGGGAAAAGGTTGCTCATTCACAAATGATAGACACACTCACTAACAACAGATCCATTATATTGCTTCATTCTATTGTGTGTGTTCCACATGTCTTCTATGATAGGTTTTAGATAGATAGATACTGTAGATAGATAGATAGATAGATAGATAGATAGATAGATAGATAGATAGATAGATAGATAGATAGATAGATAGATAGATAGTTGTTTTCTGAGGTTTTCGCGGGTGTTTGTATGTGGATCTTTGGTCATTCGGGTTTTTCCCCACGTAGAACTAAAGGTGTAGGCGCAACGTTTCGATGGAATCCCATCCGTCATCATCAGGCTGGTGGCTTCTGCTTCCTTCTTCTGGGAGAAGCATGTGGCTGTTTGTTCCTCTTTTTTAAACTGCCAGAGGGGGTGTGTTCTGTGGGTGGAGGTGTGCTCTGATTGGGTGGGGGATTAAGTGTGTTCTGATTGGGTGGGAGTGTGTTTTGAATGGTGGGTGTGTTCTGATTGGGTGGGGGTGTGTTTTGAGTGGATGGGCTGGTCTCAGCTGCCAGCCTTAGACCTGAGCTGGTGAGTTGTGCTGCTTTTGTTCGGCTTCGTGTTTGTGGTGGTGCCATGTTTTTATAGTGGGTGTCAGTTTGCTTATTGTGTGGTTTGGAGGGGTTTAAAGTGGCTGATGTTGCAGCTGTAGTTAGGTTTCTGTTTTGTGGTTGTGCCTCATTATCATTGTGGGTTCGGATTTGCTTTTTGAATGGTTGTGTGGTGGTGATGTCATGTGATAGATAGATAGATAGATAGATAGATAGATAGATAGATAGATAGATAGATAGATAGAGACTAAAAGATGCTGATGGAATTTATGTACAGAAAATATTCTAGAAATAAAAATAATATGAAAGGGCAATGCTTTGCTTTGTCCCCTGCCAAAAATGGGGCAGTAAATTTGAAAGATGAAAAAAATGGTGTGCGTAGGCAAAACAGTGCTTGTGGCATAACACTGGAGATCTAAGTAACCTAGTATATTTTCCACAAAAAAGTAAAAGGAGAAAGCCATTAAACACTTGGACATTCTGTCCAACAAAACAGCCTCTTTGTTCCACCTTAGTTTCTTTTTCTTTTTCCAGAAACTACACACCAATATCCCACCAAGGCCATTTCATTTCCTCACAACCTTGAATATGTGTTTGAGAGAGTTAAATGACCCCTTTATGGTAAAGAGCTGCTTATTTCAGTTTAAAACTCTGCCCGGATAGGGGCCAAGCTGTCAAGAATTAATTAAAATGTGGATTCCATGGTTTTCTGTTACTTCAGTTACTGAAAATAGCAAGCAGTCTCTGATCACATTTATAATTAATTAGGATGCATAGTGTAGTAAATTAACATAATAAATAAAGTTCTAATTACAGGAGCTATCCACACAGTTATTGAGGAAACAATCATCATTAGCAGAAGAGCTTTGTTATTCCATTTGAGTTGGTGCAATTTCGCAGCTTTACTTGATCAGAGAAAATTCTTCCATGCCAAAATGTATACCGTTATAATCTGGTTCTGTTCCTGTCCCAGTTATGGCCTTATGGGGATTAGGAAAGAGACGGGGCTTTTGTTTCATTGTCTGCAGAATACTCAGACAAGAATATTAGAGACAAAATATGATTAATTGCAATTGATGGGAGATTCCACATTGTTTAGTTAATCAGATCAAATCTTTATTATGGTCATAGATCAGCATTAAAAGGGTGGAAAACCAACAACTGTAAAGCTAAAAAAGCTAAAAATATAAAATTCACTATTAAAAATCTGTTAAAACATTTATACACACACACACACCTGACATTAAATCAGTATTACAACATGTTAGTTAAGAGTGTGTGTGTGTGTGTATAAGAACCGAGAAAAAGACATAGAATTACTTCTTTGCAGCTTCTGTTATTGTTCCTCGCCTATACATAGAAAACTTGTCAAACTAAAGCAACTATTTGCATCATTAAATATATTCTCTGAGAATTGCTATCTTAACTGTCTTAACTCTTTCTTTCTCTCTCTCAACTAAACTTCTCTGTCTCTTGGCTCTCTGGAATGCAGCCCTTCCCTCCTGGGAATTCAAACTACATCCCACCACCTGAAGGCTGGTGTGAGCAACCCAAGTAATCCAAGTATCCCAAGGCAAGTATCTGCAACCACCTGGCAACTGATTATCATGAACAAACCTGGAGTAAATTCCTCTTACATAAGTTGTTGTTGTTGTTGTTGTTGTTATTGTTGTTGTTATTATTATTATTATTATTATTATTATTATTATTATTATTATTATTATTATTATTATTATTATACAGTGTAATTAATCTTTCCTCGCAAGTTACTACAGTACTTTCTGACCAGGTACTGAAACTTAGTACAAATTCCATTCAAAATATTCTTACCCATTCTGAACACAACACTTTCTATGCCTCTCATGTGTGACATAATATTTTGAGTTTATCCAGTAACAACTAGTCAGAAAGAAGGATGGACAGCATTTGGCAGTTCTGATTCGCTCACTTGCCCAATTTGTCAACCATACTTTGTTCTTTTTCAGATATGTACATCTTTTATGACATATTTAATGTATATCTTTGCCTAATTGTTTTGCTTAAAGATAGATTTCTAAAATATTTTTTCTTAAATATTGTTTTTAATTTATTTATTTTTTATTTCTGAATATGCATCTTAACTACAGAACTGCAGTAACAGTTCAAAAATGTGCCATAGTGATATCATTGCATTTCACATCACATATTGAGCTGAACTTCAGTTCACATATCAGCTCAAAAAGTGTGAATTAGGTGGGATTCTTTAAAATGTGACTTGAATGTCACTTTTTATCCTACCTAGAAAACTATCTCAGAGAACATGAAAGAAGTAGTAAAATGAAAAGTGCAGATTTAATTTAATTTATTCAGTTTAGATAGTATCTGACTCCAACTGATTCTGGGCAGTATACAATAAAACAACGTGTTTGAAAAAAGTTATTTGCAATATAGTCGAAGTATTTTTACAAATAGTATTTTGTGTTTCTATTTGTTAATAATATGCCATTTGTAAATACACAAACTATGGGATACTGTACGTCTGAATGGTTTGTTTTAATTGGAGAAAGCTAGTTGATTTATTATTGTAAATCATTGCTTGCATACATGGTTGACTTCTATGGAAAGCATTTCATACATGTGAAAGTTTTAAAATATATGGAAAGTTTTTCAAAAGGTGAATTGGTCTGTTGAAAGGACTGCCACCCTTTATGGACATTTGAGAAGTGTTAATCTTGTATTGGCAAAAACAGACCCTATTCTTTCCATACATTACCAGTTGTGTGTATTTATAGGAGTTTATAATAAGATATAAGAAAAAAACCCTAAAATTCAGCTTGCATGTTAAATTTATCTAAGCCTTATTTAAACAGGACTTGTAAAGTCTGCCCATATAATGTAAAAAAGTCAAATGGTTCATAGATACTAAAGATATGTACAATGAACTTTTTAAAAAGGTATGTATAAGAATTTTTATTTCAATAAGTTGATATCTACATCAAATAAGAAAACTATCAAATGTATGCTGGGCAAAATTGGAATAATATAATTATTAAATCCAGAGTTATTGATATGGATCTCCCACAAATTTCTCTCTCTGTGTGTGAGAGTGTGCATATGCCACTGATTATGACCTAAATACATGTACAAACATTTTTATTAAAGTCTTAAGGTAAAAGTAAAGGTTCCCCCGCACATGCGTGCTAGTCATTTCCAACTCTAGGGGCCGGTGCTGATCTCCATTTCAAAGCCAAAGAGCCAGCACTTGTCTGAGGACGTCTCCGTGGTCATGTGGCCGGCATGACTAGATGCCAAAGGCGCACAGAACGCTGTTACATTCCCACTGTAATGGTCCCTATTTTTCTACTTGCATTTTTACGTGCTTTTGAACTGCTAGGTTGGCAGAAGCAGGGACGAGTGATAGGTGCTCACTCTGTTACGCGGCACTCGGGATTCGACCCGCCAAACTGCCGACCTTCTGATCAACAAGCTCAGCATCCTAACCCACTGAGCCACCGCGTCCCTATTGAAGTCTTAGTTATATATAAATAATTATCCTTTCACTTAGTGAAAAATCAGAGACAAATACCAAAATGGAATGATAGACAAAAGATTACAAATTCTTACTAATTAATTAATTCCTAATACTTACCAATAGAGAAGAAGTTATAGAGTGAATTGAAGTCTGGGCAAGGATGACCACATCATATTGGAATTCAATATAATGCAATCACAAGCAATACAATATAATTCAATCATTTATTTATTTATTAATGGGATTTATATCCCGCCCTATCTCCCGAAGGACTCAGGGCGGCTAACAACAAAACATATAATAAGTACAGAAATTAAGATAAAAATTAAATTTAAAATCATCTGTGCAATAAATTAAAATTAAAAACTAAAAATAAATTAAAAATTGTAAATATAATTAAAATGCCTGTCAGTCCAGGTCAGCCTGGTGGAATAGGAGTGTTTTGAGGCTGCGGCAAAAGGATTGGAGATTTTGGGCCATCCGAAGCTCAGGGGGGAGCTGATTCCATAGGACTGGCGCTCCCACAGAGAAGGCCCTCCCCCTGGGGGTCGCCAGCCGACATTGCCTAGCTGACGGTACCCTGAGGAGGCCTTCTCTGTGTGAGCGTACTGGGCGATGGGAATTCATTCCCGGCAGCAGATGGTCCTGCAAGTATCCCGGGCCTAAGCCATGTAGGGCTTTAAAGGTAAGTACCAGCACCTTAAATCTCACCCGGAGGGCAACCGGTAGCCAATGCAGCTCACGCAGGAGGGGTGTAATATGGGAGTATCGGGGTGCTCCCATCACTACCCGTGCAGCTGCACTCTGCACCAGCTGAAGCCTCCGGGTGGTCTTCAAGGGCAGCCTCATGTAGAGAGCATTACAGTAGTCAATACGGGAGGTAATGAGTGCATGGGTGACTGTACGTAGGGCATCTCGGTCCAGAAAGGGGTGCAATTGGTATATTAGGCGAATCTGGGCAAATTCCCCCCTAGCCACGACTCCAATATGATCTTCAAAGCTGAGTCGTGAATCTAGGAGGACGCCCAGATTGCGTGCTCTATCAATGGGAGGTAACATCTCTCCTCCTATAGCCAAAGATGGAACCTCTTGGACTAAACGAGATGACGGTATGTAGAGCCACTCAGTCTTGGCCGGGTTGAGTCGAAGCCTGTTTTTTCCCATCCAAATCTGTACCGCCTCCAGGCAACGGGACATCACATCGAGGGCATCACTGGGTTGGTTCGGGGTGGAGATGAATAGCTGGGTATCATCAGCATATTGATGATATTTCACCCCGAAGCCATCAGTGTCTTAAACTTTAAAATAGCTGATTTTAACAAACTTCTTTGTTTGTTTGTTTTAACAAACAAAAGAGCCTAGGAAAGATTCCATGGATGAAAATCTTAAAGAGGAAAACAACACAAAAAGCTTGGGAAACTCTGAAAAATATGATTATAAAAGCCCAGTCCAATACAATACTACTGGGAAAAAGAAAAGAAAAACAAGAAATCCAAGAAGAAACCAGCCTGGTTGCACAAAGATCTCTCTGATAAACTGAAAGACAAAAAGGTCAAGTACAAAAATGGAAACAGACACATAACTAAGCCAGAATATCAGCAGGTAGCCTGAATCTATAAATATGAAGTCAAGAAAGCAAAGGATCAGAATGAACTAAGACTTGCAACAAAATTAAAGATAATAATAAAAAAGTTTCTTTCAACATATAAATAACAAGAGACAAATGTATAAGCAGGCATATACATAGAATGAAGGCTACTGCTAAGCTTGTAAGCCGCCCTGAGTCTTCGGAGAAGGGCGGGATATAAATGGAATTAAAATAAATAAATAAATAAATAAATCAAGGAAACAGTCGGTCCACTAAAGAGAGAAGATGTCAAGGAAGTAACAGGCACTACAGAGAAAGCAGAGCTGCTTAAATCATTCTTTGCATCAGTCTTCATGCAAAAATAAACAGTAGCCCAACCTACCAAAAAGATAACTGTAAAACACAGACTAGAAATAAAAATTAAGATAAGCAAGAAAATGGAAAGAAACACCTATCTGATCTTAATGAATATAAATCACTGGGACCTGATGGATTACATCCCAGAGTTCTGAAGGAGCTGGTTATCTCAGAACTATTGTACCATGTCTTTCAAAAATCCTGGAACACCAGGAATTACCTGAGAATTGGAAAAAAGCTGATGAAGTTCCCATCTTCAGAAAAGGAAAAAACGAAACAAAAACAGAGCCAGGAAACTACAGACCAATCAGCCTGACATTAATACCTGGGAAGATCCTGGAAAAGATTTTATTTTATTTATTTTATTTTATTTTAATCCCATTTATATCCCGCCCTTCTCCGAAGACTCAGGGCGGCTTACAATTTAAGCACAAACCAATGTGCTTAGCAATAGCCTTCATTCTATGTATATGCCTGCTTATTAGGGCTTTCGCCCCCCCCCATGCGGCATTATTACAAAGTCAGCTTATTGCCCCCAACAATCTGGGTCCTCATTTTACCTACCTCGGAAGGATGGAAGGCTGAGTCAACCTTGAGCCTGGTGGGATGCGAACCTGCACTAATTGCAGGCAGCTGGTGTTACTTAAGGAGGCATTAGCCCACTGCTCCACCAAGGCTCTTTAGGTCACTGAGTTTCATCCTATACTCATTGTAGGAATTCAAATTAAAGCTTGCTTGACAGAGGGCTGTCTAGTCTTCTCTTGAACTTCAGTGAAGAGAAGTCCATCAGTTCTCTAGATACTGGTTCCACTGCTGAACTTTAGTTACGTTAGGATATTATTTTCTAACATTCAATCTCATTCTGCCTTTCCTGTAAATGAAATCCATTATTTTGTGAATGATGTGGAATAGATCTTATTCTTTTTATGTGACATCCTTTGAAGGGTTTGAATAGTCCAATCAATTCCTGCATCAGTCACCTTTTCTCAGAGCTAAACATTCCTAGTTCTTTTAATAACTCTTTATAGGATTTAAGTCCTATTACAAAAAAAGATGTTGAGGAAAAAGTGCAAAGAAGAGCAACTAAGATAATTAAGGGCCTGGAGACTAAATATATATGAAGAACAGTTGCAGGAATTCAATATGGCCAGTCTAGAAAATAACTATCATAGTTGGAAATCTGCTGTTTCAGTGTTCTATTAAATTCCACACATATCACTAGATTGTTGCAGCTTTCACCCTTTTTCTGGCCCAGAGACAAGGCTACAAAGCTAACAAGTGAATGGGGCTTTGCATTAGAAAGCTCTTAGATCCATCCCCCAATGTTCAACTACTAAAGAAGCTTACAAGCTGCAAAGTGGGGAAAAAAATGCTATCCTCTTGTTCTCAATCCTTTTTACACATTGTCGCCAAAAGACTTGTTTAGAAGCAGAATGCAAATAACCCTTCTTCTTTACTTTCTTCCACTTTCTTTTTCTTTAGGGGGCTGAGGGTAGCTTCAGCCTTCACTCTTTCTTTTATATTTTCCCTCTGAATGGACTGATGGTTGGCCTTGATGTTACAATTGACTCTCTCTCTCGTATTCTTCAGTGAGGTGCAAAGTGAATGATGGGGGGGTACTTTTCTCCTTTCTCCATGCAATTTAAAGAGAAACTTTTAGATGCCATCATTTCTTTTTGCTGTCACCTCCCAGATGGCTTGCTAAGTACAAATTAAGCATGGATGGCCAACCCACAGTGCCCACCTCCCAGATTGTCTGAAAGTATGTCCACAAAGCAGTCATTCGGGAGGCTGGAACTGAATTTTAAACATCAGTTTTTCACCTTTATTATTTATTACAGCTGACCAAAGAAAGAACGATTGTATGATCATATGGTGTCTGTTCATACTTTTCTAACATGCAGTGAAACCATGTTCTGGTATGGGGAGTGTCCATTATTAACAAATGTCATTAATTGGGAAGGTATTTATTACATTTTGCTTCATTTGAAAGATGAGAGACAGTAATTAGCAAATACAATCAATAACTTTATTTCCAACCAAAAAATGTTATGTTTCAAGTTCTGAGAATTACAAGCCCTGGGGTTTCTCTATTTAAAAAGAAGAAGAAACAAGAGAGCAAATGACAATATTTAAAAGCAGTACCTCCATGCATAAAATTTCTCGATCTCTTTCAGCAAATAAACATTTCAGCATCATCCGTATTACAGCAAGTACATTTTCCAGCCTAGAAGCTTGCTGTAGTACAATAATTCCCATTGGGAGGATTTGGTAAATCAATGCGCAAGTAGAGATTTTGTGGATTAGGAAAACAAGCTGTAAGCTTTGTTCTCAGAAGGATTTCTAAAAGTGGACTTCAGATAAAAGGGCAGCACTCTGGGATGCATAGAGCAAAAATAAATAGACCAAGGAAAAGTGCTTTAGAATAGATTCAGTTTCCCTTAAACTGAAGTTTCTTGGTCTGTTGCAGGTGATCTCTACTACATTCATTTCAAATTATGAGTAGATATAAGATTAACTTAAATAAGATGGACATATAGATGATAGAAAGATATATAGATACAGATGCAGATACACATACACATGCACACACACATACACATATACTGTAGATGATAAATTATAATCAATTTCTTATACAAAAACTAGAGTATACATTTGTGCATGTGTAAGAGAGTTACATTAAATGGCATAGAATTTGGTTCCAGGACAGAAAATCATGGCACATGAATAGTTGCTGACCCAGCAAAGGTAATTTTGCTTCTGCTTCACATAAAACTCAGACTGATGGATAATGTTATAAAACTGATAAACAAGAAAGGTGATAATTTTTGTTATTTGAGGCAAGAATAACTGATGCCAAGATTATGGAAGGCATTTTTGTTGATCCACAAATCAGATACATCATCAATGAAAAGCAGTTTGAAGATCTTTTAGTGGGGCCAGAGAAAATTGCCTGAAAAATATTCAAGGATGTTGTTGAAAATTTTATTGGCAACTATAGAGCACCAAAGTACATTCAGCTGGTTCACAATTCATACAGCATACAAAACCATGAAATGCAGCAATTGCAGCATGTCAGTGAAGATACATTTTGTACATTCATACTTAGACTTTCTCCCTAAAAATCTAAGAGTAGTCAGTGATGAACATGGTGAAAGTTTTCACCAGGACATTGCCACAATGGAAAAACTGTATCAGGGCAATTGGAATTCATTAATGCTGGCTGACTATTGTTGGACACTGCAGTGAGATGCATTGGACACTGAGTACAAATGAAAAACAGAAGAAAAACACTTTTAACCATATTGAACTCATGCAGTTTATGAATTAGATGCATTACAGTAATTAAAAATTAATTTCACATTTGTCAAGATTCCTACGTGATACAATCATTCTGAAATTATATTTTTATTCAGTTTGAAGGGGTACATCAAAATCACCAAACATTTTTCCAGAAGCAAAACTTTTGAAAAAACATATTGTCCAAAATTATAACCTTAAGTGAATGTGCTGCTGATACAGGATGTTACTATACTGCCCTACAACAACTTTGAAGGTAAAACATTAAATCTTGCTAATGTACAAATGCTTTCCTACGTTGAACAGAATAAATATGGAATGTGAAACAGATTGAATGAATGAAAGGAAAAAATTCTAAGTTTAGCTTCTGAACTGTGTCAGAATATCAATCCTGTAGATAAAGCTAATTGGTTTAAAATAGACAGACATTTGCAGACCTGTTTAGTACCTGGGTTATATTACAGCCAACTCCTGGAGAGGAGCCATTTAAATTTTCAAATCTATACTTAAACTTGAAGCAATGCTGCTTCTCAAATGTTGAAATGTTGGCTTCACATCATATTCACCATTGCAATGGTATGTGGGAATGATCCTGCCTCTCAAGGCAGGATCACATCACATCCATTTTCTCTATGAAGATTGTTTAATAAATTGGTATCCATTTTTTGCTGCCAGCCATTCCAGTCTATTTTCTTAGGATGCTACATTTATATTCATTTATGAAGATTTGTCTCTGGAACCAAGGAAAAAAGTGAGAAGGAAAAATGGCAATAACACTTGGACTTATATACTGCTTCATAGTGCTTTACAGCCCTCTCTATGCAATTTACAGAGTCAGCATATTGCCCCAAAAATCTGGTTCCTCATTTTACCCACCTCAGAAGGATGGAAGGATGAGTCAATGTTGAGCTGGTCAGGATCGAATTCCTGGCAGTGGGCAGAGTTTGCCTGCAATGAGGACCCAGATTGTTGGGGGCAATAAGCTGACTTTGTAATAATGCCGCTTGGGGGGGGGGCAAAAGCCCTAATAAGCAGGCATATACATAGAATGAAGGCTATTGCTAAGCACATTGGTTTGTGCTTAAATTGTAAGCCGCCCTGAGTCTTCGGAGAAGGGCGGGATATAAATGGGATTAAAATAAAATAAAAAAATAAAGTATTGCAAAATAACCATTGTGCCACAACAGCTCCTTCCTAAAATATTAAAAAAAACAAGCTATATTTAATAAAAATGAAAAAAAAACCAACTGCTGCAAGAAATCAATAAGTCTGAGATGGAATGTGTTAGACAAGCTGACGGCAAAGAGGAAGGAGGGATCCTCAGTAACCAGGATCCCATTCAATACCGTGCTTTGACTCTTTCTCTGCAGCATTTTGGAAGCTGGTAAAACAGCTGTGGGCAAAGGAGTCAAGATAACTCTTCTTCCATCACCTCATTTGTAAGATGATAATTATTTCCCATTTCCTGGTTGCTAGAAACTCAACTCTTTTTATTGATTTCACTCTTTAAAAACACTGCAACTTGAAAGCTATTTTAATTAGATCATACTTTTCCCACCAAGTTCTTTGACAATTAGAAAATGCCAGTTCCCAAATCCCATAGACGTGGAACTGCTATTTAGGAGATGAATCAAAGTAGTTAAAATGGAAGACAGATGCTTAAAATGACAGCTGTAATGAAATGTTCAACATTTAAGTAAGGTTCTACATTTAGGCAAGAAAAACCAAATGTACAGGTATAGAATAGGTGGTACTTGCTCAATAATACCAATTGTGAGAGGGATCTTGGAGTCCTAGTGGACAATCACTTAAATATGAGCCAGCAGTGTGCTGCAGCTGCCAAAAAAGCCAACACAGTGCTAGGCTACATTAATAGAGGGATAGAATCAAGCTCATGTGAAATATTAATATCACTTTACAATGCCTTGGTAAGGCCACACTTGGAATACTGCATCCAGTTTTGGTCACCATGATGTAAAAAAGATGATAAGACTATAGAAAGAATACATAGAAGAGCAACAAAGATGATTAGGGGACTGGAGGCTAAAACATATAAGGAACGGTTGCTGGAATTAGGCATGACTAATTTAATGAAGAGAAGGATGAGAGGGGACACGATAGCAGTGTTCCAATATCTCAGGAGTTGCCACAAAGAAGAGGGAGTCAAGCTATTCTCCAAAGCACCTGAAGGCAAGACAAGAAGCAATGGATGGAAACTAACCAAAGAGAGAAACAACCTAGAACTAAGGAGAAACTTCCTGACTGTTAGAACAATTAACCAGTGGAACAACCTGCCTCCAGAGGTGGTGAATGCTCCAACACTGGAGATTTTTAAGAAGAGACTGGACAGCCATTTGTCTGAAATGGTATAGGGTTTCCTGCCTGAGCAGGGGGTTGGATTAGATGACCTCCAAGGTCCCTTCAAACTTTATTATTATTATTATTATTATTATTATTATTATTATTATTATTATTATTATTATTATTATTATTATTATTGTTGTTGTTGTTGTTGTTGTTATTGTTATTATTATTATTATTATTATTATTATTATTATTATTATTATTATTATTATTATTATTATATTCAGTAAATGCTGACTACCTGCAACTAAGCCATCATTTGTTTTGTGCAATGTGAGATTGGAAGACAAATCATACTTATGAACACAAGAGAGCTAATTCTATGTGCCAGCCTTTTGATGCCAGCTATTTTAAGAAGAGTCCATTTCTTTAGATGATGTCAACTAAGAATACATTGGGTCTATAATGTGCTATTTTTGTTTTTTTTGCTAACACAATCTGCACAACAATTACATATGAAATTTTATTTTAGCTTGCTAGTCTGATGGCAAAAAATGTTCTTTGTGTCAATCTATATTTAACTGTATAAAATGCACATTTACAAATAAAGTTTTCTGTTCTCTTTTTACTGGTGAGATTATGAGGGACATGAAAGCTTCTGTTTAATAAAATAAACCATTTATATAATGCAATTTAATGCAACTTTGTGGCTGTGTACTGAGTGGTCAATTCCCTGTTACTTAATCACTGAAAATTGAACTTACTGCATCCAATAATAGCATGTCAGTTTAGTGGATTTAGGACAGATTGCATGACATGTAACTCCATCCTCAAACAAACTTTTGCTGCTATCCATGCAAACTGTGCTACTTTATTTTCTCTAACTGTAAGGCTGACTCCAGCCAGTATTGTGCTGGACTTAAATAGTTGAAATATGGTTGGGAACTCTCCAGTTTCCACACACACTCATAAGGAATGATGAAAAAATGACAGTTTCTCATTCTAGCTGCTTCTCAAGGTCATTGTAAAGATATAGTGGGAGACAGAAAATTGTGTTTACCAACTTGAGCTCCTGGGGAAAAAATCAAGGATATAAATGTCATAAGTAAATAAACTATCACTACTACACTAGCTGAAGCATTGATGATGGTGGGGGATGATAAGTATTTATATATGCTATTGTGGAGGATCTGAGATTTAGGTG
The DNA here is from genome assembly GCF_964194415.1 of Vipera berus. Classification (NCBI taxonomy): domain Eukaryota; kingdom Metazoa; phylum Chordata; class Lepidosauria; order Squamata; family Viperidae; genus Vipera; species Vipera berus. The sequence continues at coordinate 21,799,908 of NC_138208.1, forward strand.
GGCAATTTGATTCCTGCAAGTATGGAATTTAGATATGTCACTGTGGGTAAGAAGGATTGCCTCTTTTAACTGATAAACAGCAGGGACATTTTATGCAAGGCAGTTGGTGTCAGTTATTAAAGTAGAAGGGAGGGGAAGGAGTCCCTTGAGTGGGGAGAAAAAAGAATTTAAAAGTACAAAATAAGTGGACAGTGGACTTTTGACTTTAAAGAAGTTTAAAGGATTTGAAAATATTTAGAAAGGACTAAGACATAAAAAGTGTTCATTTCTCTGGAATTATAAAATGTTGATCTATTCTTGAAAGGAAGAGGTTGATTATGATGTTTCTGAAACTGAAGAATAAAGGGATTGATTATAACAATACTGTATATACACTGTATGCTACATACTGTAAATATAGTATTTATTAAAGATGTACTGTATGGAATCTAAAGTTCTCTTCAAATCTGAGATTATATTTGTGTGCTTAAGTGCCTTTTTTTCAGAATAAGGTTACTATTGTCTTATTTCTTTTCACCTCTGAAGTGTTTAGCAGAATCCTCATTGTAGCATTCTTGTTAATAAGCTGACACCTATTTCCTTTGCTACCAGAGAAAGTAGCAAGGCAGAATGAGGAGTAAGGAAATTATTGGATGAACAATTTTTTAAGCAGAAATAGGTCACAAGCACTGCTTGAAGAATGGTGGAAGGAAGAAACATTTTTGCATGAAAGCCAGACTCTACAGTAAATGAGGCCAAAATATTACACACTGTGAGCTTGTGAAGGTGGCATTTCTACTGGTAAGATGGAAGGCTAAAAAAAACACCACCAAGTAACTGATACAGAGAATAGCAGAAATTAGAAAATGTTGTTGGGAGTTCTCCCTGAGATATACTTTAGAGGAATGCAGATTATATTCACATGACAGGAAGTCACTGATCCAGAAAATCAGAAGAGGTTTATTTCCTTTCAGTGAAAGCTTCTAAAATCTTAATTCAGAATTAGGCAGTGACACTAGGATCTTTATCAGCATTGAGGATGATTTCTATACACCAGGGTGAAAGGGAAGCTCCTTCAGCAGGCCATATCAATCCAGTGTAGCAATTAGGCATTATTTTTCCTGCTATATATTCTGCATAATCTTTGCCAGAAATCCCACTCTAGGAATTAGGTGCAGTGCTACGTACAAGTGCTGAATATTGACAAACTTAACAAGACACCAACATGTGTGATAGCAATGCAAATTGGCTTTATTGATTTCAAAGTTACAGCAATGAATAGAAATATTCTTATCATGTTAAAAATATACCGGTACTTATTCTGCAAAACAATCTATAAAACTAAGATTTTATATAGAGAGCCAATGGTCATTAATGGGTAAAATCCCTCCAGCTAATGTCCAAGACCGGAAGAACTGAACCCAGATTGAATCTCACACATTGGAGCATTTATGCCCGCTAATAGTCTGTTTAAGATGCATCGTCCCAATTCATTCCATAAAACACACATTATCAAGGAAAAATCTGAAATGTAGGCACAATGTAGCCATGTAGTAGCCATGCTGGTAATCAATTTTAAAATGGTAACATTTATGATTATCAATGAATATAAAGAGAAGAGTGATTCTTCTTTCTGATAACCAGGAAGGATGAGGATACTAGAAGATCATTTCTTCATTTAGGTAATTGCCAGAAATGTTACAAGAAATTAACAAGACAGGTATGTAGATGTATCCTAAAGCTACAAGTTAATTAAAAGGAAGAAAAAAGAATGAAAAAAAATACAGGACAAAATGTGCTACAGTTTGCACATTTTTGAAAAACAAAAAGCCATATAAAACCAAAAGTTCAAGCTTAACAGAAGGGTATAAAGTGGAATAAGAGTGGAAAAAAAATGAAATGTTAAAAGTTGGCAGATAACCATGACCTGCATGTGCTTGAGATATGAAACTTGAGTACAAATGAAGTGAACATTGATCAGTTAGTCTGAACTACTATTTGAACTTGGAACCACCAGTTAGAAGTGGAAAGGGCAAACAAACATATTTTTTTTACAGATCTCTAAATCAAAATCCTGCAAGAGGCATAAAGTAACTCAGCTAAGCCCAAAGAACAGAAGGCCCAACCTTTAACAGGAGAGGCAAAGGCAGAAGACACAGCCCAGAACTAGAGAAATAGAGCATCTAAGAGAAATTACAGAAATAGCAGCCAAACTCAAAGCTGAATCAAGGCTGGAACAATTTAACGCACAAATCCAATCATCAGGACATGAGACAACTATGGTTTTGTAACAGAAAGCCAAAATGAAAGTAAGCAAATGAATGTAATCACACCCTTCAGAAACTAGATCTAAATCAAGCCTCTGAACCAAGGGATTCTAATGTAGGGCTTTTCAACTGGTGGTATGCATACCACTGGTAGTACTTTGGCATCTGGCAAGTGGTATGCGACCATCCCTAGACAAGTGTAGTGAGGGAGGGGAATGAGTTGAAGTGGTGGCAAACAGCTGGAGCTGCAGGGCTGTTGGGGCTTGGCAGAAGCCCCAGGATCTGGGGGCATGGCTACAAGCTGGTCAGCACTTCTACAGGGCTGTCAGGGCTTGGCACTTCCAGAAGCAGGGTGTAGCTGAAGGTGCACTGAAGGAGAAAAGGAGGGAGAAGAGAGGAAAGGATATAAAAGGAGCAGGTTTTGGTGGGCAAGGGAAAGAAACAAAAGACAACGGGGAGAAAAAGAAGGGGATGGAGAAAGAGAGAGCAGCCTTGAGGAGAGCAGTCTGCTCGAGGTGCACCAAAGAAAAAAAGGAGGGGGGAGAAAGAAGAGGATATAAAAGGAGGAGTTTTGGTGAGAGAGGGACAAAAAGATGACAGGGAAAGCGGTGGGGATTGAGAAGAGGCTGTGAAAGGAGAGCCTAGCAGGCAGATGGGAAAGGAGAAGCAGTGAAAGGAGAGGTCAGCAGACATGGAGGAAAAATAGGAGAGGGAGAGAGGGAGAAGGGCTGACCAGCCATCTGACCACCAAGGTAGTGGTGCATATTAATAAATATGGATACATTCATCATACATTTGTCAGTTCAAAGGGAAAGTGATTCAGCAAAGGATCTGCCACTGAAGAAATTAAAACTACTTTTTCCCCCTTTTTATGGTTTGTAACATTTTATTAGATTGTAGAATAAAATACAAAAATACAAGAACAAACAGTAGGATAGAGTGGGGAGCAAAAAAGAGGGGGGAAGTGAGGGGGAGAAGGGAAAAAGAAAAGAAAAGGCACGGACTTCCGACTTCCTCTGTGGCAGTAGAATGAAGCATTAACATCAAACCTCAACTTTTTGCTTTTCCATAATAGTATAAACTAGCCATTTCCATAACAACAAATGAATCTAATCAATAAAACTCCAAATTCCCCCCCTTTTTTAAAAGTCATCGAGTTTTTGACAACTTGCTAAGCGCTGAAAGTACTCGAATATTGTCATGTTCAAAACGTTGTACAATTTGTGATTAAAGTGTTTTGTTTAGTGTATTTTAAAGGTATTCTGGCAACTTCATGGACAGTTTCCTTGGCAACATTGCACCAATTTTTTTTCTCATTGCCTCAAGTCATCCAGCTAGTTTCCATGCCTAAGGGAAGGCTGCATAACCCCTCTCCCAATCCAGCATTTTAATTACTGCAGCAAACTAAAATAGGGCATCTGAAAATCTGATCAATGTTTCAATAAGGATAAAAAGGAAACATGTTAAGCCAAGATAACATTCCTATAAACCCTATCGGTATGAGTGAGTATACAAATATCGCAAGCAATTTATAGAAAGGGATTTTCCTCCAAATAAGGTAAAGAAGTCATTTATAGAGAAAAGCTACATTGCCATAAACTTGTAGAAGGAAGGGATATATCACAGCTAGTGATATGTGTGTTATTCCATAAAGAATATTGCACACTGTCTACCAGATTATATTCAAGCCATAGAATACAGCTAGTGCTCAGTTTATGACCAGATGTTTAGCTACAGTTTGACATTACAACACCCACCCACCCCAAATATAATAGACAGTCTCCATTATGGTGGTAAATTGAGCACTACCCGAATAGTTTTACAATTAGAGCTGTGAGAATAGAGCAATGTAATTAAGTGGTATTACAGTAGAATAATGTAACTACCAGTGCTTTTTTTGTAAAAGAAAAAGGTGCCGGAACTCACACATGTCATACAACGTGTTGTGATTCAGGGTCAGCCTGTGGGTTCGGCAGTTGGGTCGGACGACTCAGAGGAGGAGGAGGGGGGTGTTGAAGAGCTTGCTGAGGGGATTGGACAGCTTGATGAGAGCCCCCAGCCAGGCCCCTCTCATCTGGTCACGACGCAGACCCAGCTGTGTGAGCCTGACAGCGTGGATGAAGATGACCCACAGCTGGCCCTGTTCAAGGACGCCCGACGCAGGAGGCAGTCAATCAGGAGTAAACAGAGGAAGGCAATGGGGCACCTTGGAAGGAGGCAGAGAGAGGCCACGCCCTGAACTGTATTTAAGGGGAATGTGTGGGAGGGCTGGTTTGCTGAAGGCAACTGCTTGGATAGTTCCTGTTTCTTAGCTCCTGTTTCATGGTTGGTGTCTTGTCTTGCTCTGTTTTATGTGAATAAATTTGGCAGGCTTTATTCCAGCCTCTTGCCGTTTGTAAAGGGGTTGTCCCTGCTTTTGCTGCAGGGCTGGTAGCAGGCTGGTACAGAACACAACCTGCCTTGCCTACCCTACAAGGTTCCATCCAAAAAAGGTGCCGGAACTCCGTTCTGAGCGTTCTATGACAAAAAAAGCCCTGGTAACTACCATATTTTCTCATACATCCACACAACTTCTAGTATGCTAATGGATATATGATAGCTGTGAAGCATAAGAGCAGAATACATATAGTAGAGTATAGCAGGAGAAGCTCAAGCTGTTGGATTACACACAGCTCTTTTTTTCTCAATGCCATGTTAAAAAATATGGTTCTTAACTGAAACCACACAGTTTAGCCAAAACACCTCTGAGAGGGCAAAAACAGTTTCCCATGCTGTGCACACAAGTCTCACATCTAAAATTCACCCCAAGCTCTTTCCACTCTATGGATTAAGTTTCATTAAATGCAACAGGAGGCCATCAAAAATAAATGTATTTTGTGACTGTTATGTTCAATCCCACTGAACTGAAACAAAATGTTTCTACAATCATAATAGTACAAGCAGAATTTTTTAAACAAGATGATCCTGCATCTATAGACAGAACATAACTATATTAATCTAGCAATCCTTTGTAGTTTCATCTCAATGTGGGGCTTGAGATGGGCCCATGTTGGCCATCATTATTGATACACCACTGAAATCTGAATGCCAATCACACATGTGGCATCCATGAACATCCCAAAACCTATCAATGTTTCTCTTTTTATGCATAGGAGAATTGTACTGAAAGCCACTAATATCCCTTGCATATAAATTGCATCTATTATAAGATGCCATCATTCTTCTCAATGAAGCTTCCTGTGGGTTATTTCCTCCTAATATAAGTGTTCTTTTGCCATTTTTCAGCAAACAGCAATGGGATCCAAGAAATAAATGAATATTTGATATCATGTAACTGGCTTGTTTCAAATGAAGCAACACTGAGGACAATCCTACTGGCATTTCTGTTTTCCGTAATGTGATTGATTGAAGAAATCAGTGAGACCTGCTAGCCCACATGCTTCTTTAACTTAGGAGAATGCGAAGATCTGGTTTATTTCCTTGGTGACATGTATGTATAGACAGTTAAGGTGAAAACAAAAAAACAAACAAAACAAAACAACCAAAACTTAGCTGATCTTCCCTCCTGCATCTAGGAAACCTGTTCATTTTACCTTCTCTGATCTTCTGCTTTCTAGTACTAAGCCCCAAAATTTCATTGAGAGCTGAACTCATGTTGTCCTCAACTGGAACTCTAAGTTTTATGAAGCAGATCAGTGAAAACAAGGAGCTAAGTTACTGAAGCATATGGGCTAGAGGGTGGGAATAGTGTGCACAATCCCCAGATGCTAACTATAGTTAAATGGGTCAGGCTGAAGTTTGGGTAATCTCAGCACTTAGTCCCATATTCAAGGTTTCTCCTGTTAAGAATATAAAGAGTACTATAGATTGCTTACAAGGGACACGGTGGCTCAGTGGGTTAGGACGCTGAGCTTGTCGATCACAAGGTTGGCAGTTTGGTGGGTCGAATCTCAAGTGCCGTGTAACAGAGTGAGCGCCTGTTAGTCGTCCCAGCTTCTGCCAACCTAGCAGTTCAAAAGCACGTAAAAATGCAAGTAGAAAAATAGGGACCACTACGGTGGGAAGGTAACAGCGTTCCGTGCGCCTTTGGCATCTAGTCATGCTGGCCACATGACCACGGAGATGTCCTCGGACAAGCGCTGGCTCTTCGGCTTTGAAACGGAGATGAGCACCGGCCCCTAGAGTCGGAAACGACTAGCACACATATGTGGGGGAACCTTTACCTTTTTATAGATTGCTTTCTCTATTTATGCAATTAATTTACAACAGAGATAAAATGTCAATCTCTGGAACTGTTACTAATCTCCAGTGACTTCTCCTGCACTTGTGTATTTGGTTTGAATAACTGAAAGGGGAAAGCCTAGATGTGCTGATCAGATTATTTATTTTATTTATTTATTTACATATCAAACTTCTCATAGAGGTGGTCTATGCCATTATACATAACTATAAAATATAGGGAAAGATTCAAAAAACTGAATTGCGGGCTCTTTTACATAATTATTACAATTCTATAGTAGGTATTTGTTTTTGGACACACCCCCTCCAAATTATGAAAGCTTGATTGATTGATTGATTGATTGTTCCCATTTCCTTGCTTATTTAAGTATTTGCTTTTTTTTTTACTTGTGTAAGTATTAAGAACTCAGTGGTGCCCTGGGAAATGTAGACTTACAGTTAATGATAGTGCCAGGGATAGAGATATGTAATTACTTAGTATGTTGTGTGCATTTATTCAGACAGGTTATAAATTGCCATTTCTTTCTCCTGCCCCCCCAGCTTCCTCCTCCCCCCAATTCAACATTTGTTCAAACAGTCAGTACAAATACCTGGCAAAACTCTGCTTGATTCCTGGGATCCTAAAGAACTATGGAGCAAACGGTTTTTAAATGGACATAGATAAATTCTGTACGGTTTAATCCTTACTCTAAAAATTCTGAGAGTTATAAGCTATGGCTATGGGCCAGGCAGTTCTTTCTTTGCTGTTTGTTTTTCAGTCAATAATCTGAATGGTTTCTTGCAAATATTTTATTTATTCTATTTATATGCCGAATTTGTATGCTGCCCACTCTTAGATTCTGTGTATTTCTGTCCAGTTATTTATTAGGCTAATGCTGAGTCTCCCCTGCTTTCCTGACTTGTCCCCAGCCAAACCCAATCCACTATTTGTTACTGGGTTCATTGGCATACAGTATGTTGATTTTACAATGTCTCCACTATGGCTGCTGTTGAGTGGTTAACAAAAAGCACATGAAATATAGTGATATTAGACCAACACATTACAACCAGTCTGGATGTGTGGACTGGTAACAATCTGATTTGACAAGGAACTTTGACCTACAAAGGCAAGTAAAGCATCTACAATCTCCTAAAATGAATTTTTCATTTATATATATATATATATATATATATATATATATATATATATATATATATATATATATATATATATATATATATATATATATATATATATATATATATACATATATATATATATATATATATATATATATATATATATACATATATATATATATATATATATATATATACACATATATATATATATATATATATATATATATATATATATATATATATATATATATAAACACATCCCCACCCAATCAGAACACAGCCCCCATTCAAAACACACTCCCACCCAATCAGAACACAGCTAACCCCCCACCCAATCAGACCACACCTCCACCCACAGAACACCCCCCCTCTGGCAGTTTAAAAAAGAGGAACAAACAGCCACTACCACACACTTCTCCCAGAAGAACAAAGCTGAAGTCACCAGCCTGAGGATGACGGATGAGATTTCGTCGAAACGTTGCCCTGATACCTCCAATTCTACATGGGGAAAAACCCGAATGACCAAAGATCTACATACAAACACCCGCGAAAATATACAGTATATATATATATACAGAAGTTTTTAAAAGTCAGGTATTCAAAATTCTCTGTCATAGAGAGTATGTCTTTCCCCATCTTAAACAACACCATCAACACCGTCAGTTACTAACAACTGTGAAATTCTTGTGCTCTTTGAGCTTGGTTATTTTCTTGTGTATATTTCATTATCAAACTTGGTAACATCAACAGTGCTAGGAAGGGTAGAGTTTGTTTTCTATTTATATCACAGTGGTTTGTTAGTTACAAAAAAATGTGAAATTATGTCTATAAGATCATAAAGACTTGGAAGTGCCTTGGTGACCATATAGATTTTTTCTATTTGTCCACCTTAAGGAGCATATATATGATCTAGTACATTTTCATTTTAATATGATTACATCAGGTTGAAGGAAAAGCTGAAATGATTAAGAGGATTCTACTATGTTTCTTTAGCTCTTCTTAGGATTAGCATACTTACATCTTGAGCTCTTGAGTATGTTTTCCTGAAACTATCTGAAGGCTTGTAAAATCATAAAGGTTTCTTTATGTCATCAGATACATATATTTGAATGATAATGCTGAAAAACTGACCTTATTTATTCTGGAGTACATTATTTACTCATAAAAAAGAAAATATACATCACATATCATGATACTTTAAGCATCCATTGTGTACTTATTTTAAACTTTAAAAGGATCTCTGTTTGAACACTGTAAGATTATATTGTGTATACATCTGAATCTTGGGCATATAAGAATATGAATAAATATTACTATCTCTATCAGAAAATATTTTTTTTCAGCAGTGGGGAATCAATTCAATGCTCTGTTTATGATTGAGAGTCTCCAACTACTCACACAGACAAAAGAAAACAATTTGGAGCCTACATGATAAAGAAATACAACAGTAAAATATTGTAGTTTATGAAAATGGGATTTTTTACTTTAGTTATTTTTCATTCATAGCATGAAGTTTGTCTTTATTCTTTTTTATAACATCCACCTATTGCTCCTATGAGATCCTCTTGAATATTAGAAAAATTCCTCCTTAGTAAAAAGAGCAAAACTTGTATATATAACTAGACACTAATATTGAAAATTGGACTCTTGCCTTTTCCTTTTAAAATATTAACATTCCCTAGACCGCTAAGATGCTTTTCCATTTTGTTTACATAGAAAAAAAAGAGAAAAAAAGAAAAGAAAAATGAAGATAATAATTGATATTGGACCAACCATCCTCAACATTTTTTTTAATGTAACAACCCATTCCCTCAAAACTTTACAAAGGAGGGCTTCAGGTGGGGAATGGCAGTTGATCTCCAAAGCAAGGAGAGTCACTGCAACCTTTCAGCTGTGAGGTGATTTCTGCTGACTTCCTGGGATCAAAGGAAGATTGAGAGATTAATCATATGGATTCTGTACAGCAGCTGCAGAAATGAAAATGTCAAGCTGCTCAAAATCTGGGGACCCATGCTCCTAACTGCAACCCCTGTGGATTTTATAGCCTTGTTCTCCCCATCTCTTGATCTTTAAAAAGTAATCAACTACATTTGAAGAAAGATTTCCTTTTGCAGCAAAGATAAGGCTTGTTGCAGTGAATTAAACTTTCTTTTGAGAAACTACAGATAGTCTCAAGAGAGACTTTGGTTTAAAGTGGTAAGATTTATTGGCAAAAACACTCAAGAAGGACAAGAAGGGTTCAATGGCTAAGGGGACAGTCTTTAGTTTTTACTCTGCTACTTCCATCTTTACTATTTTTAATTTTGATGAAAGTGCTTTGATATAATTTATTACTAAGTTAGTTAAAGGGAATAGCCTGGCATAGGAATGTCTGTTAATTATCTCGAAAGTTCTGCATAACAAGTCCTAAGACAAAACAACAAATCACTGAACACCTAGATGCAAACAAAGTCATTACTAAAAGCCAACATAGGTTTGTCAAAAACAGATCATGCCAGATAAGTCTTATTACATTATTTGAACAAGTGATAAAATTAGTGGACCAGAGGAATGCTATGGATATAATTTACTTGGACTTCAGTAAGGCATTTTATAAAGTAAATCACAACCTACTACTTGATAAGATAGAAAAATGTGGGCTAGACAGCATCACCACCAGATGGATTTGTCGCTGGCTGACCGGCCATACTCAGCATGTCGTCCTCAATGGAACTGCATCTACATGGAAGGAAGTGTGTAGTGGGGTGCCCCAGAGCTCTTTTCTGGGACCAGTGCTCTTCAACATCTTCATCAACGATTTGGATGAGGGGATAGATGGGGAATTCATCAAATTTACAGACGACACCAAGCTGGCAGGAATAGCCAATACTCCAGAAGATAGGCTTAAGATACAGGAGGATCTGGACAGACTTGAACACTGGGCACTGTCTAACAAAATGAAATTCAATGGTGAAAAAAGTAAGGTTCTACATTTAGGCAGGAAAAACCAAATGCACAGGTATAGTATAGATGGTACCTTGCTCAGTAGTAGTTACTGTGAGAGGGATCTTGGAGTCCTAGTGGACAATCACTTAAATATGAGCCAGCAGTGTGCTGTAGCTGCCAAAAAAGCCAACACAGTGCTAGGCTGCATTAACAGAGGGATAGAATGAAGATCACATGAAGTATTAATACCACTTTACAATGCCTTGGTAAGGCCACACCTGGAATACTGCATCCAGTTTTGGTCACCACGATGTAAAAAAAGATGTTGAGACTCTAGAAAGAGTACAGAGAAGAGCAACAAAGAAGATTAGGGGACTGGAGGCTAAAACATATAAGGAACAGTTGCTGGAATTGGGTATGTGTATTTTAATGAAGAAAAGGGTGAGGGTGTGTGTGACATGATAGCAGTGTTCCAATATCTCAGGGGTTGCCAAAAAGAAGAGTCAAGCTATTCTCTAAAGCACCTGAAGGCAGGACAAGAAGCAACAGATGGAAACTAGTCAAGGAGAGAAGCAACCTAGAACTAAGGAGAAACTTCCTGACAGTTAGAACAATTAACCAGTGTAACAATCTGCCTTCAGAAGCTGTGAATGCTCCAACACTGGAAGTTTTTAACAAGAGACTGGACAGCCTTTTGTCTGAAATGGTATAGGGTTTCTTGCCTGAGCAGGGGGTTGGACTAGATGACCTCCAAGGTCCCTTCCAACTTTATGATGATGATGATAATGATGGTGATGATGACAGGTAATTAAAGTAGATATTGCTAAAGTATTTGGAGAAATATAAAAAATTAATGATAGGATGGAAATTTTAGAAAATTTCAGAAGTCCAAGGCATAGAGTTGAAAGCAGCATTAGATAATTTAGCTTTGCTAAAACTGAAACAAGAATTTTGCTTGATATTTAATGCTATTCCAGAGATTTCGGATGAAAATATTAAGCAGAGGCTTATTCATGTTTTGGCATTTTGGGGGGATATAAAATAGGAAGATATGGAAATGAAATTGATAACATTTATACAATAAATTCTGGATTTGTTAAACAGAGAAATCTTCCTGGCATATCTCAGTGCATTTGAATTCAAATTTGCAAATAAATTAAGGAAAATGGTTGGCTTATAAATTATGAAGAGAAAGAGAAAAATAAAATGAATTGAAATTACAAGAAGGATATAATGCATAAATGGATAATGTATTTATAGAAAAACATTGTATTAAAATTATTCTAATAATCAATCTATGTAACAGACATGACATCCCCATGGAGAAAAAAAGAATATTTTAAAAAACAAAATTATTGAGGATTACAGATGGACAAAGTTAACTTATGAATGGACCTACCATATAATAATAAAGGAAGCAAATAGCTGCATCAAGTGGTTTGCATTGAAAGAGACTTATTGGCATGAGCTTTGTGGTCAAGTGGATACTTCTGTGTGGGTCTCTCCTGCCCAAGCTCACATATTAGCTACTATTAGATTAGTTAGAAAATGAATGAAATAAAAAATGATGTTTTGTCTCTCCAAAATATCTCATAGAGTTTTTTCATTCTAGTTGAGATTGTTTTGTCAAGCCATCTAAAACAGAAGTTGATGATGGATGGAGTTCTAGCACCTAAGAAAGTAAAGATTTACTGAAATTATGTGATGCCATCTTGTTGTGGATGTTTGACATGGAGATTGTTACATGTTAGACATCCCAACATTGCTTGATAAGTATCTGTTTCCGACTGATAAGTGTATTTAAAAGCCATTCTGGAGTACTTACTTCTGTGTTAAGCATGTGTTTAATTTAGTTAACCCTATTCTGGATTTTTTTCCTAGTGGATGCTAGATTGTAGATTGTATGTTTTAACTGGCATGCAGCTTGTATTTATGAAGAAACCACGTTTCTTAAAATGGCTCATAGAATATCCTAAAAGAGAATGGCTGAGGAAGTTCCAGGTGCTTTGAAATATTTTTATTTCACCATGCATGGTGACAGCTCTTTATTTTCTTGAGTTCTTAAGACTCTCTTTATTTTCTTGAGTTCTTAAGACGGTCCATTATTTCTGCTTCCTATTAATGCTGTGCAGAACTTTGAAAAAGCTCTTCCCTTCTATGAATCAATGATTGAAGAGACAACATTTCTTGTAGAGCTCTATCAAGGAAGAGAAGCTGGCTTCTCTATAGCATCATAAAACAGCATGTGTGCTAGGTGTGCGAAGGTCCTTTCCTTAGAGTAGGGCAAGCAACTGAGTTACATCATCTCCACTTTAGCATTTAGTTAAAGGACAGCAATCCATCTTTTGGGAGAATTCTGTTGTCAAGGTAAAATGACTCACCTTTGCAGGAGAAAAGTGCCTCATTGAGATGGATCTCTGCCAACTGACACTTTCCTTCCACCTACCTATCCTTGCTACTGAAGCTGAAATATGGATAGGTGACAAAGGTGCTTTCTGAAGTATGAGAGCTTTCTTTATGGAGTTAAAATAAAATACATTTCTTTTCTTGGGAAAATATTATATTCTTTTCTTGAAAATTGAGTTGCTTCTTGATTAAGAAGTAGATTTGATTTACCTTTTGGTGTGTGCTGCTTTACAGATGGGATTCTGCTAAGTAAATACTAGAGCAAATATTTTTTGCTTTCCTAGGATCTTCCCTTTTAAACATCAGTGTATTCTAAACTCATTTAATTCTCAATGGTTCCTTCTGGATGTCCATCTTTCTATAGGTCTACAATTACCATGAACTGTGGTTTGCATTATCAAATTAAAGTTGAAGTAGTATCCATCTAACTTTTTTGCAATATTTTTTCAAATAAAACATGAGATGTGAAGAAATCTGCTTGAGCAACCAGCCCCAGCAAATAAATGTTTTTCTGTATTTCTTAGACTTCTGAGGGTTTTGGCTTGAATCTTGTAGAATTTTTTTTTTTTAAAAAAAATCACCTGGCATGCACACTACATGAATACACTATATGATCTACCTCTGCGATCTTGATCCATATCACTTTCTGCCTATTGTTTTTTAAAATGTATCCAATGAAGAGAAAAGGTAACATAGTTTGGCACTGCTGTGATCTGTGCAAAAAAGTAGTCCATGCTGTTCCAGAACTTTTATCTAGGCATACTGTAATGTTATATTGTTTGTTAATGGAGAATAGAAGTTGTATTTCTTCCCTTCTCTCATCAGTGAGGCAAACATGAGGGTAAGCAATAACAAGATCCTAGAAAGTAGGATTAACCACAAATCAGAAACCAAATATCATAACATATGTTAGGATTGGTGTTTCTTTGAAAAGCACATTGAATTCCATCTAAGTAGAAAATATCCTTCATAGAATCACTACAAATAGAAATACCAGACACCCATTCCCCAAAGTGGTTGGAGAGAAGGCTTGACCATTTCCCATGGACCCAAGACCAGCAGTGGCTTTCCTACCCAACTCTAGAAACTGTGCATCACCTTCATCCCTAAGAAAAACACATGTGAGCTAGGATATCCCTCAACTTGTTAGCCCTGTGGGTATGTTTGATAAAGCTGCCATGCATGCAGAAGAAGTTGTGAGCTACCCAGGCCCAATGGGTATAGTGATGGCCATCAGTCACTAAGGCAAACTCAGTTTTTATACTTTTGGCAAACAGTCTTCTGGGCAGCTAAACATGACTTTATCCTCTTCCAATATACCTACTATCTTATGCAATTCCATTCATCAAGCTGTGCTTCCCCCCCATTTCCTTTAAACCTTTAATTCTGTGTCTGGTGCTTTCATTTGGGGGAGTGAAACAAAATGCATGTATGCAAAATCAGGCTTTATAATATTTATTACTTCTTCAATTTGTTTTGTGCTATAACAGAAGGAGGCATTAATTAAATGACACGAAAGAACAGTAATTTCCTCCCCTAGAGTAAGAATGATAAGCAAAATAATGTCTCAGATCCCTGACCAACTATTAAGTTTTTATAACTGCAATGCCAAGGATGTGTATAAGGGAGTCAATGCCATTGAATTAAAAATAATATAATTCTGAATAAACATGCTGGGTTGTTGTTTTTTGCTTCTAATGGACAATATTAGGTGTAAAATGGCATTACTTTATCAGGTTTATTGTGATGATGCAGACTAGTAAAAATAAATATGTAGGTTTTTGGTAATGAATGCATTTCCAGTTTGCCTCTGTGGGTTATCTGTGCATATAGATACTAGAAAGGAGGAAAAAATGAAATGAAATTGTGCAAAACATTTTGTTCTGGGTGTAAGAATCAGTTGGAGATTCAAGATTCAAAGAAAGGATAATTTGATGCTGTTTTGTATTTAAAAAGACAACAACATTCAGTTAGACCATTTCAGATTTCATTTTGGGGGGAAAAAGGTGTCTTTACCTATAGCCTATGGTGTAGAGAAAATGAAACCTGCATCGGTTTTGCTGAAATTAAAAAGCCAAGATGGTTAATTCCTTAGAGCACGTTAATACATTTTCAAGGATATTTTGCCTCAATTAATGTTAAATATTTCTTCAGCACTTCTCCCGAAGGCAGACAAAAATAGGAATAAGCAAATGATAACTCAATAACCTCCAAGTTATCCTACAACAGACATATTGCTTCAGCAAAAAAAAATAAAACTAGCATCTTCTTTACAAAAGCAACAATATTTGAGAGAAATTTCTAGTAGCTTTGTTCATTTTTCTTAAAAACGATAAATATTTAACAGCAAGTACAGGTACTGTAGTCCTTGACTTATGACCACAATTAAGCCCCAAATTTCTGTTGCTAAGTGAGACATTTCTTAAGTGAATTTTGTCGCATTTTATGACCTTTCTTGCCAAAATTATTAAGTGAATCTCTGCAGTTCTTAACTTAGTAACACTGTTAAGTGAATCTGGCTTCCCCATTGATTTTGCTTGTCAGAAGGTTGAAAAAGATGATCACATGACTCAGGACACTACAACTGTCATAAATATGAGTCAGTTGCCAAGCATCTGAATTTTTCTTCATGTGACCATGGAGATGGTCATAAGTGAGAAAAATGGTCATCAGTCACTTTTTTCGGTGCCTTTGTAACTTTGAACAGTCACTAAATGAACTGTTGTAAGTCGAGGACTACCTGTAATATTTGCCTTATTCACTCTTTCCAAATCAAGACATATTTGGAATAAAAGTATTATTTGTCTTTAGTTTCAAAGCAGTATATTTTCACAACCAAGGCCTGGATTATTTATGCAAAATTTGCACAACAAAATCACATTTATGTAATTAAAAACTCAAGAAAAGAAAGAAACAGATAAAAAGCAGACGCTTTTCACTAAGTTGTTTGTGCTTATATTTTTATTGTGGAGAAGAATATGAAAAATGAATACTGCAGACAACTGCACACAAAGACTTGTTTCTAGCAGCACACAATTCTCCTCCTCCTCCTCCTCCTTGTTATAGAAAGAATCTCCTGGTTATTCCTAGAACCTTAACCCTGTGCTCATAAATATGGAGAGGGCCAGCAATTCCTTCTTGGGTCTAAGACAGACATGTCAAACTCACAATGATGTCGCACAATGTATGGGGGCAGTTTTGCCATTGCCGGCAATGGGGTGGGTGCGGCTTCCGTATGACGTGTCCGGCCCACGGGCCAGCGGTTTGACATGCCTGGTCTAAGACAACTGGCCATAGCCACATTGCCACAGCCACTTCATCACACACACACCTGCCCCAGCCAACCCACTGTGACCCCCAAGTTCCACGGACTGTTGTGCCTCCATCCGATCCTGAATCCGAGGAGGACAGGGAGCTGGAGCAGGACACTGCTGAGGCCCAGGAGGAGGTGTCTGTGGCTTCGGAGGACTGTGGGGAAGAGCAGGATGAGACAGGCCAGGGCCCTTCAGATTTGGAACAGGGGAGGCAGAGTTCAGGCAAGGAGCAAGGCCCACCACCACCTGATCCTAGAGCAAGGAGAGCAGAGAGGAGGAGAAAACAATGTAGGCAGACTCAATTGCTCGGGAAGAAAGCATCCTGCCTCACTCCACAAGACACACCTGGGGATTAAGATTTAAGGAGACACTATGGGGTGTGACACTTGCCAGGAACAAATGGGGTATCTTGAGACAGTTGTGAGTTGTGCTCCTGTCTTTGTTTAACCTGGACGTCTTGAATACCGGATTGGCTGGTTTCCTGCTTTACGACCACAGACTGCATTTCTGAGTCTCTCCTTGCAGACTGCAGGCAAGCTAAGATTTAAAAGGAGTCATTAAGTTTCTGTTTTGTTTTCTTGTTATCTGTCTGGCCATGAGGATATTGAATACTTCTCCGGCTGTATTGAAATTGCCTCCAGCCAAAGGAAGCTGAACCAAACGTGTGTGTGTGTTTTGGTTGAAGGCTTGCCAGCATATGTGGGAGTCTTTGGGGAACATTGGCAGTTATTAAAGGACTGTTTCTCTTGCCAGCCAACTGCTTTGCCTCCATGCGGGGCCCTGGGTCATCACAGGTACATTGTCCCATTCCATTTCGTCTTCTTCTCATTTATCCTGATATCAGAAGAAGCTTCGTAAAGAATAGGACATCTTCTTGCATTTTTTTCTGGTAGCAAACTAGGCACCATGGATCTTTCCATGGCTGTTGGTCATTTCTTGAGAAAAAGGAGCTCACAAAACACACAAGAAAGAAATTTTCTGCAGGGAGTAAAGAACTTCAAAACTGCAGGAAAAATTTGGCCTAAGATTAAAATTAAGTGCACCTCTAACTTAATAACCAAAGTTAAAAAGTCATTTATTGAATCCACATTTGTTTAAGAATGGTGATGAACAAAAACTGTTGTAATGTTGCATAAAGCCAAATATCCCTATATTCTTTTAATTAATTTATGATGCATTCAATGGACCTTGTTTGTTCTGCTGTTTCAGACACTCTAATGTGTAGTATATGTCAACTGATTACTGAAAAATAACATCAGCTCTCTCCCAGAGCTTTTTCCCCAGATGAAAATGAGAGAAATGCTTGGATAATATAAATCAATTTGTGATTTGAAAATCTGTCAAATGGTAGGTGATTTGCTAAACTCAGCTGGAAGGAAGGAAGGGGAGGGAGACTCAGCATTATTATAGTCCACTAATGACTTCAACACACAGAGTTGAGGGAAAAGTAGTAACAAAATCCATCAGTCATAGATTTTAAAAAAGGACAAGCACAAAAGCAGGAAAGTTAGAAACTGAATAATCTTTTTTAGCCCTTCTTCCTTTTGAATTGATTTTAATCATTAAATTAGCTTTATTGATATTTTTCATTTGAACAAATAAGATTAAGTAACAAAACAGTGGAGACTTTAATATTAACTACTAATAATATAAATTTAAGACAGAAGCCTTTATTGTATAATAAAAACTTTGAAGCAATCTGCAACAGTTTTTAAATGTTATATTCAGTTCTGAAATAAAAATTGTATGCTTATTTATATTCACATTTTAAATCATAATAGTAATATTACTATTCTGTCTTTTTTATCTTTAATAATCTAAATTATATAAATATCACAGTATTAATATTCTTTAGTCAATACTGTACAAATGCTACTGTATCAAAATAACAATGTACTATCTATGCTCCCCAACAATATAATAAATAAGTTTATGAATGAACAAAAACAAAACACTGGAACATGCATACACACACACACACACCTTTAAAAGAGAGGGAATTGTGGATCAAATTATATTTGAAAATGAAATATATATCAAAGAGTATATCAAAATGTGTATCCCAGATTTGCCCAAGCTACTGCATCTTTTCCAAACAATTAAAACTCTGTTTCTTGTGTTTCTCACATATTGAGATCATGGTATCTTGTGAATGGCTGAAGAAGGATTTCCAATTTGGGGTAGAATATTACTTTTATATTTATTTCCTAGTTGCTTAGCAAATGCAAAAGCTTCATATGTGTGAATAAATATTAACGGAAAAAGTAAATATATAAGTTAGAATGGAATACCCTATAGCAGGGGTGTCAAGCTGCCAGCCCACAGACCGGATGCGTCATGGTGAAACCGCACCCACCCCATTGCCGACAATGGGGAAAAAGTCACAATGTGTTGTGACACATCATGTGACATTGGGACTTTGACACCCTGCCCTATAGTGTAACATTGGAGATACAAGTCATATTGCTCAGACTTGATGAAAAACTCACAAATAAAGCTTCAATTAGTTGTCTCCTCCAATTGTAGATTTGTTTATAAATCTACTGCTTCCTGATATAACTTTCTATAACTGTATACTTAAATCTTTTATCATATTGCAACGTAGGAGAGGGCTATATAGAAGGCCCAGTTATTCTTAAGTGCAAACATTTTCCCAAACAAGTTGTGTTTTTGTCTGATGACTTCATATATCTATCCATGTAGTATTCTAAACAGCATTGCCTTCTTCCAGTTGTTGTTTTCAATTTCCCAGTCTATGCTTTAGCCCTAGAATCTCTCAAAAAAGTATTAACACAAGTGGATTGTGTGATCAGTTCAGTCTGGTTCAGATTAATTATTATATTCTTCCTCTTTCTTAGAGAAGAGGTAAAGGTCTAATAGGCTTAGGTTGAGCAGATTGCTCTCAAGTTCAAGAAGCAATTCTGGACTGTTCATTTTGGCCAAGCAGCAGCTGTCTCCTACCATTTAGCCACCATTGGCATCCATATTGCCGCATTCAGGGCTGAGCCAAGTATGGTTCCCTTACAGGCAGAGAAGAATTTTTTGGCAGACGCACTATCATGCTTGCCACAATATGACAGTAAGAGGGAGGAGGTGGTGCAAGCACTTGTGTCCCCCCGCCATCCGGGGACAGATGGGGACAAAGTCTGGGGAGCAACAGATGATCTACTCCGCGCCTTGAGGGAGGCCATCAAAGGAGACGAGTGGTTACGGAACAACCCACACGTCCTGACTGCAAGAGATGGACTGGCTTGGCATGGGGACAAACTGTATGTCCCTCTGACCATGAGACCCCATGTGTTATACCAGTGCCACAATGCCAGGCAGGCTGAGCACTTTGGTTTCCTAAAGACATTGCATTTGGTGCGTTGGCAATTCTGGTGGCCACATATGAAGAAGGACATCGAGGAATATGTACGGAACTGCCACGTTTGTGTGAAGGCAAAGCCTCGTGTAGGGAAGCCGCTAGGACTCCTCCAGCTGGTAGCTGAACCCACAAGGCCCTGGCAGGATGTTGCCATGGATTTCATTGCTGAACTGCCGGAGAGTCATGGGTACAATGTCATGTGGATGGTTGTGGACCTCTTCTCCAAACAGGCTCATTTTGTGCCTTGCAAAGGTCTGCCGTCAGCCAGGTAGTTAGCCTGGATGTTTGTCACGCACATCTATTGACTGCATGGGGTACCCCGATGTATTATCTCTGACCGAGGAGTGCAGTTCACTGCCCGGTTCTGGAGGGAGTTCATCCAGTACATCGGTTCCTCCCAGGGTCTTAGCTTAGCATACCACCCCTGTACCAATGGGGCAGCAGAGTGGGCAAACACCACGGTTGGGTGGTACCTGCAGTGCTACATATTGTACCAACAAATGAATTGGGTGGAGCTGTTGGCTTTTGCTGAGGAGGCACACAATAATGCGGTCCACAGCAGTACAAGACTCTCTCCTTTTCAGGTGGTATCGGGTTATGAGTTTGTTCCTATCCCTGAGTACGACCAAGGAAAACCCCTTCCGTGCCAGCCCAGGGAGTGGATGGAACAACTGGGGGAAACGTGGAAAACAACCAAGGAGGCCTTAGAGAGGGCTGCGGTCATGGGTAAGGACCAGGTGGATAGGAAACAAAAGCCCTTTGAACCTCCCAAGGTGGGGGACCTGGTCTACTTTTCCACCAAGTACCTTCGGCTATGGGTGCCGAGTAAAAAGCTTGGCCCCAAGTTTATAGGCCCGTTCTGGGTGATCCAGGTAATCAATCCTGTAATGGTGCACCTTCGGCTGCCAAAGTTCCTGGGAAGGATCCATCCGGTGTTTCATAGCAGTCTGCTGAAGCCCACTAAGGCGGTGCCTCCGGTCCCATGGAAGGGGGTCCCTGGACCTGTGCATACTGACCATTATGAGGTGCAGGAAGTCCTTGACTCAAGGGTGCGAAGGGGGAAGCTACAATATCTGCTGCTATGGAAGGGGTATCCCATGACGGAAGCTTCATGGGTAATGGAGGTGGATGTTCAAGCACCACGTCTGGTCTGGGCATTCCACCGAAGACATCCAGGGAAACCGGGTGGGAGGCAGGTGGAAACTTTGGCCCAGGTGGACAATGACTCACCTATCACCTCTTGTCTTCCAGGTGGACCCTTGGTAGGGGGATCTGCCTGTTGAGCCCCTTGGGCTCGACACTACAAGGGGGGGCACCCTTGTCTTATCCGCATCCAGTATCCAGACGCGGGCCAGTTCAGTGCAGGCTGACTTCTCGGAGGGCCTGGCCAACACCCGATGGACTGAATTGCCTCCCAACACTTGCCAGCCACCGGACTCCACACAAGGCCCTGCAGGCATCCTATTGCCCGGGACCGGGCCTGTACATTCGGACACCGCAGTGGGCCTCGCTGGCTTGCAGCCGACCCAGCTGCCTGTCTTCGCCTGTCAGCTGTTGGATACGCCTGCGCAGACTGACGTTCCAGCAAGCCCCACAGGCAGCCGGGTAGACAGGCCAAGTAACGCTGCAAGCTCACCGGTGAGGGACTCCATTGGACGAATTGCTTCCCGGTTGGAGATGCAGCCCGTTGCCACCCAAGAGCTGGACCTAGGAGGACCGGCAGCCGTGGACTGGTTGGCTGATGCCTCAGCCGCTACAGCCGGTGCAGTATTCTTGCTGGTCCTGCCGGCTTGGCCTGGTGGTGAGGTTTGGGGATTCCCTGGACAAGGTGGAATGATCCTGGGCTGGGGGGTGGTTGGTGTGGCCATGGGAGGTGAGGGGAGCATCTCAGAGGTATGGGCATGGAAGGCAGCATGCCGGGGAGGACGGATGGAGAAGTGAGCGCACAAGGAACACAGGGGGAGGGGTGAGTTATAGGCATGGGGCCAGATTTTAGTTTGTGTAAGGGGTGTGTGGTTACTGTGTATGCAGGCTATAAAAGAGCATTGGGAGGATGATGCTGCCAACACTGACTTTATCCTCATTGGAAGCTGAATAAAGCGATCCTTGGTTGTCACCCGTTCCTGCTGTCAGCTGTGTGTGTGTGTGTGCTGCGTTCTGCGGACGGGCTGTGACAGTAGGGATTAATGTGAACTGGGATGTAGAGCAGCACAGCTGGTTAAGTAAATAGGATAGGTACAAAGAAGAACCTGTTCTAATCACAAATTGTCTAAGGTTGTTTGGAGGGATGTTATCCAAAGGGATGTTGGATTAACACAAATAAATCATGGTATGGCTTTAGACCATGAGTGTTAAACTTGCCACGTCACGTGACATGTTGCGATGTATCACAACTCTTTTTGCATTGTTGGGAATGGGGTGGGCGTGGCTTTGGTATGATGAAACCAGCCCGTGGGCCAGCAGTTTGACACCCCTGCTTTAGACACCTTCTGTGAAACAAATCTGATCCCGCTTAGCTTTCTGGGGATCAATCAGAGTTAGCCAAGTGATTCTACCTGCTGTGTCATTCAAAAGTAAGGTCCACTAAATCCACAGGATTTAACCCACTATTGCAACTCTGCATGTCTCCTCTGAAATAAGTGCACATATATTTGTGTGCTTTCTTTTTGCACAGACAAGGCATTCTGCATTACATAATTTGTTTTCCAATACACTTGACACCCACATCTTTTGTATCAGTGATAAAATATTGATTTTTTTATACCTAATATATAATTTTATACTGGGCTGTTTTTTCCCCCAAAAGCAAATAGGGCTTTATAGAAATCAGGTTTTAAATGAACAACAGTGTACAGAAGAGTGAGTGAATATTGATCTTTTAAAATAATTATTGATATACCCATTAGTCATTTACAGTGCTGTTTAAGTCTTGGTCTTGAGTTGTATGTCATCTATTCATACAGTGATTGCAAAACTAAAGTACACGAGAGATTCTTGTGCAGTTGGATTAACTTAATATCATAGGTAGAAATGGAATAGGCACTGTATTAGATCATCTGTTTTCTGAGACCATTTAATGTTGTCATTTATAAATGTTTTTATATTTTCTTGTTTATAAAACTTTTGATAGATTGTGGTTTGCATGCAGCTCAGCTGAAAAGCAGGTCTGTTTAAAAAAATGAAAATAAAACTTATCCTGTGAACTATCTCCATAGATGAGTTTTTGTAGAGGGCAGTACTACAGAACTGGGACATAATTCAGAAACTAATTTCACAATGCTTTGTGTCATAGAGGTGTGTATCCCCAAGGCTAACATTGTTATTTTTATCTACATGCTTGCACAAGCTGGAATGTCCTCAAGTAAACTAGTGTTTACATTTTGCACTCTTTCAGTCGACTGAAATATTTTCAACACATATATGCACCAGATTGTCAATAATACTGTTCCCATTCATGTTCCCATTCCTCAATGAGATTTCCATCGCCCAAGTGATAGAATTCTTCTATCTTCTAGTATAAAGGAAAGATTACTATCTTTGCTCTAATTGTTGTATAGCAATTCAAATGTTTTACCTCTTTTCCTGATTTTCTTATTTTGTTTTAAATATTCTTTAATTTTAAATTAATAATCCTTAATTTTAAATTCCTGGCAATTTTAAATCCACCATTAATTGTTCAGCAATCAGTTCATTATCACCTAATCGTTAATGAATCTATTTAAGAATGCGGCAGAACTTGCCTTAAGAAATTGTGTGATTGTTTTCATATTATTCAGTCGAAAGAAAAAAAGAAAGAAGAAAGAAAGAAAGAAAGAAAGAAAGAAAGAAAGAAAGAAAGAAAGAAAGAAAGAAAGAAAGAAAGAAAGAAGGAAGGAAGGAAGGAAGGAAGGAAGGAAGGAAGGAAGGAAGGAAGGAAGGAAGGAAGGAAGGAAGGAAGGAAGCATGGCTACCTACTATCTAATTCTTATTATATTAGAAAACCATTAGTTAACAATTGATAATATTCTGTTGCATGAAATGATACTTATTTATATAGGTAGGAATCTGGTCAGGAATTATGTTTGGATTTCCTGATAATGATATTTAGAACCAAAATGTATGTATCAGATATATCACTCAAGGAAGTGATACAATATCTCAAGGAAGCATATTTATTATTCCCTTCTATGTTTCCCCACCATCACAACTTTATGAGGTAGGTTTTGTTGGGAAAGAGCAATTGACTTAAAGTCTCCCAATTGGCAGACATACTTTTCCCTCTCCTAATTGAACATCTTCAATCCTCTGCCATATTGGCTATTCTAACTTGTTTCCCATATCTAAGAAAGGTTTCAGTCAAAACAGGTTTTAGGATTTCAAGAAGTACTTTTTTTTTCTTTGAAAGCTGTTCCAGGTCTCATGTTGGACAACTGGAATTTATGTTTTTGATTTTTCAAAATATTTCATAGACATTCAGATGATTCCAGGCCAAGCTAAATGCACTTAATTCCCAGTGAAATCTATCAGATTTGCTAAAGCATGAGTATCTTTTCTATTGATTTTAGTGGAAAAGTGTAACACAATTAATTGAGTCTAATTTAGTTGTAATTCATATTGAGTAATTCTTTATTACGGATCATAGATCTCTTGTTACAGAGAAGGAAAGAGTTGATATTGAAGTATTCTTTGCTGTAGACCATCCCATGAATTTTGAATGGGATATTTACATCAGGGAATTTCTAGGTCATGGCTCATTTTCTTAACATTTGTGCAGAAACTGCTCTCAAACTGCATTGCAGATTTCAGTAGTGTGACAGCATATTAGAAAGTATTAAGGCCTTATAAATATGAGGCTTTACCAGCAATTTGATGGATGCCACGAACAAAAGAAAACTGGAGATGAAACTAACGATCTTATTAGAGATGTTTCTGAATATAATTAGAGCTATTAAATAACCAATTTGCATTTGTAAAATGGGGTGTGGAAAGCAACTTTCAATAAATCATTGTTCGTAATGATTTGTTTCTGGAAGAAGGCAACAATAATTCCCTTCTAGACTGCTGAGAAAATTATATGATCACCCCTAAATCTGTTCATTACTTTTGATTACAACCCCAAAAAGTATTTAGGAGCATCAGAAGTATCCACAAATTCAGGTGGTACCTAGCATCTACTTAATGCTAGGTACCACCTGAATTTGTCTTCACTGTTTCGTGAATAATAACTGAAAAAGTCTATGCTTCTAATGTACTTATTTATGATGGCACATACAAAAAATAGAAATATTTTTGGTGTGTTTTTTCATAGGAACGTTTCATTGTCCATCTATGAACCATCAACATGTTTCTTAGTAATACTGCATTATTTTGTGTGCAATTTACTGTATGTTTACTAAGTGAATTCATTGACTTTAACAGAATTAATATTCAATATTTATTTTACTTATTTAAAGCATTTATATAACTGCTCATCTTCTAACCAACTCTGGATGGCTCCCAAGCCATTATATTTATATGTATATATGTATATATCTATATCTATATCTATATCTATATCTATATCTATATCTATATCTATATCTATATCTATATCTATATCTATATCTATATCTATATCTATATCTATATCTATATCTATATCTATCTATCTATCTATCTATCTATCTATCTATCTATCTATCTATCTATCTATCTATCTATCTCTATCTATATATATATCTATATATCTATATATCTATATATCTATATATCTATATCTATATCTATATCTATATCTATATCTATATCTATATCTATATCTATATCTATCTATCTATCTATCTATCTATCTATCTATCTATCTATCTATCTATCTATCTATATAAAGGGACGCAGTGGCTCAGTGGGTTAGGATGCTGAGCTTGTCGATCAGAAGGTCGGCAGTTTGGCGGGTCGAATCCCGAGTGCCGTGTAACAGAGTGAGCGCCTGTTACTTGTCCCAGCTTCTGCCAACCTAGCAGTTCGAAAGCACGTAAAAATGCAAGTAGAAAAATAGGGACCGCTCCGGTGGGAAGGTAACAGCGTTCCGTGCGCCTTTGGTGTCTAGTCATGACGGCCACATGACCACGGAGATGTCCTCGGACAAGCGCTGGCTCTTCGGCTTTGAAACGGAGATGAGCACCGGCCCCTAGAGTCGGAAACGACTAGCACGGATGTGCGGGGGAACCTTTACCTTTACCTTTTTATATCTATATATATATGTATATATGTATATATGTATATATGTATATATGTATATATGTATATATATATATATATATATATATATATATATATATATATATATATATATATATATATATATATATATATATATATATATATATATATATATATATATATATATAAAGTATTTGTTAAGTATTTTAGAATACCTTGCAAGGCCCAAATACGGGCCAAATCTTATTGCCTGTATCAGCCTAACCTAAGGCCATCCACAGGCTGTAGTCACAACTGTGACAACTCATTATTTGTGTAAATTTTTTAGATTGCTAACAAAGAATTAAAGGGAAACTGATATGGCCATTTCAAACTCATTTGTTGTCATCAGTCAGCCATACCCTTCTGAGATTCGAACCTGGGCCAATTGCACATTAGGCAGTTGTTTATCCTCTAGGCCACAGGCTCTTTCTCGCTTTGTTAGCTGAGAGGCAAGGGAGATATGTGTTAAGTATATGTTAAGTATTTTAGAATACCTTGCAAGGCCCAAATACATACATATATACACATACACATACACATACACATACACATACACATAGGTAAAGGTAAAGGTAAAGGTTCCCCCGCACATGCGTGCTAGTCGTTTCCGACTCTAGGGGCCGGTGCTCATCTCCGTTTCAAAGCCGAAGAGCCAGCGCTTGTCCGAGGACATCTCCGTGGTCATGTGGCCGGCATGACTAGACGCCAAAGGCGCACGGAACGCTGTTACCTTCCCACCGGAGTGGTCCCTATTTTTCTACTTGCATTTTTACGTGCTTTCGAACTGCTAGGTGAGCAGAAGCTGGGACGAGTAACAGGCGCTCACTGATCGACAAGCTCAGCGTCCTAACCCACTGAGCCACCGCGTCCCTTACACATACACATACATATATATATACTGTACATATACATATACATGGTGAAGGTTTGTTCTCCAAGCTTGGGTCTTGGTTTCTGAATGTTTCATTACCAGACAAGGTAACATCTTCAGAGGGGTTTAGGGGATGTCAGTGTCAGTGTTCTGTTTATAAGGACTTCAGGTGTGGGTGTGTGAAGTGAGGGTCCTGTGATGGATCTTGTAATGGGTCAGGTGTGAGTTATCAGTGAAGGGCTTCTGATGGGTCTTGTGATGGGGAGGTTATATCAGGTTGGGGTCATTGGAAGGTGAACTGCTGATGGGAATAGGGCTTGCATGGGTTGGTTGAGGGTCAATGCTGTCTCTGGTTGGCTGTGCGGTTCATTTGGATTCTGAGGAGTTCGTAGCCTGGTTGTAGGTCAATGTGTCTATTGATGGAATTCCTTGTGGAGTGCCAGGCTTTTGATGAATTCATGGGTGTGGTGGGTGGCAGCATGGCCAATGATTTTAGTGTTGCTACAGTTGAACTGGTATTTTTTGATGTTGGTGTGGGTCGAGATTAAGGATTTGGGATCATGGTGTTCATGTATCCTGGTTTTTAATTGACATGATATTTGTCCCATGTAGAATTGGTTGACACATTGACCTACAACCAGCCTACAAACCCCTCAGAATCTAAATCAACTGCATACCCAACAAGAGAAGCAGCAACCCTTAACCAACCCAAGCAAAAACCCCTCCCACCAGCAGTTCACCTCCCAATGGCCCTGACTTGCTGTAACCTCTCCATCACAAGACTTATCACAAGCCTCTCACTGGTGACTCACACAACAAACCTTCATCTTCATCCTACGCCCAAGATACAGGTTTATAGGTTTCTATAATCTAATCCTCTGTACCTGTATTTATGAATAAGACCTACTGAAGTTAGTAGGACATTTTTAAAATGAACAAACATGAACAGAACCAGAAGTTATGTTACAATTTAAAAATTATTTTAAAGATGGCATTATCAAATTAGAAGTTCCTTGGTGATCATGTAATTCGTAATATGGGATTACAGCCCTGGAATTCCTGAAAGTGTCTAACAGATTTTGGTTTTAGTATCTATAATGCAAGAGAAGTTACAACTTTCCAAATCTATTCCACTAACAAATAGCATATGTAATGTATTGGGCCTTTTACTTGAATTGTTTTCACGTGTCTTTGAATGCTGCTTGAGATTGCTTAATTAGGGTGTCTGTGTAATGGTCGCTGGCTGCCCAGACATGCAGTCTCCAGGACAATCATTGGTTGGCTCTAAGGTGGGAATACGTTCCTTTAAACCTATTGGCCACCGCCTAGTGGCCGACCGTATAAGTAGCTGCATAAAAGCCTCTGTTCTCAGTTCTGTTCCTGTTACTACAATAAAGCAATGTTCCTGTTTGAACCCTCTCATCTCACCTCCTGCTTCCCAGAAACCCACTACACAACACTGGCAACAAGGATGAGATCCTGCTTCTTTGGAAGAGCTGAAAGTCACTAGGGGGTGAGGTCAGCAAAGCGCTTGGCAGGGAACACGTTCCCCCACTCCAGTCGGCATAGCAAGCCATGCTAGCAACCACACCACCCTGCGGACCAGTCCCAGGAAGAAACAGGATGATGCAATGAGAGGCCCAAGCTGTGAAAACTACCCAAAGTTGGCGAAAGTCGGAAAGCTTGAGGAGTTTGATGTTACTCACCCAGAGAGATGGGCATCCTATATCTCGAGGGTTGAAAACTACCTCTGCACCAACCAAGTCATCGAAGATGGTCTGAAGGCCACAACACTCCTCTGTGTCTGCAGGCCTGCAACCTTCGATATCGCGGAGAACTTGGTCGCACTGGCGCAGCTGGAGTCCGTTACTTACGCAGACCTGAAGAAACGGCTCAGCAACCATTTCCAGCCCAAATTGTCAGTGATAGCATGGAGGCACACCTTTAAACAACGAGTTCAACAATCTGGAGAGATGGCAATGGAATTCATCATGGCGTTAAGACAAGCTTCGCTCCTGTGCCAATTTCCCGACTTAGAAGAAAGGCTTCAAGACCGACTCATCTGTGGACTTCAGAGCAGAGAGTTACAACAGAAACTTTTTGCAAAAGAGATTCTCTCACTCCAGGAAGCCTTAAAGGAAATCATGGCCGCCGGCGGAGCCATGAAGGCCATGTGGCCTGCCAAAAGCACTCAGCACAAGGAAGCCATCCACCACGAGGACGCCGAAGTTCCAGAAGACGTCGACTTCGACCATGAAGTTGACAAGATCCAATGGCACCACAAGAAGGAACCGAAGACTCCTTACAAGGCAGTTTCTCTTGGTGCCCAGGCTGTGGCGGCCACCACCAATGAGTGGATTTCAGGTTCCAGACAGCCATGTGTCGGGCCTGCAGGAAGACCGGCCACATTGCGTCAGTATGCAGAGGTCACCAGAAGGACTGGAATTTGGATGTTCTGATGTTCTGATCAGGAGAGGTACCGGGGCCCCGGGGTTTTGATCCAGCCATCAGAGCGTTTGCTGCATGGGTGCTCGCCGTCCCCTTAAGCCCAAACTGCGACTTCAAGTCAAGCTTCAAGGCGTTCCTTGCAGAATGGAACTGAATACTGGCTCAGCTGTGTCCATCATTTCCCTGGAGACCTTCAATTTCATCTGCAACCACAGCAAGAGGTGGGCCAAGCTTAGGCCATCCGACATCAACCTGACTGACTTCCAAAACTCCTGAGTTGCCATCAAAGGTGAGGCCACCTTGGCTGTCAAGTTCAAGGGGTTTCCGGGGGCCCTGGATGTGATTGTGTTGGAAGGCCAGAGAACAAGTTTAATAGGGCTTGATTGGTTTGATCCAAGTCACCGGAATCCACCAGATGCAAGCAGCATACTTGGCGTCAGTATGCGAGGAGTTTTTGACACTAGCCTGGGAGAGTACAAGGGCCCTCTTGATCCTGCCATAATGCCTATTAGGGTCAAACCCCACAGTGCCATTTGCGCTTAAACATAAAATTGATGCAGAGCTGGACAAGCTAGTTAACCAGGGGGTACTACAGCCCATAGCTGGGGGTGAATGGGAAACCCCAATTGTCACACCACTTAAGGCCAACAGGGAGGTCAGAATTTGTGCTGATTACAAGTGCACCATAAATAGGGCACTTAAGCAGCATGCGTATCCAGTGCCAGTTGTTAGCCACATCTTGGCATTGCTGCAAGGGGGTACTGTATTTGCAAAATTAGATTTCGCACAGGCCTATCAGCAGTTACCTGTGGACAAGGCCACAGTGGCTACACAAACCACTGTTACACAAAGGGGGGCTTTTAAAGTCAAACGCCTCCAATTCGGGGTTAGCGTAGCCCCTGGGATTTTTCAAGGAGTCATGACCGTACGCTCAAGGGCATTCTGGGGGTTTGCCCCTATTTTAATGATGTGCTCATCACCAGTGAGTCCACTGAGGTGCTTGCAAGGAGGCTCAAAGCCATCCTTCAATGGTTCCATGAAGCGGGCCTTAAACTCAAAAGAAATAAATGTAACATTGGGGTCCCTTCTACTGAGTTCCTGGGATTCCATATTGATGCTGAAGGCATCCACCCTGCTGATTCCAAGCTGAAGGCCATTCAGCTGGCACCTAGCCCCAGGTCAAAAGGAGAGCTTCAGGCATTCCTGGGTCTCCTTAATTTTTACCATGTGTTCCTTCCTAACAAGGCCACAGTGGCAGAGCCGTTACACCAGCTCTTAGACAAAAACACCCCATGGAAGTGGATCAAGGTTCATGAAAACAGATTTAAGGCAGTAAAATCACTACTGTCCTCCAATTCAGTGCTCACTCACTTTAAAGAGTCATTGCCTGTATGCATTGCATGTGACACATCCCCTTATAGAGTGTGTGCTGTCCTAAGCCATTTGTCAAGTGATGGGACTCAAGTCCCCATTGCCTATTATTCAAGGACATTGTCCTCAGCTGAGCGCAATTATGCTCAGATTGACAAGGACACCTTGGCCATTGTGGCCGGGATGAAGAAATTCCATGATTACTTGTATGGCAGGGAATTCACAGTCTTCACTGACCACAAGCCATTGTTGGGGTTATTTACTACTGATAGGCAGATGCCTCAAATACTGTCCCCTATGATGTTAAGATTGTCCACTTTCATGTCAGCCTACAGCTACAGGCTGGTTCACAAACCCGACAAAGACATGGGCCACACAGACGGCCTTAGCAGGTTGCCACTGCCACAGGTAGAGCCAGCTCCAACTCCAGCAGCTCACATTTTGTCAATTCAGGATTTGCCTGAATTTCCCCTCCATGCAGGGGATGTGGCTGCAGAAACTGCTGCAGACAAGGTTTTAAGTAGAGTCTTGTCATGAATTCACACTGGGTGGCTTGAAAACAGCCCTGGACCCCAGTTCCAGAGCTAATTCACATGTAGACATGAGCTTTCACAAAGGCTGCATTTTATGGGGGAGCAGGGTTATTGTCCCCAGTTCATTAAGAATCCGTGTACTTCAATCTGCATGAGGGACATCCAGGCATAGTCCGGATGAAGGCATTGGCACGAAGCTACCTATGGTGGCCAGGATTTTATAAGGCTATCGAGGCCCAAGTACATGGGTGTTACACATGTCAAGAGTCCAGACCAAAAATGCCACATGCTCCTGTCCACAGATGGGAGGAAGCTCATACACCATGGTCAAGGATTCACACTGACTTCACTGGGCCCTTTCAGGGACAGCTGTTTTTGATAGTGGTCAACAGCCACTCTAAATGGCTGGAAGTAATTCCAATTTCAACCATGACTTCTGCTAGGACCATCCAGGTGCTTAGAAAGCTGTTTGACACACACGGGCTACCAGATGTTGTAGTATTGGACAATAGGCCCCAGTTCACAGCGGCAGAGTTTCAAGCCTTCTTGAGGACTAACCTCATAAGGCATTCTACATCAGCTCTCTTTCACCCTTGACTAATGGGCAGGCCAAACGTATGGTGCGCACTACAAAGGAGTCACTCAAGCACATAGTGACTAGAGATTGGCACCATAGGCTGGCTGATTTCTTGCTTTGCCAGCACACTACGCCTTGCACAGCAACAGGCAAGAGCTCAGCAGAGCTTCATTGGAGAAGAAGGCTCATCACAAAACTGGACAGATTGCATCCAGACCAGCTGGCAGCAGACACCTCTCACCCAAAGCTTCCAAGGGGGTTGCAAGTGGGTGATGGGGTGTCGGCCCAGAACAATGGGCATTGGAATTTGTGGGTGCTGGGTAAAATTGTCAAAGTCTCAGGCCCTCTCTTGTATGAGGTGGCTCTGGATGGGGGGGTGAGTCATTTGCTGCTATATTGATCAGCTGCAGAAGCGGTTTGGCCACAAAGCGAGGACCTCACGACGGGTCCGCTCCTAGAGCCAGAAACCGGCAGCCAAGCAGGGCAGTTCATATGCTCTGAGGACTCAACCAGTTAGTACAACGGGGAGGTGATGATAGATGGGCAAAGCCCTGGAGTGCAACATGGGTTCCCCTGATGGGGAAAGTCAACCTGATCAAGACAGCCGCTGTGCTAACTCTGCTTCTTCATTGGACTTTGGTCCGGGCCAACCTGGAATGGCCAGCCAAAGGGACTCGAGTCAATCCGACTCTCATGAACTCATGAATCCTGGTCTACCCAGCCCAGCGGGCAAGCTGGTAGACCGGGAGTTGCCTGGATCCCCCAGGAGATCTGCAAGGTCGCGCAGACCACCACCATATTTACAAAACTTTATTCTCAAATAATTTAATAATGTTTACACATTCTAGGAGGGAGAGGTATAATGTATTGGGCCTTTTACTTGATGTTCTGTTCCAGCCTACAACCAGCCCTGTTTGAATGTCAGGGACAACCCCTTTTTATAATCAACAGGCTGGAACTAACCCAACCAAATTGATTTACAAAAGTTAAACGAAAAGTTCAAACAAGACTTAAACCAAAAAGGTTAAACAAGAGTTAAACAATAACAGACCAGTACTCTCGCAGAATCTCTTCAAACGGTTGCCTTCAGCAACCAGCACCTCCCACACATTCCCCTTTTAACAGCAGTCCCAAGGCGTGGCTTCTCATTGCCTTCTCCTGAGTTTCCTCATTACTTTCCTCTGCTCAGTTCTGCTAGATTGCCTCCTTCTCCTAGCGTCCCTGAACAGAGCCAGCTGTGGATCGTCTTCTTCCAATCCTTCATGCTCACATAGCTGGGCCTGAGGAGGAACAAGACGGGAGGGGCCAGGCTGAGAGTTCTGCGGTGCATCAGAACCTTCTTCTGACACCAAAGGCTCTCCAAACCCCTCCTCCTCCTCTTCCTCTTCAGAATTGTCCGACTCAGCTGCCGAAACCACAGGCTGACACTGAATCACAACACTTGAACTGTTTTCATGTGTCTTTGAATGCTGCTTGAGATGGCTTAATTAGGGTGTCTGTGTAACAGTCACTGGCTGCCCAGACATGCAGTCTCCAGGATGATTATTGGTCGGCTCTAAGGCGGGAATAGGTTCCTTTAAACCTATTGGCCACCACCCAGTGGTCGACTATATAAGTAGCTGTGTAGAAGCCTCTGTTCTCAGTTCTGTTCCTGTTACTACAATAAAACAATGTTCCTGTTTGAACCCTCTCGTCTTGCCTCCTGCTTCCAAGAAACCCACTACACAACAGCATATACAATATTTTTTTTCCAAAGGTTATCATAACTGTTCAACAAAAATTGCTTCTTTGTTGTTTCTGCCCACTTGATCTAATTCTGCCTTCAGAAGCAAAATAGAACAAGTCCATTTTATCTTCAGCAATAACAATACTTCAGATATATAAAGTGCAGTAGTAATTATTTATTTATTATTTATTTATTTATTTATTAATGGGACTTATATCCCGCCCTATCTCCTGAAGGACTCAGGGCAGCTAACAACAATAACATATAATAAGTACAGAAATTAAGATAAAATTAAAATTAAAGTCATCTGTGCAATAAATTAAAATTAAAAATAAATTAAAAATTGTAAACATAATTAAAATGTCTGTCAGTTCAGGTCAGCCAGGTGGAAAATGAGTGTTTTGAGGCCGCGGCGAAAGGACTGGAGATCTTGGGCCATCCGAAGCTCAGGGGGGAGCTGATTCCATAGGACTGGCGCTCCCACAGAGAAGGCCCTTCCCCTGGGGTTCGCCAGCCGACATTGTCTAGCCGACGGTACCCTGAGGAGGCCTTCTCTGTGTGAGCGTACTGGACGATGGGAATTCGTTCCCAGTAGCAAAACATTCTCCATCATTCTACTTTGTCCTCTGTTAGATACATTTCAGTTTGTCAATGCCTTTCTAATAATGCGGAACACAGAACTAGACACGTTATTCTGGATATAGCTTGATGACTAATACAGAGTGAGCTATGATCCTGATCAAGCTTTCTGTGAGAATGAAGAGCCAGGAATAAGGTTATATACAATAGTCCTGTCCAGGTATCTTGCTGATGAACACTCTGAGTGGAAAAATCTGGAACAGAAATCCTTTAAATACTGAGCACCATTAAATGTTATCAGCTCTAAATCTAAGATGGTGGTTGTCTCATTAAAACAAAAAAGTATCTTCCTTTCAGGTTCTGTATTATTTTTAAAGTGCTCCAAGTTTGCACTAAATTTTTAGAAAGCAAGTCACATTGTTGACACTACTCAGTGCTCATACTGTTTAGGAATAATGGGTATTACAATAGAGCACAGTCTGAAGAATAGCAGACTAGGGAGAGGCATTTTACTCGTATGTAGAATGATAATCACATTTTGATTTTACATAAGAGGGGAACATTTAATTGATTACATCCAACTCCTTCACGACACTGAAGCTTGTGATGAGTTAGATCACCTAGATTTATTTTTAGATTTATATCCTTCTTTTCAATAAGGCTAAAAGTGGTGGTCATAATACTATTTTTGCACACACACACACACACACAGAGAGAGAGAGAGAGAGAGAGAGAGAGAGAGAGAGAGAGAGAGAGAGAGAGAGAGAGAGAGAGAGAGAGAGAGAGAGAGAGAGAGAGCAACAACTGCTTGGGCGTGGATTCAGCTGAGAAAGAATGTCTGGCTTGAAGTGCATCTTATGAGCTTCCCTGTCTGAAGGTGGTCTAGAATCTGGGTCCTCTTCTTCCTGCAATGTACTGGCTTTCATATTCACATGTTCTTCTACCAAGGTTGATTTACCCCATGCTTTTAGGAGATCTAAATACAAAGTCAAGAGTGTTAGCCTTTAGCCTTTCTTTAGAAAAACTACTACTGCCATCCTGATTTATTAAAAATAGAAGCAGCATGGGAAAATCCTTTTTAATGATACTGTGTTAGCCTGAAAAAAACACACACACATTTTACCATTCTTTTCAGTGTCCTGAAAAGAAAAAAATGTTTAAAAATGATGCAAGTTCTCGCCCACATAAGGAACAGTTATCCTAGGAGTAGGCTCTGTGTAGAGAGAGTTTTGCTATTGCAGCCTGGAATAAATGGAACTCACTAAAAACAAGACAGTCCTTTGATACTGTGTGATTCTGTGGGGAAACCCCATTGAATGTGGCTTTACAGAATCCTCCAGAAGAAACTTAAAATTAATGTTCAAAATATCTCATAGATATCAATATGAATTATAAATGGCACATTCTACCTTGCAGACATATTTTGTTCCCAAGGTACCAACTCTGAAGCATAAACCATACAATAATATGATTTTCCTTAATTTGACAGGGTGCACATTAAAGTTGACTTTGCATATCACAACCTTGCTTTCAGCCTTAACTTAGGGACAGTTTTGCCATTGCCAGCAATGGGGTGGGTGTGGCTTCTGCATGATGTGTCCGGCCCACGGGCCAGCAGTTTGACATCTTTGCTTTAACTGAACTGCCTATTACTTTTCAACACCAACTAAATTCATAATAATAATCCCCTATAATAAAGTATTAAAAACAGTATTGAAACCAGACTCCATGTATTATTCAGACATCTAAAAACAAAGTTTACTTAAGTGAATTAATCTATTCATTCTGAATCTCATTGCCAGCTGGGTGTGAAACAAACAAAAAAACAGAACATTTGAAAAGGATCACAAAGCAGAACAATATAATTGTCTCCTTTTTTTCTAGCTAAGGGTAATGTCCTGTTATAATATGACTTTACTGAAATGGTCCCACTTTTGTCCTTTATTTTTTTTCTTTGCTAGGAGTAAAAGATAAAAAATAAATAAATTATCCAGCCCCTTTTCCTTGATAAAGGTGAAACTGATCCTGTTATTTTTTTTCTGACTGATTTTAGATTCCATTAATTAGGTTAATAGCTCTGAACTTCACAGATTTATGGTTCTTCATATTATAAAGTTAAATTTATGGTTTTAAAGAACACTTGCACATTTTCAAGCATATTGTCCTTACATAGGATAGTGATTGCTTCATATTTCTGTCATCGGCACAATTCTTTTAGCTGTTCAAATGCTCACTCAGAGTTTTGAAAATTATTGGAGCTGCCACATTATTTCATTTACTTTCTACAAATCTACTGCTAGCACTAATGATAGTATTATGACATTAAATATTTACTCTTTGGGTTATTTCCTGCCTGAAGCTGCTTCCTTCTGATTCCATGCTATGACACCACTAGAATCATATAAATTAATCCAGTTAAAAGAGATAATCAGTCCTAGGGAAAACACAAATCAGTGATGTGCTACTGAACCAGAAAAAAACATTTGACTAATTTTAAAAATAGGCTTATATGTAAATTAGGAATACATTATTTATGATGTATGATTTATGATGATGGTAAAAACAATTATAATTATTGACAGGTACCGTAGACACTTTTTATTAAGTATTCCTGTTAAAATTAGGTACAAATTGCTAAAACTCCTGGTTGTTTTCCTATATGTTACTGTATATGGGCAATATGTTAATCAACCATCTTTTTATACAGATTGAGAACACTTCCTTTCTACTTTTTCCATTTTCAAAACTGAACATAAATTGTCTAAGAAACTGTTTAATGTTAACTCATCTTAACCTAATTTAATTATAACTATTTGGCATAACCTCATAATTTTTAAGCTTGTTCGCCATAAACAGCATTGTTTGCACACAACTTTCTCTAAAGAATTTTGTAAATTAAATAAGAATGAGCTGGGTTGTTGTTGTTTTTTTGTATCTCTGTCCCATAGTATCCAAAACCTTATTAGAAACCTGCATTAGAAAATCAACCACACTGTATGTATGTATGTATGTATGTATGTATGTATGTATGTATGTATGTATGTATACATGCCTTCAAGTCAGTATTGACTCCTGGTGACTGCCTGGAAATTTCATTACAGTTTTCTTAGCAAGGTTCTTCAGAAGTGGCTTGTCACTGCCTTCCTATTCTTAGGGCTGAGAGAGATTGACTGTCTCATAATCCCCTAACTGGCTTCATTGATTTGAACTGAATTGAACTGAATACTTTATTTGGCCAAGAATAAATAGTCACACAAGGAATTTGTCTCGGATGCAGAAGCTGTCAGTGTACATGCAAAGCAACAGAATAATGATAATCATAACAATATCAATAAGAGGGAGGAGTAAAGAAAATAATAAGGATTAATAATGATATTGCAGCTGTACTACATGAGTAAATAAACACAGACATTAGAGAACACTGTGAGAATTAAGTGTTCAGCAGAGTGATAGCATGAGGGAAAAGCTGTCCCTGCCTTGGTGGAGCAGTGGGCTAATGCCTCCTTAAAGTAACACCAGTTGCCTGCAATTAGTGCAGGTTCACATCCCACCAGGCTCAAGGTTGACTCAGCCTTCCATCCTTCCGAGGTAGGTAAAATGAGGACCCAGATTGTTGGGGGCAATTAAGCTGACTTTGTAATAATGCCACTTGGGGGGGGGGCGAAAGCCCTAATAAGCAGGCATATACATAGAATGAAGGCTATTGCTAAGCACATTGATTTGTGCTTAGATTGTAAGCTGCCCTGAGTCTTCGGAGAAGGGCGGGATATTTATTTTTTTTTAATTTGAATTCCATTTATATCCCGCCCTTCTCCGAAGACTCAGGGCGGCTTACAAGCTTAGCAGTAGCCTTCATTCTATGTATATGCCTGCTTATTAGGGCTTTCACACACACCCCCAAGCGGCATTATTACAAAGTCAGCTTAATTGCCCCCAACAATCTGGGTCCTCATTTTACCTACCTCGGAAGGATGGAAGGCTGAGTCAACCTTGAGCCTGGTGGGATGCGAACCTGCACTAATTGCAGGCAGCTGGTGTTACTTAAGGAGGCATTAGCCCACTGCTCCACCAAGGCTATAAATGGGATTAAAATTAAAATAAATAAATAAATAAATCTAGTTGTTTTGGCATGCAACACCATCCTGAGGAGATGAGTTGAAATGATTAATGCCCAGGGATCTGCATATATCTTCCCATCATTCCTTCTGACCCATGCAACCAACCTATGGACAGGCTGGTTGCAGTTGTTCTTTCCACAGTCTTAATTATTCTTTGGAGTCTATGCCTCTACTGTTTAGTTGCTGTACCAAAGCAGATAGTTATAGAAGTACAAATGACTGACTCAATAATTCTTCTGTAAAACTGTATCAACAGCTGGCGGGGCAGTCTGAACTTCCTGAGTTGACACAGGAAGAACATTCTTTGTTGTGCCTTTTTAATGATGGTTCTAATGTTAATGTCTATTTGAAGTCCTGGGAGATTATAGAACCCAAAAACGTGCCCAAAATGTATGGTCTCCTGGTTGCTAGCCTTGTGCCTTAACCACTTCACCAAATGAGTTGTCTATTTCTCTTAGTTGCTAAAATAACATGTATCCAAATGCAAGTAAAGACCTCTAATCCTTTTCCATCTTTCCTTTTTGTTGCAGGCTATATCCAGACCATTTATGGTGGTATGCTGTTAAACTAATATGTTCAATCTGCATGCAGAGGAAAGGAATTACAATTATTCAAATATAGATGAGAAAATTGTTTGATTTATATTTAATGTTCATTTGATTTTCCTGAACCAATATATAATCTGAAATGCAATTGTACCTTGCAAGGGATATGTTTTCAATTTTTGTGCACAGTTTTGCAAGAAAAAGTGTGTTTGTTGAAATAAAGGGCACAAAATATTATTTCTATGAAAGCATTATAAAAAGCATGATCATACCTACTAAATTTATTTGCAAAAGGCAATAATTATTTTATTTCATTAATATTATTTCAAAATAAATAGGCAACAATGATTGTTTATGCAGCATTTTATTTTACGGATAGAAAAATGAGATATTGAGGAAAACCCGTTGTCCACCTACCAGTATAGTGAATGAGCGACCAATGCTGTAAAAACAAATAATCAAAAGGGAGCACTGAGGAGAAAGTTTATCAACAAGTTCATACATTGTGTATTAGTTTCATAACAGCAATTATACATTGTTAGGCCATTAATACATTATTTCTAATTCAGCCTGTCTGGCAGGCACACAAAGTATGTGCCATAATTTTTAATTAAGAAACATAAAATCGCTAATTGCTTTCAGCTGGGGCATTGCAGAATGAAACCAAGGCCAGCTCTGTTGCTCAATTGGTTCTAGCAATTCAATGCATTTTAACACGAATTGTCCTAATTCACACTTTCCAAAGTGAGGCATAAGGCATAATGCAATTTTATTAGCGTTTTCTACAAAAATAAAGACAAGTAGATGTATGTATATAAAATAACTAAGAATTAGGGGCAGTGTACTACCCCTGAATGAATGTGATCTGATCTTTTTCAGGGGAAGAATACATGCCTGAAGTGGAAAGCAAAGGTTTTGCTCTGATGAAATGGCTACAATATACACCATAAAATATGAATTCTGGGTAAATATAGATGCTGATAATTGCATGTTCCTTTCTACTGCATGGAGATATACAGCATATGAAGATTGAAGATTGAGGAGGGTAACTTTTGAGAAAAAGAATCTGAATAAACACAATCCAGGGAAATAATAATAATAATAATAATAATAATAATAATAATAATAATAATAATAATAATAATAATAATAATAATAATAATAATAATAATAATAATAATAATAATAATAATAAAAAAGTTGGAAGGGACCTTGGAGGTCATCTAGTCCAACCCCCTGCTCAGGCAGGAAACCTTATACCATTTCAGGCAAATGGCTGTCCAGTCTCTTCTTAAAAACCTCCAGTGTTGGAGCATTCACCACCTCTGGAGGCAGGTTGTTCCACTGGTTAATTGTTCTAACTGTCAGGAAGTTTCTCCTTAGTTCTAGGTTGCTTCTCTCTTTGACTAGTTTCCATCCATTGCTTCTTGTCCTGTTTTCAGGTGCTTTGGAGAATAGCTTGACTCCCTCTTCTTTGTGGTAGCCCCTGAGATATTGGAACACTGCTATCATGTCACCCCTCACCCTTCTCTTCATTAAACTACACATACCCAATTCCAGCAACCGTTCCCTATATGTTTTAGCCTCCAGCCCCCTAATCATCTTTGTTGCTCTTCTCTGTACTCTTTCTAGAGTCTCGACATCTTTTTTACATCGTGGTGACCAAAACTGGATGCAGTATTCCAGGTGTGGCCTTACGAAAGCATTGTAAAGTGGTATTAGTACTTCACTTGATCTTGATTCTATCCCTCTGTTAATGCAGCCTAGCACTGTGTTGGCTTTTTTGGCAGCTACAGCACACTGCTGGCTCATATTGAAGTGATTGTCTACTAAGACTCCGAGATCCCTCTCACAGTTACTACTATTGAGCAAGGTACCACCTATACTATACCTATGCATTTGATTTTTCCTGCCTAAATGTAGAACCTTGCTTTTTTCACCATTGAATTTCATTTTGTTAGATATTGCCCAGTGTTCGAGTCTGTCCAGATCCTTCTGTATCTTAAGCCTATCTTCTGGAGTATTGGCTATTCCTGCCAGCTTGGTGTCGTCTGCAAATTTGATGAGTTCTCCATCTATCCCCTCATCCAAATCGTTAATGAAGATATTGAAGAGCACTGGGCCCAGAACAGAGCCCTGGGGCACCCCACTACACATTTCCTTCCATGTAGATGCGGTTCCATTGAGGACCACACGCTGAGTACGGCCTGTCAGCCAGCTACGAATCCATCTGGTGGTGATGCTATCTAACCCACATTTTTCTATCTTATCAAGTAGTAGGTTGTGATCTACTTTATCAAATGCCTTACTGAAGTCCAAGTAAATTATATCTACAGCATTTCTCTGGTCCACTAGTTTAGTCACTTGGTCAAAGAATGTAATAAGATTTGTCTGGCATGATCTGTTTTTGACAAACCCATGTTGACTTTTAGTGATGACTTTGTTTGCATCAAGGTGTTCGCTGATTTGTTGTTTGATTATCTTTTCCAGAATCTTCCCAGGTATTGAGGTCAGGCTGATAGGTCTGTAGTTTCCTGGATCTATTTTTTCCCCTTTTTTGAAGATGGGAACTACATCAGCTCTCTTCCAGTCCTCTGGTAGTTCCCCAGTGCTCCAGGATCTTTGAAAAATATAGTTCAGTGGTTCTGAGATCACGTCTGCCAGTTCCTTGAGAACCTTGGGGTGTAATCCATCTGGTCCTGGTGATTTGAACTCGTCTAGGCTGGACAGGTGCTCACTTACCATTTTCTTGCCTATCTTAACTTACGTTTCTATTCTGTTTTTTATGGCACTGGTTTGGGTAGGTTGGACTGTTTTTTCCCTTTGTGTAAAGACAGATGCAAAAAATGAATTAAATAGTTCTGCTTTCTCCCTATTGCTTGTCACCTTCTTGCCACTTTCCCCCACTAATGGACCAATCATTTCCTTAACTTTTTTCTTGTTTTTTATATGTTGAAAGAAGCATTTTTGTTATTTTTGACTTTGGTCACAAGCCTTAGTTCATTTTGAGCCTTAGCTTTCCTCACTTCATCTTTGCAGGCACAGGCTATTTCCTGATATTCTGACTTAGTTATGTGCCCCTCTTTCCAATTCTTATACTTGTCCTTTTTATCTTTCAATTTATCAGAGAGTTCTTTATGCAGCCATGCTGGTTTCTTTTGAGAGCTGTTATTTTTCTTCTTTGTTGGTATTGTGATAGACTGGGCCTTTATTATCTCACTTTTCAAAATTTCCCAAGCTTCTTGAGTTGTTTTCCCCTTTAGGATTCTCATCCATGGAATTCTTCCCATGGTCTCTCTAAGTTTATTGAAATTAGCTCTTTTAAAGTCCAAGACTCTAGTTTGGCTGTGTTCTATTGCTTTCGCCTCCAGAATGTTGAATTCCAATATTGCATGATCACTTCCCCCCAAGGTTCCTGTGGCTTCGATACCTTCTATCATTTCATCTCTGTTTGTGAGAATTAAATCCAATATGGCTAATCCCCTAGTTCCCTTCTCTACTTTTTGGGAGAGAAAGTTGTCTGCTAGGTTTGACAGGAATCTGTTTGATCTTCCACTTGGTGCAGAGTTTGTCTCCCAGTTCATATCAGGGTAATTAAAGTCCCCATTACTATTGTGATGTGCTTCTTACATACCTTAGTTAGCTGACTAGCAAAAAGTTCATCTATTTCCTCTGCTTGGTTGGGCGGCCTATAGTATACACCTATGGCAATGTCATTTTTCCCCCTTTTATATTGACCCAAATGCTTTCAAGTTTACAGTTTTCGTCATTGTTGTGCTCTATTTCTGTAGAGATAAAGTTATTTCTTATATATAGAGCCATGGACCTGACGCAGGTAATTCATGGACCGACTCATGAGGGAGGCCACACCCTTGACTTGGTTTTCTTATCTGGTCGGTGGTTAGATGATCTTGGTGGGGGCTCCCCAATTGTTATGCCCCTGTCATGGACCGATCATCATCTCCTGCGGCTGGTCTTCCGTTTAGCCACCCCCCACCGTGGGGTTGTTGAGCCAACTAGATGGTTCCGCCCCAGGCGCTTAATGGACCCTGAGAGGTTTCAGGCAGCGCTGGGGTCCCCACCTGCCTCCTCAGCTCACAGCTCGGCAGATGCCTTAGTGGAAGCCTGGGAAAGGACGGCCACGGAGGCACTTGACCGAGTTCTACCCTTGCGGCCCCTGACCCGGCGCAGATCCCAATGGGCTCCATGGTTCTCC
The DNA here is from genome assembly GCF_964194415.1 of Vipera berus. NCBI lineage: Eukaryota > Metazoa > Chordata > Lepidosauria > Squamata > Viperidae > Vipera > Vipera berus. The sequence continues at coordinate 21,842,730 of NC_138208.1, forward strand.
GCGGAGCTCCGGGAGATGAAGCGTCGGAGACGGGGCCTAGAGAGCGTTTGGAGGTCCAGCCAATCTGAATCCGACCAATTGCGACTAAGAACCCATATTAGGTCTTATCTCGCAGCGATGAGGGTAGCGAGATCTAACTACTTCGCTGCCCTCATCGCGTCCGCAGATAATCGCCCGGCCGCCCTGTTTAGGGTGACCCGCTCCCTCCTTAATCAGGAGGTGAGTGGGGAACCCTTGCAGGGGCATGCCGAGGAATTTAGTCAACATCTGTTGGACAAAATCGCTCGGATTCGGACCGGTTTGGACTCCGACTGGGCAGTATCGGACGATCAGGACACGAGCGGTCTTGTCAATGTCACCTAGGAGGAGTTCGATCCTGTGACTCCGGAGGAAGTGGACAGGATCATGGGGAGGCTGAGCTCCACCACATGTTTATTGGACCCGTGCACTTCCTGGCTGGTTTATGCAGCCCGGGAGGGGACACGAGGCTGGTTCCAGGCGGTTATATCTGCCTCTCTGAGTGAGGGTAGTTTTCCCGCCGCCTTGAAAGAGGCGGTGGTGAGACCTCTCCTCAAGAAGCCTGCCTTGGACCCGGCTGTTTTGAATAACTTTCGTCCGGTCTCCAACCTTCGCTTTCTTGCGAAGGTTGTTGAGAGTGTGGTGGCGCATCAGCTCCCTCTGGTCCTGGATGAAGCGGATTATCTAGACCTGTACCAATCGGGCTTCAGGCCCGGGTACAGCACGGAGACGGCATTGGTCGCGCTGGTGAATGATCTCTGGAGGGCCCGGGACAGGGGATATTCCTCTGTTCTAGTCCTATTAGACCTCTCAGCGGCTTTCGATACCATCGACCATGGTATCCTGCTGCGGCGTCTCAGGGGATTGGGAGTGGGAGGCACGGTTCTTCAGTGGTTCTCCTCCTATCTCCTGGGACGCTCGCAGTCGGTGTTGGCAGGGGGGCAGAGGTCGACCGCGAGGCCTCTCACTTGTGGAGTTCCTCAGGGGTCGGTCTTCTCGCCTCTCCTGTTCAACATCTACATGAAACCGCTGGGTGAGATCATTCGTGGTTTTGGAGTTGGGTATCATCAGTATGCTGATGATACCCAACTTTTCATTTCGACCCCAAACCACCCCAGTGATGCCCTCGACGTGATGTCCCGGTGCCTGGAGGCGGTCCGGGTCTGGATGGGGAGGAACAGGCTTCGACTCAACCCTGACAAGACTGAGTGGCTGTGCGTACCGGCATCTCGGGATATTCAGGATATCCCACCCCTCATTATGGGGGGTGAGTCATTATCTCCTGTAGATAGGGCTCGCAACTTGGGAGTCCTCCTAGATTCACAACTCTCCTTAGAAGACCATATTGTAGCTGTGACTAGGGGGGCCTTCGCCCAAGTTCGCCTGGTGCGCCAGTTGTGGCCCTATCTAGACCGGGATGCCTTGCGTACGGTCACTCATGCGCTCGTGACCTCTCGTCTTGATTACTGCAACGCTCTCTACATGGGGCTACCCTTGAAGACCACTCGGAGGCTCCAGCTGGTACAGAATGCAGCCGCGAGAGTTGTACTGGAAGTCTCCCGATACTCCCATGTCACACCTTTACTCCGCGAGCTGCATTGGTTACCAGTTGTCTTCCGGGTGAGGTTCAAGGTGTTGGTAATGACCTACAAAGCCCTTCATGGCATGGGTCCAGAATACCTTGGGAAGCACCTGCAGCCGGCGTCAACTTCCCTCCGCCCAGTACGCTCCCACAGAGAGGGCCTCCTCAGGGTGCCACCGGTCAAAGAATGCCGACTGGTGGCCCCCAGGGGGAGAGCGTTCTCTGTGGGTGCACCGGATTTATGGAACCATCTTCCGGTTGAGCTCCGGATGGCGCCCGATCTCCGCTCCTTCCGGCGCGATCTTAAAACTTATCTCTTTAAACAAGCTGGCCTGGCCTGATGGGACGGGGTGGGATTTTTATAAATGAATTTAATTTTAAATTTGTATTAATTTATGGGCATTGTTTAATTATGTTTTAATAATTTTAATTTTTGTATCTAGTTTTTATGTATTGCCCTGTTCACCGCCCTGAGTCCCTAGGGAGAAGGGCGGTATACAAATTAAATTAATAAATAAATAAATAATATATAAACTCCTCCTCCTCTTTTGTTTAGTCTGTTTCTTTTAAATAGTTTAAAGCAGGGAAAGACTCTGGAAAGCCTAAAAGAGGCAGAGAAAATGCAGAGCAGTTTCAATGGAAAATCTTGTTTTGGAAGAAGGAAAATGGGTCAAGTCTAGATATCCCAAATAGATATCTACATAGCCATGGGAATGCTATGTTGAGGCGTTTAAGTGAAATGAACCCTATAAAAGTTAGCATTCAAGGGATACATAATGAAAAGGAAGTTACATGCTGTATTTGGAAGGAATTAATATAGGAATAAGGGACGCGGTGGCTCAGTGGGTTAGGACGCTGAGCTTGTCGATCAGATGGTCAGCAGTTTGGCAGGTCGAATCCCGAGTGCCGCATAGCAGAGTGAGTGCCTGTTACTCGTCCCAGCTTCTGCCAACCTAGCAGTTCGAAAGCACGTAAAAATGCAAGTAGAAAAATAGGGACCACTATGGTGGGAAGGTAACAGTGTTCCATGCGCCTTTGGCGTCTAGTCATGCCGGCCACATGACCACGGAGACATCCTCGGACAAGCACTGGCTCTTCAGCTTTGAAACGGAGATGAGCACCGGCCCCTAGAGTCGTAAATGACTAGCATGCATGTGCGGGGGAACCTTTACCTTTACCTTAATATAGGAATGTTAAAAAGTAGAATGTAAACAGATGAAGTAACAGGAGATATTAGTGTGCAGGTACTGGCTGATGATTTTTGGGTGAGAATCCAAACTATCTATGGTAGATTATATATGCAGTGATGAACATGGATCTCAAATTTAGTTTATCAAAAGCTGTATTTAGGAAGAAAAGACAAATTGAAAGATTGAAAATTATACACACATGGCAGAAAAAAAAGCTAAAGCAAATGAATATATTCAAATTTCCTAATAAAATGCTTACTAAAGATGGGGAAATAGTTGAGGAAATTTTAAGATATGCAAATATTGCAGAAGGATAATGGGCAGGTTATAACTGAGGAGAGAAGTGAATACTTGTTGAAAAGAGCATAAATAATTGTGAGAAAAAAGCATGTTACCTCCAATTTAGTTATATGGAAATAAGAATAGAATATATAAGGAGAAACATAAATGTAAGTTGCAAGGCTTACTGGCAAAGATAAAAATGAATGGGTGCTGTATGAATGTGTTTATCAAGTCCTTAGGTTAGTAATGACCCACTTTAAGAATAACTCATAGTTAAGAATGGAGTCTATTGTAGCAAAATTTGAGTTCAATACACAATGATTCAAGTTCATTACACAATACTACTATTACAGTATTATACAATAAAAAATATTCTAGTTCATATATAAATTCAACTTAAGACAGACTTTGGGAAGAGAACACTACATAAACCTTTATTTAATATAAAACTGTGACCAGTATGAAAAAAAAATACATTTAGATGGTTTGAACAGAATAAATGAAAATCAAATGTAAAAAAAAAATGTACGAGGGAAGAGTGAATGGGATGACAAAAACCGAAAGTCCAAGTAAATCATAGCTGGATGCTGTTGTTGAGTTTCAGGAAAAGAAAAATAGATAAAAAGTTAGAGAACAAAAGGGAACATTTAAAGCAGTATATGGGCATGGTGAAAATAAGGAGAGTTTGGAAAATGAAAAAAAAGGAGTGATATTATGAGTGGGGTTAATACAAGCTAGATTTAGCTATTTTAATTCTTATTCCTTTCCTGCATTTTGCATGATGATTCTTACCCTGAAAGAAATTATCTGGATATGCATACAATGTTTAATATTTCTTGTACTTCATTTACATGGATATTACATCCACAATACATGAAGACAAGGAAAAACATTGATATGAAAGGTCAGCAAATTTAGTGTTGCCTTCCTTCACGCCTATCATGAACAACTGATCTGAAAAATGCTCAACGTGACAAGATTCAGTTTCACCTAAGAATGGTAAAACTGGCTGCCCATTATTTTCAAGGGATGTGGTATGAAAAGTTAATAGGTATGTTCTGTGGATCATTAACAATGCAACAAATCAATGTATTGAAAAAACTGTCAAGCTGAGAAAGCTTGAATATTCTTGCTACCGTGAAGGTTCCCTTCTTCCTACATTCTCCCCTTTTCTTGAATACTTTTTTCTACATTTACACTTTCATTATCACTTCCTTTCACAATATGGAAATCAAACAGATGCTAGAATAAAGAGAACTCTTAGATCTAGAGCTCTTTTCAGTGAACTATATATAACATGGGTAGGTACATTAAGAAATATCCTTATTTTCAAGAGCAGATTATTGCCCTTTTATCTATACCTCATACTTAGTTAGGCTTTTGCATTATAAATGATCAAAGGATTTCCCATTATGAGTGTCCCATTCAAGTGCTCTGTACTCTTTAAAAGTACAAAGTTTTGGAGTTATATTTTACATTAGGGGGGAAAAGAAGAATGCTAGGTTTGATCAATGGACTAATCCCCTACTTTCATTGAAGGTATCTTAAAAGATAAAACACATTGAACAGAGACACAAAACTGAGGGCAAAATTTAAGCATTTATAGTCCAGCAACATTCCATGTGGAATTGTATTAAAGCAGGAGAGGTAATCTGGGGTACTCCCCATATTTTATTCTGATACTCCCACAATCCCCTTTCACTTGACCTGGTGTAATTGAAACCCAAAATATTTGGTGCTAGGAGGGCCCTATTCTTTCATGAAAAGACATCCATAGCAGAAATCTTTAAAAGAGGTTCCTAAACTGCTCTCACAGTAGATGACATCATGCCAAGTTTAGACAATGCATTGATGTTTAAAGTGCATGTTATTCTTCACAAATGATGGCAAAGGACAGAGTTTCATACTGCTAATCACAGACTAGGCAATGGATAGATAAGAGACAGCTGTGCCTGCAGGAGGACTGGGGGCATGGCAAACATCTCAGAAGGGGTTCCTCCCTAGTTCATTGGATTGTAAAGATGGGGGGAAAGATCTACTTACAATCTTTCAAGATTCCATTGATGTAACCTTACAATAAATATAGAGCTAGTATTCCTGGTGTGCTTCTTGTCCAATGCTATCTTGCAAGTATTTAATAGTGACTTCAAGGATTGAGTTACTATTGACTAGAATGATCCATAGAAATAAAAATAGCTCTCTATTCTTGTATCATATGAAATAGGCTCAGTATGATTAGCTTTGACATAAATAAGAAATCAAGAATGGAATGAAAACAACAATTACAATTACATCACAGATTAAAATTATAAAAATCAGGAAAACTACATCTTTGTCTGATGCTAAAAAGTGATAGGTGTAATCTTCTCAGAAGTTCCTTATAGGAGGGATTCCATAAATGGATTGTCACAACCTTCAGTTTGCCAAGGAGAGGCTAATAATTGACAATGTTGCCTCAGGTAGAAACAGAAGCAAACTATTTGAAAACCCTACTTTTTATATAGTCATTGCTCTCATGATATCTTATAAAAATGTAAAACAAGCTTTATATAAGGTTACACTGTTGTGCTAATTGTTGTGCTAATTCTCTATCAACATGAAATTTGGATTTTAGAATAAGATACTTTAAATCCAGTTACTGTAGGACAAAGGATAGAACAGTAAATTGACTTTTTTGTGAAAAAGTAGGATTTTTTTAAAGAAAAGCAAAATTACTTTTGTTTACCTTGTAAGAAGAAGAACATGCTATTATGGTGTATACAATTTTACAAAATTGAATCTCTAAAACTATATAAATGAAGGTCTCTTATGTAAAATTCAGTTTACATTTTTCTCCTATGGAATATATTTTCTATTAGTAAGTTTGAGGAAGGGATATTAAATAAAAATTAGAAGGGAAGAACTGTGCTTGTGCTTAGCAATAAATTTAGAAACAGTAGATGCTCTTTTCTGGCCGAAAATCTATCCATCTGAATAAAGCTAAAGTCTGGGCTTTCAAATGGGATCTTCTACATTTCAAGAGACAGATTTAATCTAATAAAATTAATAGAAAAGATATAATAAAATTCTGATGAGAAATGGTATATATATGTGATTCACTTCAGGAACATGTTGGAATAACTACTGCTTTTGACTATCCAAATTCAAGGCACACAGGATTTAAGCTAAATAGCTATGTTTAGGATAAGGGGTGATTTCAAGTTTCTTTCTTCAAGAGGTAGTGTCACTCTGTTCAGGCTGAACTCCACCTCTGAAAATTGAGTACAACCCAAATTCAATCCATCAACTAATGTTGGGCACCATTTAATACATCCATTAACTCATCTGGCACTCTGGCATAAAAAGAATAGTATGCTTGATTATCACAAAATTGTTTAGGCTGCATGTGTGTTTGTGCGTGCACACACAAACACACACACAAGCACCACTGTTTAGTTTTCCACATAGGTACAAAACTATGAGACTCAGATTAAAAGACATTAGTGCATATCCCTGTAGCAGAAATGTATTTAGAAATATAGGCCATTACGCAGTACCCTGATAACACTGTGAGAATCAGCTAACATCTCTGCTTGATATTTGCCTTTCCTTCTCGATGTATTTCATCTGCTCAGAAACACCGTCAGGATTAACTTTTGTAACAAAGCAAACATACTCTGTTTTGTCTCATCACATCTCACTCACTGTCTTACTGACAAATTGACCTAAAAGTAAAGCCTGAATCATCAGTTTGTTTGATGACAGTTCATCAATTGTCAAGAAAAAGATAATAATGACATATTATACTAGGATCCCCACAAATGGGATTTTTTTTCCTCTCTTTGATTCTTCTTAAAGATTCCACTTGCTTCTAACATTCCACATACCAAACCTGCTTCAGATGAATTTCTTTTGGAGACAGGAGGAACATTTTTCAAGAAGTAAATATGTTGTATTTGAAAGCCACAACATCAGTCACAAGAAACAAAGTTACTAGTCTGTGACACAGATGGACAGTTCTGGACTTGATAAAATGGATAGATGTTACTGATCTTATTATTAAAGATGACTTAATCAATCGGGTGATCTTCTTTTGTCAACTTGTAAAAACCCATCTGCCTTGGAGTAATTTGTTGGCTATTATGTCTGAACTTCAGAACAGGGTTGATGGTTTAAACAAATGTGAATTTTCTTGCTTAAAAATTCTCAGAAGTGGAGGTGATAATATATTTGAGAAAATGCCCCCTCATTCTTAAAAAGTCAAGTTGCTAAGATACCAAGAGAAGGATAACCTAACACCATAAATGGAATATAGTTAGCTGAGGACCACTTATTAAGCATGGGTAAGGTAACTTGGATTCACCTCCAAAAAGAACTTCCTGTCATGGAATCAACATGATTATTTTCCTCAAGGGGAAGAAGCAGTACAATTTGCCTTGGCAAAGTGTTTCATATCATATTGGCTGCTTTGATTGGAGGAGGAAGAGGTCTGGGACAGTCCTGGTTAATGCAAGCAAAGTAAAACGACACAGCTTCTTTGTTTCATTCTCACAAGCAAGATGGATGTGTGTGTGTGTTTCACAAAAGAACTTCAAGGAGCTGATTTGCTTGAGCCTTCCTCTGCCTTATTACATTTATGCAACATAATACATTTCTGGGACAAGGCACTCAGGAGAAAATAGTAGAGCAGACAGATGAAAACATTTAAGCAATTTCATGGAAACTTTTAAAAAGAAGAGATCATTAAGTAAGTTACCTCAAAGAATAGCTGGTTAGCTGTGACTTGACTTTTAGATCATCTGCTATAGGAAGTCACTCCTGAAAACAAATAACTTAGCTTAAAAAAAGTCAATGCCTATCATAGGTTCTCTCCAGCTTTCTGTGAGATGAATGATCATTCAGCAAAGGAATACTCAGTTGTTTTAAAACTTTGAATCGAGAGGACTGGAATCTAGATCAGAATTTTTTTTTAATATAAGAAAAATATGGTAGCATTATCAAAAGTTAAATATGTTAGGATGATTACAAATAAATAAATTAATAAAAGATTATGTGAGACATGTTTTCCAGAACACTTGGTGTACATATAGAAAATACTTCTCTCTCTTACTAAGCCTTTATGGACAAACCTGGATATGACTTTACAAGTGAGCAAGTTTATGTTGTTGCCTGGAGAAGCAATTAGCAGTTCTATTTACATAGCAATAAAATTTTAATGTTGTCTTGGGCCACGTCCTGGTTTACTGTGCAAAATATGATAAAATGAGAGATGAATGCAGGGAAAATAATAATCTGAAAAAATACACTAGATGCATTGTGGGGAAATCTAAGCCAGTTTGTCCAGTGTTTGTGTAAAAATACTCTCCACCTTTAAAACCTAAATCCTTCTCACTCTTATGGCTGGTATGTGGCTTTTTCAATTTTGGATCTTCTATCGGAGGAATAGGAATTTGAGTGTTCTTAGCTTTTCTTAGCACTGCAGTCTTCTTAAGCCTGGCTTAGCACTCCCAGAATGTTCTTACCATCCCTGAGACCACTTTGGCCTTTACTTTTCACATTCTCTCTAGTTCCTCCTTCAGATCCACGTCCTTCCCCAGGTTCTTCTTGTTGTTTTTGTCACAACCACTGTCTTCTGGTCTTTGTCTACTATTACGTAGACACTACCACTACTACATTCTATCACTATCACTGTCTTCTGGTCTTTGTCTATTGCAATGTCTAGTTAATTGGCCAGCATGTGCCTGTCCATCTGTATCTGGATGTCCCATAGAATCTTATTCTGTTACTCACTATGACCTTCTGTGGAATCTTCCACCTGGACTTGGGAAGATCTAGCTCATACATTATGTAGATTTCCCACACACAATGACTGCTACTAGGTTGCACTGTTCAGTGTATGCTATTTCTGTTTGCATTTTACACCCTGCTATATGTTGGAATGACTTTGAGGCCTTTCTGTATAGTCTGCACCTGTTTAGTATGGTAGGCCCCTATTTCTATGGTTCTGATGATATTCTTGTGCTGCTATGATTAGTACATCAATGCTTCTTTTAGCCCAGATCTTCCCAACCACAATTCTATGTGTGTCTCAGAATACATAAAGCCCACAAAGCCCCCCTTTGTCCAATTGTATCAGCGTATTACCAGGATGATCAACAACATAAACATAGCAAAGAACCTACAAAAAATCTTCAATATATTACAGAGGGAAAAACATCTATCAGCTTACCAATACAGTGCCTCCAGATAATCAAAGACTTAATAATAGAAAAAAAATGAGATTATGGTTTAATTCAATGCCACACCACTTTTTACATCTATATATCCAGAATTAGTGGAAGAATACATGGCAGAAAAAAAATAAACAACACACTTTTCATAATCAAATATATTAAAAGATTGAAATATCCAGAACCATGGACTTAATTAGCTTCTTACTGCCTGTTTTCAGTTTGATGAAGAAATACACCAACAGATCAGACAAAACCCACAGGAGCACCACTTTCAGGATTTATAGAAAAGATTATCATTCAGCATTTTAAAACTATAGTACTTCCACTCATACAACCAAAAATATGGATCCAGTATGTGGATGAAACCTTCATTATACTAAAAAATGGAACAGCTAGAATAGAGTCATGAAACATTCAACAATATCTTCAAAGGAATAAAATTTACAAGGAAAGAGGAAGACAACAACATACTACCTTTCCTAGATATCTTCATCTATGACAGAAAATTAGAAACGTAAGTCTATCAAAAAATAAAAAAATAAAAAATCCCACACTAATCAAACAATCCATGACCAAAGTAAGAATCCAACCCCAAAATACCCTCCCACAATAAGAGTTATGCAAGAACATTCCACAGGTGAGTACAAATACATTGAAGCACCCCTTAATACCAATACCACCTATTCAACCTCTTCCAACAAAATGGATACTTTATCATAACTTTATCAAAAACTGCCTGAACACTCAACCCACTGCAGCATAACCAAGGTATGAAAATAATGCCACACATAAAAATATCTACAAAAAACAATATACTATTACAACCATGTGGGTTTCACTATAGCAATCAAAGCCCTTCAAAACAACTTAAGTAAACCCAAATCCCAGTAGTCCAAGAAGAAAAAACAGGATCTATAACATTCAGTGTAAGGATTTCAACAGCCAGTACGTAGGACAAACTGGCAGAAGATTAGCAGAACACATTTATGTTCACCAAATAGCAATCAGAGGACTTAACAAAAACGTCTTAATTTTACAACACATGGACAGATTCAACAATATTTTCAACTTGAAAACTGTAGGCATCTACACCAAGCTGTGTTCAAAAACACCAAAGAATTCCTGAAAGCTTGTCATTCAGACAAATCTGCCATTAATAGACACATAGAGTTAAACCATATTTACACACCATTCAAAAAAGACAACAAAAAATCTAAGAAGGAAAAAAAATACCAGAATACATCCACACCAGCAGCCAATATTCAGATAAGCAGGTATTAATACCTAACTAATATCCAAGCAGAAAACAATAACACAGTTTTCTACCAAGGAGAAAACCACACCTAAACCAACACTGACAAGGCAAGCTATTGTATATTAACAGGGAGCAAAACCTACTAGAATTGATGTTGTTACTAAAAATGTTTTATGCATTGTGTGAGAATCTCCCTCTAAATGGACAAAGGGAATGCAAATATATTAATAAGGATCATACTGAATTTTGAAGAGCATTATAATCTGCACTATAAACTTACTTTGATATCCCAGTTAATGCTTTCTTCAACCTATTGTGAGATTAATTGATTTGCAAAAAGACTACTGAAATTTTAACATTATCCAGGCCCACTATAAATTATTGAATCATTGGAAGAATAAAATGTGATTGAAACCAGGTGCAAATAAATATACACAAAATGTCCCTTACAGCTTAAGCATGATTTCCTGAAAAGGCAATTAAAATAAATTTCAACAGAGGAGCATTAGCAGCAATAGTAATTGGCTTCAAAGTGCGGGGGATGTTTGGATGAAGTTGCAGTTCCTTTAAAAAGGAGCAAGACTTTCCTTGTCTATGTATGCTCATCATTTTGAAATTAGAGACTGTTGCGGTAGACCACCAATTCAACTAGTTAATTAATTTTGCTTCCATTTTTTTCCTTAAAAGAAAGAAATTAGAATTCTGTTTCACATTTTGGGTGCCTGGATCAAGCTAGTTGATAAAGAAAACAATTTTTAAGTTGGTTGAACTGAGCCATTACAAGCAGATCATAAGTTCCGATAGTAGTTCTATACCTATTTTTATAGAAATCAGGCTAGAAGTAATTAGGCTTGTGTTCTTAAAAATCAAAAAAATAAAATATTTTTTTTAAAAATCCTTCTCATTCTGCAAGTATTCTTGGTGATTACAAGCTATTAGAACAGGACATATAAAGGCAAAAATATAATAGGCTAATAGACAAGTATGTAGATTAAAAATGTAATGAAACTGTGATTACTGAGTGTACAGCTTTTGCCACTTATTTGTCCATTTATTTATATTTTGTATATTTATATAGATTTTTTGTTTCCTCTATTATTTTTTTAAATTAAAATTAAATATGGCGATTGATTTACTTTTAGTGTTTAGTAAAAATGTTATATAAATATTTAATATTGTGTAATGTATTACTTGGAAGGGACGCGGTGGCTCAGTGGGTTAGGATGCTGAGCTTGTCGATCAGAAAGTCGGCAGTTTGGCGGGTTGAATCCCGAGTGCCGCGTAACAGAGTGAGCGCCTGTTACTCGTCCCAGCTTCTGCCAACCTAGCAGTTCGAAAGCATGTAAAAATGCAAGTAGAAAAATAGGGACCACTACAGTGGGAAGGTAACAGCGTTCCGTGCACCTTTGGCATCTAGTCATGCTGGCCACATGACCACAGAGACGTCCTAGAACAAGCACTGGTTCTTCGGCTTTGAAATGGAGATGAGCACCGGCCCCTAGAGTCAGAAACGATTAGCAAGCATGTGCGGAGGAACTTTTACCTTTACCTTTAATGTATTACTTATGATTTATTAAAAAACACAATATTTCCACCTGAATATCTCCAGAGTTTAACATTGTCTTCTTTTTGCTTGTTTGTTTTGCTTAGGAAAAAAAAAACACATCAACAGCCACACACACATACACACATTGTTTATTGAATAGTTCCAAATGCAAGCAAAATAGAATTAGAAAAAAAGCAAGAAAAATCTAAGTTAGTTTTAGAAGAAAACAAATAAAAGATTAAAGAGTGGATCTACTGAAGTACACCTTCAGTGTACTTTTGCCTAATTGAAATTATTAAATTATGCTCTGCTGTCTCACTTTACGTGAATGTGTGTGTGTGTGTATCTGTATGTGTGTGTGTGTGCACGCATATATGTGTAAACACTCCTGAGAGGGATAACTCTGACCTTAACTAGTGAAAGAAAAAAAGCTATAGCCTCTATGACATTTTAAAATGTCAGTTTATTTATCTTTATTATACTCATTTATTCCTTTTTCATGTTCTTTTTTATGCTTGTTTGTATCTTTTCTTCAAAGTGTTAAAATATGCCTGGACCATATACTTCAAGCCAGGTCATATAATATGTGAAGGTCACCTCAGCTGCCCAGCTAAAGCAGGCAGCATTGGTCAGCAGCATTATAGGAAGAGGCCAGAGATGGATGATGCAGTGTCAATGGCAAAAGCATCATTTCATGCTGGATAGGATAAGGCTGTAGTAAACATTTCTGTATTTTATCAGAAGACATGAATAGACTACATATGCTGGATATGGACCCTTTAGTTTGGAGGTTATCAACATGCTACTGAAGAATTGCTGAGGATCTTTCAGAATACAGATGGTATTAATGAAATTGTTAGATTAAAGCAATTGGGATAACAAAACATATATGCACAGTTCAAACCCAAGAATACATTAAAGCAGAAGCTTGTCCACCCCAAGGATAAAACACCTAGACACAACTGAGCAACGTGGTATATGCAGTACAATACAGTGAGTCATGTGCAGATCAATACATTGGGGAAACAAAAAATCTACTTAATAAACACATGGCACAATATACAGGGGTGTCAAACTCGCAATGTCATGTGACTTTTTTTCCATTGCCGGCAGTGGGGTGGGCACAGGTTGAGCATGACATATCCGGCCTGCAGGCCGGCAGTTTGACACCTCTGATATAGGAGAACAAACCCATCAGGACAAGATTCAGCAATCCATTTGCATTTAAAAGACAAAGGCTACTCTTTCGAAGACAGCAGCATTGCAGTATTTGATGGACTGTCACAAAGGAGAGGGAATCAACTTACTTTCTAAAACACCAGAAGGCAACACAAGAAACAATGGATGGAAACTAATCAAGAAGAGAAGCAACCTGGAATTAAGAAGAAACTTCCTAACAATCAAGACAATTAACCAGTGGAACAGCTTGCCTTCAGCAGTTGTAGGTGGTTCATATCATAACTGTAGGTTTTTAAGGAAAAACTGGACAGCCCCCTGTCTGAACTGGTATAGGGTCTCCTCCTTGAGCAGGGGGTTGGACTAAAAGACTAAAAGACCTCCAAGGTCTCTTATTCTGATTTATGGAGGAGGAGAAGGAGGAGGAGGAGTGTTGAATTTTAGAATAAAATTTGTAATACAATCAGTGGGATGCCTACATGCTTGTTCTATCTCTCCGCAAGACAAGTTTTATTCTTATAGGAAGCATTGGCATTAAATTTAAGGAAAAGGTCACATCTGCCAGTGGAAAGCAAAAGAAAGAAAAGGAGGATTCTTCATAAGCATCATTCTGTAGTACCATTGAATTTTCTCTAATAACAATCATGTTATGAAAGCTTTTCCTCCTGTATAAACATAAATGATACAATATTGACATTTCAGGCATGAAAGCCCCACAATAAAAATATAAGGAAAGAATTTTTTAATCAGATGGTAAGCTTCATTACCCTTAAATTACTGTTGCTAAATTTTATATCAAAAATGGAGGACTGCTGCTTGCTATGTCTTCTCAACTCTTTGAAACTGGCTTGTAATTTTTTCCCCAGTGTACTTATTGTGTCCATCTTTCGAATGTGAGTAGGCAAAGCAGCTTTGTCTTTAATTAGAAGCTTTCTTCTCTCATCAACATTAGAAGGAATGTTACTTCTAATGTTTCTTTTTAATTAAACCCTTGTGTTGAGATGACTAGGTTTTAATAAGCAGCGATAAGAATAATACTGATGATTATTTTACAATAAAAAACATACATCCTTTATAATAAAAGAACATTTTATTCAAAATATATTTTAAATCTCCCCTATTATTCTGGATAATAGAACACTTATAATGGTTGTAATTGAAAATAATCATGCCAAAATGAAAATATAGTAGCATACACATTGTAATCATTTCAAACTATATTGCTATTGGCAACGTCAAACTTAAACATTCACTAGTAAAATGTTAGCAATCAAGTGTTATATAAGTATTTTTTTAAAAAAAACATGATTGCAATTCTTGAGAGAGAATACTAAGCTTTGGCCATCAATTGTATGGCATAGTCACATCTCCAGAGGAATCAAAAAGAAGGGATCAAAAGATTGTGCAGCTGTAACCACACAGTTGAAGGCACATTCCTTTTGTACATGTATCAGCATCACACACACACACACACAGAGAGAGAGAGAGAGAGAGAGAGAGAGAGAGAGAGAGACAGACAGACAGACAGACAGACAGACAGACAGACACAAACACACACACACACACACTTAGCAAGACTTCATTCACACAGTCATAGCTGCTATCTTGATTTTGTGACCCTTCCCTGTGGACAACATATACAGTACAGTTTGTATTTCCAACGTTATTTTGTGCAGAATGCCAGGACAACCACTGGAACATAATTATTGTTGGGGAAGAAGTGGAAGAAAGAAGAAAGGCTGCAACATTGTTAAATTTGATCTTCAGGAAAAGAGTGAGAGAATCCAGACTTTAGTAATTGATAGGCCGCGCAACTTAGGCATCCTCCTGGATGCATGACTCAGTTTAGAAGATCACATAGGAGTTGTGGCCAGGGGGGCATTTGCCCAGGTTCGCCTGGTATGCCAGTTGCGCCTCTATCTGGACTGAGATGCTTTACATATGGTCACTCATGCACTCATTACCTCCCACATAGATTACTGCAATGCTCTCTACATGGGGCTGCCCTTGAAGACCACTCAGAGGCTTCAGCTGGTGCAGAATGCAGCCGCGCAGGTTGTGATGGGAGCATCCCGATACTCCCATATTACACCCCTCCTGCGTGAGCTGCATTGGTTACCGGTTGCCCTCTGAGTGAGATTCAAGGTGCTGGTTCTTACCTATAAAGCCCTACCTGGCTTAGGCCCGGGTTACTTGCAGGACCGTCTGCTGCCAGGAACAACTTCCCATCGCCCTGTGCGCTCACACAGAGAGGGCCTCCTCAGGGTGCCATCCGCCAGACAATGTCGGCTGGAGACCCCCAGGGGGAAGGCCTTCTCTGTGGGGGCACCTGCCTTGTGGAATCAGCTCCCCCGGGAGCTCTGGATGGCCCCAGATCTCCGGTCCTTTCGTCGTGACCTCAAGACATACCTTTTCCAACAGGCCAACCTGGACTGATGATAAGGGTTTTTAATTATGTTTTAATGTTTTTATTGGTTTTAGTGGGGCTTTGTGATAGTTTATTTTTTTTAATATTTGTATTCTGTATTTTATTGTTGTTAGCTGCCCTGAGTCCTTCGGGAGATAGGGCGACATATAAGTCCATAAATAAATAAATAAATAAATAAATAAATAAATAAATAAATAAATAAATAAATAAATAAATAAATAATCAAACAAACAAACAAACAAACAAACAAACAAATAAATAAATAAATAAATAAATAAATAAATAAATAAATAATCAAACAAACAAACAAACAAACAAATAAATAAATAAATAAATAAATAAATAAATAAATAAATAAATAAATAAATAAATAAATAAATAAATTGAGTAGTTATAAAGGAAAACTGATCAGTAATATTCTGGGTATACTGAACAGAAAAATGAAGAAGGTTGAAAACTCAGAAGAACTTTAAATAAACCTGCAGAGGATGTTTGAAGGTATTTATTTTACTGAAGAATCTGACCACTTAGTCCTCTGCCAATGTCATCAGAGTAAAAGCCAGTGGCTGGAAGATTTGCTTATATAGCTAGCTGTTTCAACACTCTGCTCATTGAGTCTGTAACCGGTCTACACACCTGTCCCTCAGCTGGTCGTATTGTTCCTAACTGTATCTCATCTGCTTGTGTTTGTTCGACTTTTGGCACTTTCCCTCCTCCCACTTTCATTCCTTTCACCTGCTCTGCTCATGTGTGGCTGTTTAGCATCATTTCTGGATCGTCCTCCAGGTTGTCCCATCCTGTGGTCCCTGTAAGTTGTTGCATGGTCACATCTAGTAGCATTCCTCCTGCCGTATGCCCTATCCTGTTCTCATTGGTCTGTCATCTCCCTCCTAGTTCCCGAATGGGTTATGTTGGTGTCTCCCTCTTTTTTCTCATTGTGGTTTCATGCTGTTCTGTGGGCAGACAACCTAGGTCTTTTTTGTCCCTCTCCTTCCTGTGTATGGGTGGTATTCTTTGTATTCGCTGTGAGATTTTACATTGTTGTTCATGTTCTCTTAGTGTCTGGCAGGCTGGCAATTAATTTATATGTCGATTGATCAAATATTCATTCAATAGCCAGGCCTCTTTGAACAACCGGCCACCCTTTGAAGGGTCCTGGGCAATGGCCTCTGCTCCCGTAAAGTCAAATGAGTGATTGCTGTCAGCTATATGTGTCCACACCTGCGAGTGCTATTCGTGCCATCTGACAGCCAACTTATGCTCATGGATCCTGTTCTTAAGTTGCTTTGTGGTTTCTCTGGTGTAAGTGCAGTGGCAGTTATTGCATCTGCCCCTTTAGACTACCAACGATCTTTCATTTTTGGGCAACGGTTCCTTAGGGTGCATTATTTTGGCACACAACGTCTGATTCGGCTTGTGTGCCACATTGATGTTGTAAGGTGCCACTATCCATACTGTTGCCTCTGATACACCATTGATGTACGAGAGCGTTGTCCAAACTGTAGTATTTAATCTATTTTGTGTTCTATGGGGCCTCTAGCACCTGCTGCATGTTGGATGAAGTCCATCAGATAGCCATTGTGCCTGCATGTGTGGTAGAGGTAGGTTCATTCTTTGATTTTTGCTTTCATCATGCTGCAGTAGGTGTCCAATCTCCTAAACAGTGTTTGGATGCAGCTGATCTTATGTGACACTGGATGATTGCTGTCATAGTGTAGCATCCTATCTGTATGTGTCGTTTTGCGATAGACAGTCATATGGAGGGTGCTGTTGGTTTGGCGGCTGACCAGTACATCTAGGAATGCCAAGGTGGTGTTGGCCTCTTCCTCTGCTGTAAATTGAATGTCCGGGTAGACTGAGTTTAGCTCTTCCATGAACCTGGTGCTGTCCTGTCGTTTAATGATGGCAAAAGTGTCATCGATGAACCTGTGCCTTATGTGTGTAAGACATTATGATAAGTGCCTCAATTTGAATGGCAATTATGTTAAAAAGTAATGTAATGTTGTAGTTTTCTAATGTGTATAATAAAACTTCTGTATCTGCAAGTGTCTGTCATTAATAACCAAATGGAGGTTTATTTACAAATTGCCCTCGTATGTATATGATTGTGCACACACATGCCTGTCCCTGTATAGGAAAAGAACAAAGCAGGACTGAATTTTTAAAATGTTTTTAAACTTGGGAATTACTTAACATGTCATTGATAGAAAATTTTAGAAGCAGTTATGTTCAAATAATGACTTGTAAGCCACTGGGACATACTATCCTTTGCATTCTGCCAAAATAATAGTTGTTTTGAGAATGAAGAAATGGTGAAAGCAAAGAAACAGGATGCTTTGTATACAGTAGTTGCTGTATCAAAAAAAATGGTAAGATTTATTAGGAATATAGCTGCAGTATTCCCTTGGGATTTAATGGAAGCATGGGAAACAATGAGATGGGGAAGCAACTACAATACAATCCTTGTTTAATGATCACTCATTCAGCAATAGTTTGAAGTTACAACAGTGTTGAACAAGTGATCCTTATTACTGGACCAAGCCACTGAAGTATCCCCACAGTCATCCCCTTCTGGCTTCTAATAAACAAAGTTAAGGGGAAACTGGAAGGAAATCAGAACTTATGTCCATAAAAGGTCCTCACTTAATGACCTGTGTAATCTTCAATTAACAACCTCAACTGAAACTGCCAGAAGTACTATCAGTAAGCAACATCATCACATGATTTTTAGACTTACATCATGTCACTTAATGTAATTTTCAGTCCCACTTAGCCTTTGTTCAATAAAGACCACCTATAAAAAGTAGAGAAATTTTGTCCACACTATAATTAAGGTAACTGCAGGAACCCAACTCTCCAATCTTGAGAATTTCATCACTATTTCTCCTTCCTTGAAGAATATTAATAAGAGCAACATTTATTTTTCATCCAACTAAAGAAGGATTTTCATATAGTATTAGGTTGGGATTTTTTACAAAATTTTAAGTGAATAAATAGTTGTTTGTTTCTTTACATCTGCAGCCAGTACAAAAATGAAAAAAAAAAGCTTGTACATATAATATTTAAAAGCTTAATGGGCAAGGGTCTTTTCTTTTGATATCAATGGGTGGCTTTTTTGAGCTTCAATATCCACAAAGTATGTGTGTAACCAATACAGAAAACTTAAATGATAATATCACAGTCAACAGCCAACACACATTACTTAACACATGGCTCAAATCACAGTTCTAATCTTCTTTCCAGATGCTTACAATTTGTCAATCTGCAGGAAATTATCCCTGATGATTGATTTCTTTCTATTATCAAACTGCTAAATGTTCACTATGTCATCAAGATATCTTGGTTATCAAAGGTGCTTTTGTCATAGAATTAAACACTGAAATTGCACTTGTAGTAGTCTGCACATTAGGAATAAACACAATTAAGTGTTTATTGTATCATTAAGATTTTAGATACCTTCTGAATAGGAAGGTACCATTTAACATCTGCTGGAAACAATTCAGAGACTTTTCCCCCCCACTTTGCTTTGGAATGAGACAGACTGGTTCACATAATGGATTCCAGTTTTATTTCAACTGAAGTTTTATTCACAATGTAGGCAACCTGATCTGATCTACTGTAACATTTTTTAAATAGTCAAGACAGTAGTGAAACATCAAGCTAGGTGGTTCTTCCAGGTCTGCCTGGGATGACAGTTTTAAAAAAGTCAAGATGGTGATGTGATGATACTATATGTGGGAATGAGTTTGGAAAACAGAGGGACAAAAAACAAACAAACCAGACAAATGGTCAGAGAGCTGAGTATGCAAAAGAAGTATGGGTGTGAAAAACATCTCAGAAGAGAGTTTCTTGGGCTGTAAAGGCAGGGGGAAGGGTAGACCTGCAAGATTGTTGTCAGTCTTGCAACATAGCCCAGACAAGAAGCCTACAAAGAAGTAATATCTCTAAATTTACTAACAAAATCTTGTGTTACTGTCCAAAGAACTAAAATGGGTTACTTCTGAGACATTTGCCATACTCATTTTCTGTGGACTCAGCTGCCACTTGCTTGATTGTTGCCTACTCTGTGGCTCTTCTACCCCTCTCCTGAGATCATTACCAACAATAAAATGCCCATTTCTTTTTTTTTAATACTTACCTATGGCACCCCAGGGAAACAGGGCTTTGACTGCAGAGTTGTGGCTGCCATCTTGTCTTTTTTATTTTATTCCCCCATCCCATGGACTACCGCAAAGATATACTTCAGCAACATACTTGAAAAAAATACATAGAGGCATATGAAATATGATTTTCTTTTCTAGCCACTTCATTAATTCATTATCCTGGCGGAAGTCCTTAGAATTATGCATATATATCATTAGAATGTATAGATCATCTCCTAACCGGATTTAGAGATGAATGGAATCTCCTTGAACTGAACTTCTGTACAGATAAAGTTGCTAGATGTAGTATTCGCTTTAAAGAGTGCTAGCTTATGTATATTTAATATCTGAATGTACAAAGGTACAGCAGTGTAGCAGAAAATGCAAAGGACATCTCATGATGTCGTATACATTAGCTCTTATACAGCACAGCAAAGAAGACCACTACAAGAATTAGAATCCGTTCTATAACCTAATAGTCCTAAAGCAGGTTTAGAACATCTATTATTCGATTGCTTCTTTTGTTTGAGAATGGAAAGAGCCAGAGAATCAAAATGCTCTTCTAGTCACTTTTAATTGGAAAATGTTCCTTCATTTATATCTTAAAAAGTAATATGAGTACATTGCTTCAAAACACAATCCTGAGAAGGATGTTATTCAATGGTGAAAAAAGTAAGGTTCCACATTTAGGCAAGAAAAACCAAATGTACAGGTACAGTATAGGTGGTACCTGGCTCAGTAGTAGTAACTGTGAGAGGGATCTTGGAGTCCTAGTGGACAATCACTTAAATATGAGCCAGCAGTTTGCTGCAGCTGGCAAAAAAGCCAATACAGTACTAGGCTGCATTAACAGCACGATAGAATCAAGATCACATGAAGTGTTTATAATGCCTTCATAATGCCTTGGTAAGGCCACACTTGGAATAACACATCCAGTTTTGGTCGCCACAATGTATAAAAAGAGGTTAAGACTCTAGAAAGAGTACAGAGAAGAGCAACAAAGATGATTAGGGGACTGGAGGCTAAAACATATAAAGAACAGTTACTGGAATTGGGCATGTCTAGTTTGATGAAGAGAAGGACGAGGGGTGACATGATAGCAGTGTTCCAATATCTCAGGGGCTGCCACAAAGAAGAGGGAGTCAAGCTATTCTCCAAAGCACCTGAAGGCAGGACAAGAAGCAATGGATGGAAACTAATCAAAGAGAGAAGCAACCTAGAACTAAGGAGAAATTTCCTGACAGTTAGAAAAATTAAATTAATCAGTGGAAAAATTCAGAAGTTTTGTTGGAAATTTTTAAGAAGACCCGGGACAACCATTTGTGTGAAATGGTATAGGGTATCCTGCCTGAGCAGGGGGTTGGACTAGAAGACCTCTAAGGTCCCCTTCAACTCTATTAATATTATTATTGATCATTGCACAGTCAGCCAGATATTCAGACTGGATTTGGCATTTTTGTCTACCTATCGAGTCCTTACCAAGGATCTGGGATAGGCAGATAGTATTACAAATATTATCACAGGATGGAAGCAGTTCCCAGTAAGGCTGCCTTTTGCAATTGACAAATTGTGAATTTGTCAATGCTAATGGTGTTCAAGTGGTGCTCCAGTTGTTTTCGGATTGCACCCAAAGCACCGATTACTATTGGTACTATCCTTGCTTGCCTTTGCCACAGTCTTTCTATTTCTATTTGTAGGTTTTTGTATTTTGTTATCTTCTCCAGTTCTTTCTCGTCTATTCTGCTGTCTACAGGCACTGCCACATCCACTATCCAGACTTTTTTGTCTTTCTTATCAACAATTGTTAAGTCTGGGGTGTTATGTTGCAGGTGCTTGTCTGTTTGAATTCTGAAGTCCCAGAGCAGTTCAACTTTATCATTTTCTATGACTTTCTCTATTTTATGATCCCACCAGTTCTTGCTTATAGGCAAATGATATTTCTTGCAGATCTTCCAATGCACCATTGTTGCTACTTTGTCATGCCGCTGCTTGTAGTCAGTCTGTGTGATCTTCTTGCAGCAGGTTACCAGGTGGTCCACTGTTTCTCCAGCTTCTTTGCATAGGCGGCACTTACTGTCTGTTGCTGTCTTCTCAATTTGTCCTTAAGGCTTGGTCTCGTGCAGCCAGAATTAGTCCCTCAGTCTCTTTCTTCATCTTTCCTGCTCTTAGCCATTGCCAGGTCTTGTTATTATCTGCTTTCCCAGCTATTTTTTTTTTAATGTACTGTGCCATGTAGTGCTTTGTCTTCCCATGCCTCTATTCTGTTCTTCATTTGGCCTTCTTGATATACTAATTTCAGTGCATCTTCATCTTCTTCAATCTCTTGATGTATTCACCTCTCTTTTTCTTGACTTCAGTGTGCTTGATGTTGTCAGCTTGAAGGATACCCAAGTATTATTATTATTATTATTATTATTATTATTATTATTATTATTATTGTTATTGTTATTGTTACTGTTACTGTTACTGTTACTGTTACTGTTACTGTTACTGTTATTGTTATTGTTGTTGTTGTTGTTGTTGTTGTTGTTGTTGTTGTTGCAATATATTCCCATGAACTTCACTGGCTAAATAACCTTCAATAATTATTTCTCCTATCCAAAATTCAACTAGTTTTTATCCAGCTTTATTACCTATCTATCTATCTATCTATCTATCTATCTATCTATCTATCTATCATCTATCTATCTATCTTTCAAGCAACTGGATGGATTTGTTTGGTTGGTTGGTCATGTTTCACAAATTTTACTAGTTCTCTTGCCACCATTCCAAAACGAGTATTCTTATTGATTTGTAACAATCCACACAACACTGATCTTTGTGTTTAGAGAGCACTCCTGTTTCTTTCATTTGTTTAAATTTTACTGTTAGATTGGTAGAGTGCAACATAGACTAGATAGCAAAATATTTCAATTAAACAATAGGGAATCTGTTTTCTAAAAGACCTGACCTGGAGTTCTTGGCACTTTTCCTCTTTAGAGACTTCTTAGGATTTCTGAACTTTAATTCAGCAATGTCTAACCATTTCCAGGATATTTTGGCCAAATTTATTTCATATTATTCAGACTCATTCAAGACATACTTCATCCAGTTTTTGTAAGTAAAAATAGTTAACATTCATGAACATAATAATCCCCATCTAACTAACCTGAAAAATTGTGAATGCATAGATATGATTCTTTGATTATAGCATAAAACCATGTTATTGAAGAAAAAGACCATGTGCTAAATTGTTTAAGCTCATAATTAAAAATTCTGAATTCATCTTAAAGATTCTGATGGGCATTGGGTATCTTTTAACAGGAACAGTTGCTTGGTACATTAAATTAGTATGTACATTGATTGGACAATCTTAATGCTCTTCTATGAAGGTTTTCTTTAGAAACAGAATATTATGGGAAATTATAAGATAGAAACTTTTTAAGAATGCCAGTATTTTTTTTCTACAGATGTATTGGTTATTCTTTTCTAAAATGGTTCTTTAATTTCTATGTAGATCTCCTATGTTCTGAAGAAATGACTCCTGGCTATTTTCTATAGATTTCTTCCAGCATATTCCTGGACTTTATTTTTTATTCATAGTAATGAAATTATA
Source organism: Vipera berus (assembly GCF_964194415.1). Classification (NCBI taxonomy): domain Eukaryota; kingdom Metazoa; phylum Chordata; class Lepidosauria; order Squamata; family Viperidae; genus Vipera; species Vipera berus. The sequence goes on from NC_138208.1 coordinate 21,866,156, forward strand.
CTCTAAATCCAAGTACTTCCTCCCACTAATGACTTAGCACAATAGCATGAATTTCAAAAAGAAATAAATCAAATTACCTATAACATAAGTATATACAATATACAGATTTATCTCCAGAGGATTAAAGTATTTTCTTTTATCATTATGGGATGTCTGTTCATATTTTATATGCTTTTTCTGATTAATTTTATTATTTTTGGATCTTGATGTATTTTTATGCTTTTTAACTGACTGTACCCCATGTTCCTTATGCTGGTCTTTGATCATAATAAAGATTTGATTTATCTTGTTTTCTAATCTCTCTAGGCAACTTTGTTACAGCTGACGGTCTTCTATTTCTCTTTGCATAATCTACATTAGCTGTTGTTTTTTAAGGTTTTTTTAAGTTTTATTGTATGCACTTTTTGCTACTTGTTCTTGTCCTGCAAATATAAAGCCACCTTTTTTTCTTGATGGATCTAATCTAATCTGAATCTGTTGCCAAGGTTCATTACTATTCACTTGTCCTTCAATTTCTTTCTGGTATTGACTATGTAGAGGCTTATTTTTCATTTGCTGTAGCAACTGTTCATGCCATTTGTGATTCTGTCAGGTGCAGGATGTTTTCCTTGCAGACATTTCTTAACATGCTCCCCTTGCTTGCTTTTATATAATCATTTAGACCTCTGATTCCATCCTCCATTGTCTGCTTCCCTTGTGACAATTTACAACCACCAATTTTCCTTGGAAAATACTGTCATGCACTTCCCCCAAAAAGCAACAGAGAGAGAAAGTGAGAGAGAGAAAAGGGGGGGGGGGTATCTTATGGTTGAAAGCATTTATTTCCACTTGTGTCCATGCAACAATACCTGCTGGGTTGCTTATTATAGGGACAGATCAATATTAATGGATTTGATTGTACTACCACTACTCAGCTTCATTTTTAAAAGTTTTGTAACTTGTTTTCCATATTTGGCATTGGGTTTTGTTAATTTTGTTTTCTTAGGCATGCAAAATATTGTTTCCAAAACACCCAATTCTTCATATTTCTTCCATTGATTTTATTTCTATTTTATTTGTGCCTTAATTATGAAAATAGAAAAAAACAAATATTAAAATATAAAGAAAGTAAAAAAGAGGCTAATATAAAAAAGCTCAGCTATATTTGAATTCTTAAAAATAGTGAAAAAGGAAAAATAAATAAATAAAATCCTCCCTTTCTCTTCCATTTGTTACTATGTGCCATAGTTAGGCTATTTGAACATCCAACACTGGTAATTGTTACTAGTAATCTGAGACCAAAAAGCATATTCCAGATGTCTTGTTCTGTAACATATTGCAAGCAAGGAAGGCAACTTTCTCCATTGTCAATGCTTTGATTTTAGTGGTGTGGCAGAATTCAATTTCGTCTAAGTATTCATTATTTTTTTCCTTTTCATCATCAATGTTACAAATTTATCCAATCCAAATTACATTTTATGTCATTACTAAACATCTGAACTGTATCTAAGTGACTGAATTTCTCATTATGATTTTCATATAGTTTCAATTTGTCCACATAGAACATCTTTTATCCTTTGCTTAGGGTAATTCATAATCAAAACTATTGCCATATTAGAACTACATATTTGAACTACTACCAAATTCTGGATTTGCCATCAGTGTTTTCCATTTTTATCATTACATTATAACTGTATGATTTTCTCATTCATTTTTTTTTATTTTTATTTTTTAAATCTAACTATAGGGTAGTGAATCAGATGTTCTTTAGTAATTTATACAAGTCACACAAAGGTTTGCTTAATGACTTTCAGAGGTGGTTTCATCAATCAAAAGTTCATCTTTTTATCTGCAGAAATTTTGAAATCCCCCTTGTGCAGTGCAGGATGCAGTGAATCTGGAGTCAGGTGTTAAGATGCTGTAGGCAGATCAGTGATTGGATAGAAACTGTTGAATGTTTCTCTTTTGTCTTTTATGACCAGAAACATTTTGCCTGTAGTGAGCCAATAATATCTTAATCTTTGAAATGATTTAAAATATGAGAAGATACAATGGAGAAAAGCTCATCCTTTGCTGTACATTGCAATTCTTCACCTTCTTAGTTTGGTTTTTTCCCCCTGCTTTTATACAATATTTTTTATTCCTTTAGGCTTGTTCTTCTCTATACGTATTGATGAAGGAATTTCATTGTATTTTATGTAGTTGTTTTAAATGTTTTTCCAAACTTCTAATATTTTTTCTTTATTTTGGGAGGAATACAGTTGATTTTGTGGGTTTAGTTATGCTAGAACTACATTATATGAAATTGCCTACGTTGCCTGATCCTATTTTCGTATCATTCAGTTTTCTTACAAATTACTCTTTGTTTTACTTATTCCATGATTCCTGCAATTATTTTGTTGTATAAAGTATGCTTTTGTACTGTTGTTTTATTATTTTCATTCTCGTTGTTTCAAATGTTGTCAGTTGCTAATGTCTTCTCAAAATTGATTTTTATTTTCCCATATAATATTCCCCTTTGGCATTTGATTTTGGATTTGGCAGGCTTTCAATTTTTAACCCAGCTCTATTGTTAGCATTTTTGCAAGGCTGAGTTGCCTCTTTGATAGATTTTGTCATAATTAATTGGGTAAATATATTTGCATAAATGCACAATCTTATTTCAGTGTTTCTTTTGAGTATATTTTAAATGAGGCAATTTTTATCTTACATTTTCTTTTGTGCATTCCAAAACCCTTTCTCTATTTTGCTCTTGATATTCAGACAATTGTAGTTCTGTTTAATCATTCTGAGTTGTTCAAAAATTTTATTCACTTCATCCAATTGGATGTTTATATTGATTTTTTTTCTCTACTACTTTTGTAGCATTTTTTCTTTTTCAGTTTCAAACCTTGCATTTTTTAAAAAAATGGTTGTTCCTCCTCACCTAAGTTCAATTTCCTTAAATACTCTTTTCTGAATATGAAACAACTCTGCTTAATTTTTTATTCAGAAAATTTATTTTTTAAATTTCAAATAATTATTCATGGAAAACATAAGTCCATGGAGCTGGCGTTTGTAGAGAGGAAAGCAGCAAGAACTGTTAGCATATAAAATATATAGTAAATAATAACTCATGTTATACATATACACATAAATGCAAAATGGATGGTTTTCAGTTCACGCAAAATGGGTGTCTTTACTGTTAATGTGGTAGAGCTCTGGAGAGCACAAAAATAGGGCAGGGGTATTTAAGGAAGGAGAAGTTATTTTGTATCATTTTCCATTCAATATTTAACAGCAAACATCAGTAGAAATCCAGGATATTTTTTTGCCCAGTTTTGAACAAAAAGATAAAAGTATCCCATGTCCAATTGTGTTCGACTGTAGAGAGTGGTGGTCATCTCCATTTTTTAGCCAAGGGAGCCAGAGTTGTCCATAAACATTTCCATGATCATGTGGCATGATTATATACCAAGGCACAAGAAATGCTATTAACTTCCCACCAAAGGGTATCTATTCCCATTTGTATGCTTTCAAACTCCTAGATGGGCAGGAGCTGGGGCAAATAATGGGAAATCATCCCATTGTCTGGTGCTATCAGTTTTCCAGCTGACAGGCAGTATTCCAGTATTTGAGGGGCTGCCACAAAGAGGGGGTCACGTTATTAACCAAAGCACTAGAAAGCAGGACATGAAACAATGGTTGGAAACTGATCAAAGAGAGAAGCAACCTGGAATTAAGGAGAAACTTCCTGACAGTGAGAACAGTTAACCAGTGGAACAGCTTGCCTCCAAAAATCGTGGGCACTCCACCACTGGAGATTTTTAAGAAGAGGCTAGGGCTAGTCAGTCATTGTCTGAGATGGTATAGGTCCTCCTGCTTGAGCAGGGGGCTGGACTAGAAGACCTCCAAGGTCCCTTCCAGCTCTATTCTATTCTATTCTATTCTATTCTATTCTATTCTATTCTATTCTATTCTATTCTATTCTATTCTATTCTATTCTATTCTATTCTATTCTATTCTATCCTCCTTTTTTAAAAAAAAATATAGAACACTTAATCTGTGATCTCCTATGTACAAAACATGAGCTCTCTAAGAGAATTAAAATTCCTCACTGACTTCCATTAGGAATATACAATAAATTAAAATGTTTATGTAGATATGTGTTCCCTGTTCTTTTCTTCTCACAGTGTACCCAGTGAAAATAACATTCAAATTCTGTCCAGGATCGAAATCAATGAGCCTAGACGTGCCTATCTCTGCATAAGATTGCATTGTCGAAATAGCTGACACTTAATAGCAAAAAGGGCATTTGTGTTTTTGTAGTGTATCTACTAAAAGAATCAAATTTAGTTTAAAAAAAAAACAACAACACACAATATGACACAGGTTATTATAAAACAAACAATCAACAAGCAGCAGCCAAGGAAGAGCCTTTGGCAATAAGTAATTTTGGAGCAAGTCAACTGGTGAAAAAAATAAGCATATTCTCAAGATTTTTCCTCTTTTTATTTGCAAAGTTTTGGAGAATAAGTCAGCTCTGGATCAAGTAGGGAAAAAAACCTTGGATGCAGACCATCATGTTCTTCATTATTTATTAAATTCATCTAAACGCTAATCAGTATTCTTACCACTATGAAAGTACTAACTATGCACATGAATAATACTGAAGTCAGATAGCCATACCTACTCAATTAATGAAGAGCATAACCTTTTACTTTAATACATGAATTTGAGCACAACACATTAAGATTTTACAGAGGAGATTTTAATCTCATTTTTTCTGAATGATTGGCTTCCCTAAAATTGATAGAGATTTTTGAAGAAATTGAAATCCCAGTGTTTTCAAGTGAATAGTTTTAAGTTATATAAAACACAAGGGAGTAATAATTTTCAGCTGGATTCTACAATTAATGTTCATCATATTCTGGAGCTATGGAAGTCCTCATTTGTTCTCCTAGTTTCAATAATCTGTTCTTACGTCATGCAGACGACATGTATTTGACTGACACAAGAGGATGTGTCTGAATTACATGCAGGTAATTCAGCTTGCCGGAATAACAGGCAAGTTTGGCCTTGGAGTACAAAATGAAGCAGGGCACAGGCTGATAGAATTTTGTCAAGAGAATACGATGGTCATAGCAAACACTCTTTTCCAACAACCCAAGAGACGGCTCTACACATGGACATCACCAGACGGTCATCACAGAAATCAGATTGACTATATGCTCTGCAGCCAAAGATGGAGAAGCTCTATACAGTCAGTAAAAACAAGACCAGGAGCTGACTGTGGCTCAGACCATGAGCTTCTCCTTGCAAAGTTTAAGCTTAAACTGAAGAAAGTAGGGAAAAGCACTAGGCCACTCAGGTATGAATTAAATCATATCCCTGTTGAATATACAGTAGAGGTGACAAATAGATTTAAGGAATTAGATCTGATAGACAGAGTGCCTGAAGAACTATGGACAGAGGTTCGCGACATTGTACAACAGGTAGCAACCAAAACCATCCCAAAGAAAAAGAAATGCAAGAAAGCAAAATGGCTGTCTGAGGAAGCTTTGCAAATAGCTAAGGAAAGGAGGGAAGCGAAAGGCAAGGGAGAAAAACATAGATATGCCCAATTGAATGCAGAATTCCAGAGAATAGCTAGAAGAGATAAGAATGCCTTCTTAAATGAACAGTGCAAAGAAATAGAAGAAAACAATAGAATAGGGAGGACCAGAGATCTTTTCAAGAAAATTGGAGAGATGAAGGGAACGTTTAATGCAAAAATGGGCATGATAAAGGACCAAAATGGCAGGGACCTAACAGAGGCAGAAGAGATTAAGAAGAGGTGGCAAAATTACACAGAAGAACTATACAAGAATGAGCTTAATGTCCCTGATAATCACAATGAGGTGGTCACTGACCTCGAGCCAGACATCCTAGAATGTGAGGTGAAGTGGGCCTTAGAAAAGCTGAGCAACAACAAAGCTAGTGGAGGTGACAGTATTCCAGCTGAGCTATTCAAAATCTTAAAAGACAGTGCAGTAAAAGTGCTACACTCAATTTGCCAGCAAATTTGGAAAACTCAACAGTGGCCACAGGATTGGAAAAGATCAGTTTACATTCCAATTCCAAAGAAAGGCAGTGCCAAAGAATGTTCAAACTATCGCACCATTGCACTCATTTCTCATGCTAGTAAAGTCATGCTTAAAATCCTACAAGCTAGACTTCAGCAGTATGTGGATCGAGAACTACCAGAAGTACAGGCAGGATTTCGAAGAGGCAGAGGAACTAGAGATCAAATTGCCAACATACGCTGGATCATGGAGAAAGCTAGGGAGTTCCAGAAAAACATCTACTTCTGCTAAAGCCTTTGATTGTGTGGATCATAACAAACTGTGGCAAGTTCTTAAAGAGATGGGAGTACCAGACCATCTTATTTGTCTCTTGAGAAACCTATATGCGGGCCAAGAAGCAACAGTGAGAACTGGACACGGAACCACTGATTGGTTCAAAATTGGGAAAGGAGTCCGGCAAGGCTGTATACTGTCGCCCTGCCTATTTAACTTATATGCAGAGCACATCATGAGAAAGGCAGGGCTAGATGAATCAAAAGTTGGAATTAAGATTGCCGGAAGAAATATCAACAACCTAAGATACGCAGATGATACCACTCTAATGGCAGAAAGTGAAGAAGAACTAAAGAGCCTCTTGTTGCGGGTGAAGAAGGAGAGTGCAAAACTTGGGTTGAAACTTAACATTAAGAAAACCAAGATCATGGCATCTGGCCCTCTCAATTCCTGGCAAATAGATGGGGAAGAAATGGAGGTAGTGACAGATTTTATTTTCCTGGGCTCCAAGATCACTGCAGATGGGGACTGTAGCCAAGAAATTAAAAGACGCTTGCTCCTGGGGAGGAAAGCCATGACAAATCTAGACAGCACACTAAAAAGCAGAGACATCACCCTGTCAACAAAAGTGCGTATAGTCAAGGCTATGGTCTTCCCAGTTGCAATGTATGGCAGTGAAAGTTGGACCATAAGAAAGGCTGAGCGCCAAAGAATTGAGGCCTTTGAACTATGGTGCTGGAGAAGACTCCTGCGAGTCCCTTGGACTGCAAGGCGATCAAACCGGTCAGTCCTAGAGGAGATCAACCCTGACTGCTCTTTAGAAGGCCAGATCCTGAAGCTAAAACTCAAATACTTTGGCCACCTAATGAGAAGGAAGGACTCACTGGAGAAAAGCCTAATGCTGGGAAAGATTGAGGGCAATAGAAGGGGACGACAGAGAATGAGGTGGCTGGATGGAGTCACTGAAGCAGTAGGCGTGAGCTTAAATGGACTCCAGAAGATGGTAGAGGACAGAAAGGCCTGGAGGAATGTTGTCCATAGGGTCGCGATGGGTCGGACACGACTTCGCAGCTAACAACAACAACAATTCAGCTTGCCAGTACAATTTTAAATCATCCCTTAATAAAAGGGAATTACTTAAAAATAATAAGGTAATTGGCCTTTCAAAACTATCCAAGTGGAAAGTCTCTGAAATGTCTGACAAAAATATTATAAGAAAGTGGAGGAGGAAGAAGAGAAAGAAAGCAAATTTAATGCAATCCATTATCAACAATACCAATACATTACAAATGAGTGAAACACAACTGATAACATTTGTAACATATCTGTATTATTAGCATTTGATTATTAAATATGCTTTTAATACAACCATGTACCAAATTCATTATTTTTAATTATAACTGGGCCATACGTTCATGAAAGCCATAGAGTAACATTCATAATAGAATTGGAACATATTTATAGTTCATTAAAATTCAGATTAGGAATGAACATTATGATTGACTCTATAATAAAAACAAATGTCATCATTTTAAATATTTATATATGTGAAGTATCACATATGTAGTCCATAAAGAGGGCAGAATAATGTTAAATTTCCCAATTAAATGGACTAATTCATACATATTCATATTAAGAATTTCTAGCACTTGATTTTTTTTCCCTTGCTATACTAGCATTAGGTGATGTCTTTCAGTGGAATACTGACTGCCTAATGAAACAACAACGACAAAATGTCTTGCAAATGTTACGTTCTCTTATATGGGTCACTTGGGTTGACTTACGGTATTATTTCTTGATTTTTTTTTTCAAGTCACTGGGGTACAATTTAAAATTAGCAATTAGCACTGCCTTGAGAAGTATCTTTGACAATATTAAGGTGCTCAGATAAAAAATAACATCAGCTAGAATCCTGCTAAATTCTTGTGCTAAATGTGACACTGTAAAGCTATTACAACACAATAATAGTAATGGTGCCTTTCTAATGCTAGAAAGAAATCTATTATTGCTACAACTCCAAACTTGATAAAAATCCAATTTAATCATATGGTATAACCCAGAAAGAGCTTTTGTCCTTCAAGATTTCAATCAATTTACAAATGTCAGAGGTAGCTTGAATCAGGTGAATGTAGCTATGGATGATAGAATTTTGTGACTTAAGATTTGTTTTGAAAATTAAACATATTTTCTTTTTAAGGTTTGTAAACCTTATATCAAACAAGAGGGAGTGGATCAACTGCAGGATAAATTTTATAAAACCCCAGTTTTATATGTTTACTATAAAAAAAGTGTAACCTAGTGGAAGGATTGAAAATACCATAGTGTAAACTCAGCAAAAGGCAATTGGGATTTGGAATCCATAGTCATGCCTCGAGTAACAAGTCATTAAATGGATAAGTGAAAGAAGGGTCATAAAAATGCAAACAAATGTCTTAGAGCATTGGAATCTGCTGGCAGGTTTTCAGATAACAGGGAAAAATAACAACTTAAAGGCAGATTCAAAATTTCATTGTTTAACTAAGGGTCTACCATAGAAGGATCTCATCCAAACAACTCATCATAGACTCAATCAATAAAGAAACTCAAATTAATCAATAAAGAAAATCATATGACACTGTATTAATGATAATGATCAACTATATTGCTGCTGATTATATTTGTAATCAAAGAAAAAGATTGATTTGCAGATATCAATAAGAACGTGTAAGCACACTCCTCTCCAATGTTTATCCATTGGCCTTTTGTACAGTACCTGTCATTAAATCAATTTACATTTTGGCAAAATTACGGTCTGGTGTCTGGTTTAAATGTACTTTAAGAAGAGACTTTCAGGTAAACAATATTATAACAAAGCTCAGAAAAAGAGTAAGAATTAATACGCCAAAGAAATTGGTAGATTTGTAATTCAATCCCCATCTTGTATCTCTGTGGGAGAAACAGTTTAGTGTGTTTATTTATTACCAATGGTCATTCACTTTTGTATTCAGTTTTCATTCATTCTGAAACCAACTCAATCTTCTTGTTTAACTGTACTTATATCTTAGTGTTATGCTATTCCCATTGCATTCAACTTACATTTCTCCTGACATATCTATCTCTTGCTGTCAGATAATAAAGTGCTAGCCATTTTTGCTTCTTTTGAGAAATATTCATACCTCACAGTAGACCCTATATTGCTACATATGAACACTAGCTTTCTACCAGCATTTGCACATTTTAACTTCTTTATATTTGTATGCATAACTTGCAATAGTTCACTTTCATTTTCTCTGTCATATATAGCTATATATTGCTCTGGTGCACTAAGTTTCAGATCTGTACTCTCTGCTGCATTTTATAATCTAACATATGAATCATACAGGTTCCCAGCCAAAAAGATAGCATTATCTGCTACGTACATTCACAACAAAGAAACCTCTAACATCACTGTAACCATTCCATTGTTGTGATTCAGGGTCAGCCTGTGGGTTCGGCAGTTGGGTCGGACGAATCAGAGGAGGAGGGGGGTGTTGAAGACCTTGCTGAGGGGGTTGAAGATCTTGCTGATGATAGCCCTCAGGCAGGCCCCTCCCACTTGGTCATCATGGAGACCCAGCTGTGTGAGCCTGACAGTGTGGATGAAGATGACCCACAGCTGGCCCTGTTCAAGGACGCCCGACGCAGGAGGCAGTCAAGTAGGAGTAAACAGAGGAAGGCTGTGGGGCTTCTCGGAAGGAGGCAGAGAGAGGCCACGCCCTGAACTCTTTATAAAGGGAATGTTTGGGGAGGGCTGGTTTGCTGAAAGCAACCGCTCAGATAGTGTTTCAAAGCTCCGGTATCTTGGTGTCTTGTTTGTTTTTGTAATAAATTTGGCAGACGTATTCCAGCCTCTTGCCGTCTGTAAATGGGTAGCCTTTTCTGCAAGGCCGGTAGCAGGCTGGTACAGAACATCCATATATATTTATTAATAATTCACTGAGCGTTCCATTTATTGTCCCTGAGGGTTCCACTTCCCTTATCACCATCTTACCATATTCATCAACCAACGTTCAGGTACAAAGCTCTAAAAATATTTTTTCCTCTATTCCCCCATACCAATTTTGTCCCAAATAATTTCATTCCATTTATTTTTAATTCCATTCTAACTGCTGGAGCCTCTCTTTTCATCCACTTCTAAAACATTTAAATTTCCATCAAAATCATTTTGCAATTTCTTCCTTCCTTCCAATATTAACTCTTCATTGCTCTCTTTGACAATATTATTTTTAATTATCTTCTTTCTCCATATGTATTATGCAATTCCTTTCTCTCATCCTCATTTTTGCACCTTTCCATACTAGCATTTTTTTTCCTCATCTATGGCATTTTCAATCAAGCATTCTTTTTCACAGCCCAATTATCATGAACTCACAAAGTCCTTTGGCATTCTATAATGCCATTTACTCATTTACTTCCTCTTTCTCTTTCATTCATTTTTTTAAATCCCATTTATATCCCACCCTTCTCCGAAGACTCAGGGCGGCTTACAATTTAAAGCACAAATCAATGAGCTTAGCATTCTGTTTTCTTATAGCCCTGTTTTATGCATTCTGTTTGATGATACTGCAATCTACCTTGTAATATTTTAATAAAGGATTAATTCTTTATCTGCACTCATTCCACTTTCATTTTACTTTTCATTCTGATTTAATGACAACCATTAGAACATTGTTTCTCAGCCTTGGCAACTTTAAAATATGTGGACTTCAACTGCCAGAATTCTCCAGCCAGGATGTTTTAAAATGTGGCATGTTAGATTGAAAGTGCAGGAATTGGACAAGGAAATTTATTTCCATAAGCTTGTTTAGGTCATTGATCATCCAAAATACTGGAGATGAGAGGAGTAAGGCAGTTGAAACCTGGATTCAAGGAGGGGACTTCAGAGAGGACGTAGTTTCATAAATGTCAGGATGGTAGCTGCAAATGCACAAAGTCCTACATTTATTTTTCACATGTGTAGAGCTGCCATGCCATTTTTTTATCCTTCCTCATGGAAATAATGCAGTAATACTTTACAGTAATGTTTCTACATTTGTTTCTTTATTTTATATTTTTGTTAACTCTTTTAGAAAATGTTTCTGCCAAACAACTGATTACTTTCCTGTTTAAATTCCCAATTTCTCTCCTCAGTTAGTAGTGATCAGCATTATTATTCCTGTTGTGTATATGACAAGTTTGCAAAAAGCATTTATTATTAGAAATTATGATACTACCTTGATGTCAGATCTCTTCCTTTTCTTAATAATTCCCACAAGACTTTGCTGGAGCCAATTTTGTAAGACTTCTTAATTTTAAACACTCTCCTCAATAGCTTAACTCCTTAGGAAATTAATTTATAATACAGGGTGTCACCTTCCAGTCTCTTTTTTTGTTACTTTGTATGACTTTCTAGAAGAGGTGCTGGATGCATTCATAGTATTTACTGCCTTAAACAAATATCAGAGACATGTATCTTCATTGGTTAATTCTTCATTTCCATATGTCATTTTTTTTATAATCTTCAAGCAGAAATATGAAGTCACTATATCAGTAATCTTGGAAAACACTTCATTCGGAAGTACTTAGATAAGGTCTTGTTCTATTTAAATAGAAAAGGACTTTTAAACAGAAAACATGGGAATTTACAGGTGAAACTCGAAAAATTAGAATATTGTGCAAAAGTTCATTTATTTCAGTAATGCAACTTAAAAGGGGAAACTAATATATGAGATAGACTCAATACATGCAAAGCAAGATAGTTCAAGCTGTGATTTGTCATAATTGTGATGATTATGGCTTACAGCTCATGAAAACCACAAATCCACAATCTCAGAAAATTAGAATATTGTGAAAAGGTGCAATATTCTAGGCTCAAAGTGTCCCACTCTAATCAGCTAATTAAGCCATAACACCTGCAAAGGGTTCCTGAGCCTTTAAATGGTCTCTCAGTCTGCTTCAGTAGGAATCACAATCATGGGGAAGACTGCTGACCTGACAGTTGTGCAGAAAACCATCATTGACACCCTCCATAAGGAGGGAAAGCCTCAAAAGGTAATTGCAAAAGAAGTTGGATGTTCCCAAAGTGCTATATCAAAGCACATTAATAGAAAGTTATGTGGAAGGGAAAGGTGTGGAAGAAAAAGGTGTACAAGCAGCAGGGTTGACCGCAACCTGGAGAGGATTGTCAGGAAAAGGCCATTCAAAAGTGTTGGGGACTTTCACAAGGAGTGGACTGAGGCTGGAGTCAGTGCATCAAGAGCCACCACACATAGACGGATCCTGGACATGGCCTTCAAATGTTGTATTCCTCTTGTCAAGCCGCTCCTGAACAACAAACAACATCAGAAGTGTCTTACCTGGGCTAAAGAAAAACAGACCTGGTCTGTTGCTCAGTGGTCCAAAGTCCAACTTTTGCATCTCATTTGGAAACCAAGGACCCAGAGTCTGGAGGAAGAATGGAGAGGCACACACTGCAAGATGCTTGAAGTCCAGTGTGAAGTTTCCACAGTCTGTGTTGATTTGGGGAGCCATGTCATCTGCTGGTGTTGGTCCACTGTGCTTCATTAAGTCCAGGGTCAACACAGCCATTTACCAGGAGATTTTGGAGCACTTCATGCTTCCTTCCGCAGACAAGCTTTATGGGGATGATGACTTCATTTTCCAGCAGGACTTGGCACCTGCCCACACTGCCAAAAGCACCAAAACTTGGTTCAGTGACCGTGGGATTACTGTGCTTGGTTGGCCAGCAAACTCACCTGACCTGAACCCCATAGAGAGATGAGAGACATGAGACCGAACAATGCAGAAGAGCTGAAGGCTGCTATTGAAGCATCCTGGTCTTCCATAACACCTCAGCAGTGCCACAGGCTGATAGCTTCCATGCCACGCTGCATTGAGGCAGTAATTGCTGCAAAAGGGGCCCAAACCAAGTACTGAGTACATATGCATGCTTATACCTTTCAGAGGTCCGATACGATATTGTTCTGTGTACACTCCTTGTTTTATTAAATGCATGTAATATTCTAATTTTCTGAGATTGTGGATTTGGGGTCTTCATGAACTGTAAGCCATAATCATCACAATTATGACAAATCACGGCTTGAACTATCTTACTTTGCATATAATGAGTCTATCTCATATATTAGATTCCCCTTTTAAGTTGCATTACTGAAATAAATGAACTTTTGCATGATATTCTAATTTTTCGAGTTTCACCTGTACTTACTGCCACCTAATGGTCAAGGTGCATCAAGTAGAAACTACAGTGCTTCTGATAAGTTGAATAGAATAGAATAGAATAGAATAGAATAGAATAGAATAGAATAGAATAGAATAGAATAGAATAGAATAGAATAGAATAGAATAGAATAGAATAGAATAGAATAGAATAGAATAGAATAGAATTATTTATTGGCCAACTGTGATTGCACACAAAAAGAATTTGTCTCCAGTGCATAAGCTCTCAGTGTACATACAAGCAACAAAAGTGATAGGTCATAGATCATAAAGCATATCATTACAATCATTAGTAATAAGGTACAAACAACATGCGATAATCATAAGATACCAATAAGAGAAGGTAGTAGGAAAGATGAGATGAGAAAATATGAGAAATGAGAAGATGAGAATGATAAGAGCTTTTTTCTTTGATCTGTGGCTTTGCCCTCAGTTCTCATGAGAAAAATTTGGATTTCACTACTATACTCACTACTATAGCAGATATTTTTTTAAAAAATTCCACAATCCTAGAGATGCAACTAGATCAAAATAATGTAGTCTATCCCAGAATAGGAACCTTCTAGAGCTGTTTAAAAGTTGATAAGAAGTGAAGTTTGGATTGCTAACTGAAGCATTTCTAGGCCTGGCATACCTGGATTGCAAAAAATCAGATGACCAAAGAATACATTTTGGTGGGGAATATCTCTTTGGCTAGCCAGGTAAACTAAGCATAGCCACTTTCCATACAGTAAGCATCAAACCCGCGACGTCACATCATGTCACATGATGTATCAGGACTTTTTTCCCATTGCCAGGGGTGGGCATGCTTTCGGCATGACGCATCCAGCCCACAGGCTGGCAGTTTGACATTCCTACCCTACAGTTGCAAGCAGTCTGTCAGCTGCCTGAAATTTGTTGACTGAAGAAATATAAAAAGAAATAAAAGAAATCATTTATCTGTTTCTGGGTTAGATGAATCCAGATACTATGCTCCTAGTTGTTATGTATAATGGTTATGGCTAATCCCAGTCTCAATGCATGTAATTTCACCTCCTAAAACAGACTTTCCAGAAAATCAGCCAGCAAACCTAGTTTCACATATACTGTGTGAATTATTGCAGACTCTGCTGTATGCAATTAAGGATTTTCTACTATATGAAATTATGTCATCAGTTATATTAAAATACTGAAGATTTTTAGTCCTCCCAGCAAAATAAAATAAAAATGTTATGGTCTTTTTAGCTTTAGCTAACCCATGCTTGCAATTAGTGACAGACCATTTCCTTCTCTAATTACTATTGTTGGTGGAAAAAAACACAGTTCTTTCCATTCACACCAAACTATTGTCTGCAATATTAAAATGGTACTTGAGTCTCTTTTTGCTTTATTAACAAAGGATCACTGTTTTCTCTTTGATTATTTATTGATACCATTGATCCTGTTATTTACTTGTTTATTTTACATTCTTTGTTCAGTGAGAAGTCTGACTATACTTTGCATTACAAATATCACATTTTGCCACAGCAAAGATAGGTGTCCAGTTTTCTTATTATCAAGAATGAGTACTAGTGTGTCCATCCTGTTAGGTGACATTAGTCATATCAAACTCTTGGCGACTGGAAAATCACAATCACTCTTTTCTCCAAGAAAACCACAGCATCCCAATGTGCATATGTTTTTGTGACAGCGTTCCCCCATGAAAACAAACTTACTATTAAATGAGGCTGTAAAATTCCACACCATCTGGAATTTGCACTGGGACATGCTGTTCCTGCTTGCTACAGAGAACCCATCAATATTTACATGCAAGGAAGCTTCTGGAAGATCATGATATTGTCATCATGTTGTATTATTGTGCTTTGCACTTAAAACCTATTGTTGCTATGTTGAACATATTTCACTCGGGAATTCAGAGAAACATATTGTTGTATACAGCTATCACACACTTCTTTAGTGCAGTCAGGGATCCATGACATGATAATATATAAAGCTTAGCACAAATAGCTGGTTGAGATTCTCACCAACTTCATAATAGAAAAAATGGTAGAAATGTTCTTTCATTTCCCCTTTCCCCACCCAGGAAAGTATTTCCCCCCAATATTTCTTAAGAATAGCCTTCCTCCAAAACAGTGTACAGCAGCACTATACCTAAAAATGCCTTCTTTCAAATGTTCTTTGCCTTTTTTCAAATGTTCTTTGCCTTTAAATAATTTCAAAGGAAGTTTTCTTTCATAACATTGAAGAATGATGGCTATTTTTGTGGTCCAGCATTAATATTAGACCTTATAATATGCAAGCCCCAATATAGGAGTTACTTATGATGTACCCAACACTGAGCCGGTATTCAGAGGTCAGATTTCTGATGCAGTCACATTTCTACAGTGACACTTAATATTCAAGGGATTACCCATACTGCCATCTGAGGCAATAGTGAAGCTGGTCCTGTCCTTTTCTGCTGTTCAACTCTTTCTTTTATTGCTTGCCATTTACTAATTATTGCTTCAAAAATTGCCAGACCCTGTTCTTATCCAGATGTGATTTTCTTCTTCTTTCTCTACCTCACTTCCTTCCATCTTTGAAAGTATGCACAGATTCATTTATCAAATTTATATGTCACCCATCTCACAGATCATCCCCACATCATCTCATTTAAGAACCACCTATCACCATATGTAGATAACCTTTTCTCTCCTTCCTTCTTATTCCAAATAAATAAAGTACCCATTCTTTTGCTAATGGCTGGCGTAAGAGGCTTCATCTTAAATGGATGGATGAATGGGTGGATGGATAGACCTTCACAAGGGACATATTTGATAGGAAGTAGTGATGGAAGTTGAAGTTCCAGTTGTAATCATAAATCAAGGACTACTTTTAGGTAGGTATTTTTCTGTTTGCAAGATTTTTTTTTGTTCTTATTCACCATTTTAAAGATCTGAAATTTGCAAGAGATTGTGTATCAGTTGACTAATATAAATAAGAGTAGTATACACTATGAAGAGGAAATAACTTTCTGTGGTTGCATATGACTAGTTCTTAAAATTCCACCAACTCCAGATGACTGCTTCCTCCAAGCCTAACTTCATTGGCTTTGTTTTGTGAGCTTAATGGTAGACAGAGGCTATTGAGAAGGGAAGGGAAGGAAAGAGAAGAGAGAAGGGAGCATCAAAAAAGGAGGGAGAGAGGCCCTGCTTCTGAACAAGGCCATTTTGACTCATTTACTAATAGTCTGGAGTCCTGACAGATTGTTTTAGAAATTATTCATCAAGTGACAGAAAACAAGATTTCCCTATTCTAACAATACAAAGTACTTTTACCGATCAAGGAGACAAAAGTATCGTTCTGCCCTTTGAGCAAGGAGAAGTTTACAATTGATTTCCCAGAAAGCTTAGGGGGGAAAAATGCCAGAATTGATTAGGGTTTTTTTCTGAATTAGTTCCCAGTGTCATGGAATAGTAGCATAAAAAATGTTCCTGGTTCCATGTGAGGAGTTGAAAGATTGAGATGCTTCTTGACAATAATGCATGATTATTAAACGTGTTTAGAACATTTCACTGGAAGATTCCATAAATGCTTAACTAACTTCTGTGGTATAAATTTTGGTAAAACCCTTCTTCCTTCCTTGCTGTGTGCATTTTATTTTATTTTTTCTATAGAAAGCCTTTTCAATTTCCTTCAGCATTCAAGTAATCTATGAATAGAATTTGTTTGACCTGTGCAGAGAAAATATGCCACATTTTTCACTATCAAGGTGACATTTGCATGCAGAATCTAAATGATGTGAAGGATATGTCAAAGGCAAATGAGAAATGGCCTTATTGATGTGAATTCCTCCCTCCTCCCCAAAAACCTACCCCAGCTATGCATATGGTAATAAGAATATTAATAGTTGAAGCTTTAACCAGATTGTCCTTTTTGTCTTTGTTTAGATGTCTGTGAAAAGACAATTCAAGATTCAGCCTGTTAGAAAAGAAAATAATCTGGATGCATGTTAGCACAGACTCCACAAAGATAGAAAATCTAGGCAGGCAGCCTCATTCCAGATAAATTCCAAAATTTTATATGCCAAGTGACAGCCTGGCCTTTATGCAAATATGAGCACCTTCTTATCTGTAGAAGAAATTGGGTGGGGGAGAATTGTTAATATAGAGGGACAAACTTATTTCACTTTTTCTTCTTTTCAAATCTTTTTTTTCCAATTTAAATCCAGTTCATCTTGTTTTGATAGTTTATAAAAACTATTTATAAAAAATTATAAAAAAATCACAAAAAGTGTATAATTGAGTATTTATATTCATGAATACTTTTATGAGGTTGATCTTTGCTTCAATTTGCTCCATATATCTAGTTTTACAAATAATTTTATCAAATAACTAGATCTGGACTGGGGGGGGAGAAGCAAAGATTTTGTAGGGTGTTTTTTTTTTAGATTTCCCAGTCTAAATTTCCTTATAGTCTCATGTCCATAAAGTAACTTCCTAATTACATTTTATCCTGCTCTGATTTTTTAGAATAGGAGCCAAATTCCTGTTGCCACCTGCTGGTCCATATTATTCAGAAATAAAAGATAATAAATGGATCAAGAAAAACTTTATCATAGAAATAAAGAAATGTTTGTGACTCTTAAGCTTTTTCCAAGGCATAAAAATCATTTTAATTTTTCCTAAAGGTAAGTAATTTTCCAAAGAGTATTAACACATAATCTCATTTTAGTTGTAAAAAAAACTTGTAAGACATTTCAGATTTATTCACAGTGAGAACTGGCAAGCCACAAGGTTTGGTAGCAAACTTTAGTAGCCTTAAGTTTCATTTAGAGAATTTAGATAATTGATTTTTATGTTCTTAGGCTAGTTTTAAATTCTATCCATAAAGATTTACAACAACAACAACAAACCTCATTAATCTTTGGAAAACTTTGAAAACTCAGGCCTCAAAGAATTAAGAAATTTATCTTAAACACCTTGAAGTTAGGCTTACTTTACAGTGGTAGCCTTCAAACTGAAAAAAAAAGAGAGAGATAATTTCTAAATGTGATTGTGATAATGTAGAATTGTTAAACTAAAAATCTGCTCAGAATCTCACACTTCCTTTCCAAGCCCATATACTCCTCTGAAAAGCTATTTCACAAGCAGTAGGTTCCACATTTCCTTTTTAAGTTGGACTCTTGACCTAGTCACTTCTATAAATAGGAGAAATCATTTTCTGTCATGAACCCTCTAGATCAGGGGTGTCAAAATGCCCGCCCACGGGCTGGATGCGACACATGGGAGCCACGCCCACCCCAGTTCCGGCAAGAGGAAAAAAGTCACGATATGTCGCAACACATCACATGACGCGGTGAGTTTGACACTCCTGCTCTAGATCCATCACAGATTCTTCACTATCCTAAAAGGATGATTCTTCTGGGCTGCAAGTTGCCTTGCAAATTTAGATACCATGTGATCCAGACTTTACAGTTTTGACTCACACATTACGATCGAAAAATGCAGATCAGTTTATTTTACCACAAAAATAAAATTATTCTAAACCTAAGCCCCAAGAATCAGCAATTGTGGAACTTTTTTTTCCCCAAGTTAACCAACCAGGTAGTAATGAAAAATGAATAGGAGAAACTGTATCAGAATACTTTAGGTTTCACAGAAATTAACAGGTTTAACCATAATTATCTCAGCATGACAATGCAAATGCTGCCCATTTGTACTTGAGTTGCTGCATTTATATATACTGAATGTTTTTGTTAAAGAAATCATGTTATGCCAGGGCATTTGTTCTTATTTATGAATTGTTTTGTTTGGGAACTAAGTAATATCTTAAAGTATTTTCATATTCCCCTACCCTTTCTCCTCATTCATTAAAGATAAATTTGAAGGAATTGCTCATTTTTCCAACTATATGTTCCTGTAAATCTGATTATGTGTTATATGATCTGTATCATTTATTTTGGAAAAAGTGGGAGAAAAGGTCCTGCATTTTTCCACATCATATGTAGAATATTATAGATAAAAGTAGTCTACTCCAGTGAACATGTTGTTTTTTTCCCAGTTAAAAATAACCCAGTGCCAAGGCCCTTTTTCACTAAAATGTAGCAGATCAATATTTCTAAACAATCAAAAGGCTAAATCAGAACAATCCTGATAACATGAAAGTGAATCTTTATTGTGGAGAGCAGGAGAATTCTTAATAGAATTCCTAATAGAATATAAAATAGAAATGTTATTATTATGGATATTTCATCTTCTCTGAGATGGGTAGGACATTTTCAATATAATCAAAAAGGATTTGTAATAATAATAATAATAATAATAATAATAATAATAATAATAATAATAATAATAATAATAATAATAATAATAATAATAATAATAATAATAATAATAATAATGAAGAAGAAGAAGAAGAAGAAGAAGAAGAAGAAGAAGAAGAAGAAGAAGAAGAAGAAGAAGAAGAAGTTGGAAGGAACCTTGGAGGTCATCTAGTCCAACCCCCTGCTCAGGCAGGAAACCCTATACCATTTCAGACAAATGGCTGGCCAGTCTCGTCTTAAAAACTTCCAGTGTTGGAACATTCACCACTTCTGGAGGCAGGTTGTTCCACTGGTTAGTTTGTTCTAACTGTCAGGAAGTTTCTCCTTAGTTCTATGTTGCTTCTCTCCTTGACTAGTTTCCATCCGTTGTTTCTTGTCCTGCTTTCAGGTGCTTTGGAGAATAGCTTGACTTTGTGGCAGCTCCTGAGATATTGGAACACTGCTATCATGTCACCCCTCACCCTTCTCTTCATTAAACTACACATACCCAATTCCAGCAACCGTTCCCTATATGTTTTAGCCTCCAGTCCCCCAATCATCTTTGTTGCTCTTCTCTGTATGCTTTCTAGAGTCTCAACATGTTTTTTACATCGTGGTGACCAAAACTGGATGCAGTATTCCAGGTGTGGCCTTACCAAGGCTTTTTAAAGTGGTATTAGTACTTCATGTGATCTTGATTCTATCCCTCTGTTAATGCAGCCTAGCACTGTGTTGACTTTTTTGGCAGCTGCAGCATACTGCTGGCTCATATTTAAGTGATTGTCCACTAGGACTCCGAGATCTCTCTCACAGTTACTACTATTGAGCAAGGTACCACCTATACTATACCTGCGCATTTGATTTTTCCTGCCTAAATGTAGAACCTTACTTTTTTTACAATTGAATTTCATTTTGTTAGATAGTGCCCAGTGTTCGAGTCTGTCCAGATCCTCCTGTATCTTAAGCCTATCTTCTGGAGTATTGGCTATTCCTGCCAGCTTGGTGTCGTATGCAAATTTGATGAATTCCCCATCTATCCCCTCATTGAAATCATTGATGAAGATGTTGAAGAGCACTGGGCCCAGAACAGAGCCCTGGGGCACCCCACTACACACTTCCTTCCATGTAGATGCGGTTCCATTGAGGACCACACGCTGAGTATGGCCTGTCAGCCAGCTACGAATCCATCTGGTGGTGATGCTATCTAACCCACATTTTTCTATCTTATCAAGTAGTAGGTTGTGATCTACTTTATCAAATGCCTTACTGAAGTCCAAGTAAATTATATCTACAGCATTCCTCTGGTCCACTAGTTTTGTCACTTGGTCAAAGAATGCAAT
Organism: Vipera berus; assembly: GCF_964194415.1. NCBI lineage: Eukaryota > Metazoa > Chordata > Lepidosauria > Squamata > Viperidae > Vipera > Vipera berus. The sequence continues at coordinate 21,887,287 of NC_138208.1, forward strand.
AAGATTTGTCTGGCATGATCTGTTTTTGACAAACCCATGTTGGCTTTTAGTGATAACTTTGTTCGCATCAAGCTGTTTGCTGATTTGTTGTTTGATTATGTTTTCCAGAATCTTCCCAGGTATTGAGGTCAGGCTGATAGGTCTGTAGTTTCCTGGATCTATTTTTTTCCCTTTCTTGAAGATGGGAGCTACATCAGCTCTCTTCCAGTCCTCTGGTAGTTCCCCAGTGCTCCAGGATCTTTGAAAAATATAGTTCAGTGGTTCTGAGATCACGTCTGCCATTTCCTTGAGAACCTTGGGGTGTAATCCATCTGATCCTGGTGATTTGAACTCGTCTAGGCTGGACAGGTGCTCACTTACCATTTTCTTGCCTATCTTAACTTGCATTTCTATTCTGTTTTTTATGGCACTGGTTTTGGTAGGTTTGACTGTTTTTTTCCCTTTATGTAAAGACAGATGCAAAAAATGAGTTAAATAGTTCTGCTTTCTCCCTGTTGCTTGTCACCTTCTTGCCACTTTCCTCCACTAATGGACCAATCATTTCCTTAACTTTTTTCTTGTTTCTTATATGTTGAAAGAAGCTTTTTTTGTTATTTTTGACTTTGGTTGCAAGCCTTAGTTCATTTTGAGCCTTAGCTTCCCTCACTTCATCTTTGCAGGCACGGGCTGTTTGCTGATATTCTGCCTTAGTTATGTGCCCCTCTTTCCACTTCTTGTACTTGTACTTTTTATCTTTCTTTGAATATATTGAAACATGGATGAGTAATTACTGCAAAGTCAACCCATGATATCCGTACTTTACATACCTTTATCTGAAATTTGGTAGAGGACAGGAAGACCTGCAGGAACATTGTCCATGGGGTCGCGATGGGTCAGATACAACTTTGCAACTAACAACAACATCCTGAAATTGTGTGACACATTTACAAAATATGGAAAATATAGTTCGGAATTATTGCTGTACATTATACAATTAACCCTTTTAAAAATAGACTACTTTATTAACATTTTTATTTATTTCATTTACATCCTCCCTTTATTATTTTTATCAACTGCTCAAGGTGGCAAACATATTTAATATACTTCCTTCTCCTATTTTTCCCATTCTAACTGTTCTGAAGATTAATCTATAACAGTATGTGTTTTATACTTGTGTACATGTGTATTCTTACTACACTCTCAAGAAAAAACTTTAGGAAACTGTACTTTTCTCTTAAGTATTCATTTATGGTGTTAGAGAATTTATCTAATGGTTCATTCATTGCACTAGTCAATAAATTCCAGACAACAGCTGAAGGTTCAAAATTTTCTTTATTTAGGAAACATACTCAAAGATTGCATGGATGCAAGAAGCTCTGAAGGACCATTCCATTCCTTTTTATTAGCATAAACAATATGCTTGCACATATCTACTTCACAGTTTTAGGCAAGCAAAAATCCTTTTAGCAATAGTACTTAGCAATAGCAATAACAATAGCACTTAGACTTATATACAACCCCACTCTCTGCGTGGTTAACAATGTAAGCATATTGTGCCCAACAATCTGGCCCTCATTTTACCTTCCTCAGAAGGATGAAGCCTGAATCAACCTTGAGCCCTGTCAGGATCGAATTCCATGCCGTGGGCAGAGTTTTGCCTGCAATACTGCAATCTAAGCACTGTGCCACCAGATCTCCTTTTAAGACAATGATTACTTTGGCCTTCACTAATTGGTAAAATACAACCATCAAGTTTAAAGAAAAATTAAGCTACCTGTTGAAATCTGCACATGTCAACATTATCCAAGGATTGTGCAAAAATGAATATATTTCATTAATATATGTATAAAAATGAATATAGGAAACCTAGCATACAAGACTGCATTGTTAGGAAAAAGTGCAAATTCATATAGTAGATAAGATTGTGTCTAAAATATGTAAATTAGGCAAATTTTGCATTGATTGCATTGATTGTGTATATTATATATACACACATATGCATATGATGTATATGCATATGTAATAACCGATTTGGACAAAATGAAATTAAAGATCCCCAGAAATAAGTATGTAAGAGAAATCAACATGAGTTTCACTTGGATTAAGTAGCAGTTGGTAGTAATCCAACAGAGTCAACTAATATCAAAAAGATAAGTGTCTATTTTTCAGGTGGTGAATGCTCCAACACTGGAGGTTTTTAAGAAGAAACTGGACAGCCATTTGCCTGAAATGGTATAGGGTTTCCTGCCTGAGCAGGGGGTTGGACTAGATGACCTCCAAGGTCCCTTCCAAATTATTATTATTATTATTATTATTATTATTATTATTATTATTATTATTATTATTATTATTATTATTATTATTATTATTATTATTATTATTATTATTTTCATGTGATTGCATGCTATTTTCCAATTAAAATATAAGATTTTGTATATCATGTTTTTCTATCTGGAGATAATGGCCTACTTCAGCTATCACATACCAAGATTAATAAACTTTGCTTTGTACCAATCTAGTACAATGAATCATATTCATTCTCTCTCCAATCCCCATTCCATGACTGTTTAACTTCCAACTTCTAAAATAACAATCTGCAATAAAATCCAAATAATGAAACAATGGATTATGTGCTTCTCAAAATCAGCTTTGCAAACAAGAAATAAATAGCATGATTTTGAATAGGCTTGTAAGGTTTCTGTAGGTTTCCAATTCAATTTATATATACTGGATTTTTTTTTTTTTTTTTTGCCGGCTCCAAAGATGGCGGACGCGCTGGGGAGAGCTCCGTAGCCCCCAACAGTAAGGCGTCCCCCCAGGAGCCCCCCAGGGATGTCAATGGACCCCTGGGGTGGGGCCAGAATTTCGGGCAGATGAGCTGGGCAATTATGCCGCCCGCTGCCTCCCGAAACAGCTGCAGGGGTGCCGGGACATCTCCGCCCCGCCGCCTGGGCCGTTGGCAACCGTTATAAACGGGGCCAGCGCCTCCGCCCTGCCTCTACCGCTTGTCAAACTGCCGGGCAAGGGCGGCGCCTCTGCGGATCAACTGTGCGGCGGAGGCGCCGGCGGCGAGGACTGCAGCGGCGGCGGCGACGACTCTCAAGCCCCCAGGCTGGTCGTCGATTCAGGGAGCCTGGCAGCGGCGGTGGCGGTGGCGGCGGGGCGTCTCCAGGCCCGCCCCTGGCCATCCAGGAGGGGCCTGAGGCTCTGCTCTGCCCTGGCCCCCTGACCGGCTTCCGGGTGGCGGCGGGGTCTCCGGGCTATCAGCGGAGATGCCGCGGACCAGCTGGACCAGCTGGGTGGTGGAGGCGGCGGCATCTTCGGCGGCGCCGGCGGTGAGAGGCCCGCCCCTGGACCACAACAGCCATCGCAGCCATCCAGGAGGGGCCGGAGGCTCTGCCGTGCCCCGGCCCCCTGACCGGCTCCCGGATGGCGGCGGCGTCTCCGGGCTATCGGCGGAGACGCCGCGGACCAGCTGGACCAGCTGGGTGGCGGAGGCGGCGGCATCTTCAGCGGCGTCGGCGGCGAGAGGCCCGCCCCTGGACCATGACAGCCATCGCAGCCATCCAGGAGGGGCCGGAGGCTCTGCTCTGCCCTGGCTCCCTGACCGGCTCCCGGGTGGCAGCGTCATCTTCGGCGGTGAGAGCCCAGAGGACCCTGGTCTGTGGTCTCCTACGATCCCGATCACTGGGCAAGGGCGGCGTCTCCGCAGATCAGCTGTGCGGCGGAGGCGCCGGCAACGAAATCAACAGCAGCAGCAGCGACGGCTCTCCAGCCCCCAAGCTGACCGTCTGTCCCAGGAGCCGAAAAGCGACGGTGGCAGTGGCGACGGGGCATCACCGGCCCGCCCCAAGCCACCACAACCATTGCTGCCATCCAAGAGGGGCCAACATCTCTGCCCTGCCCTGACCCCCCCCTGTTCGACTCCCAGGCTGCGGCGGCGGCTCCAATCGATCAACGGAGGTGCCGCGGACCAGCTGGGTGGTGGAGGCAGCGGCATCGTCGGCAACGGCGACGGCAAGAACCCCGCGGGGCCATAGTCTGTCGTCTCCCCACGGGCCTGAACACCGGCGGAAGCAGTGGCGGTGGGGCGCCTCTGACCCGCCCCTGAGCCGCTGCAGCTGCTGCATCCATCTGGAGTGGGGCCGGCGCCTCCACCCTCGGCTCCCGGTTATGCCTCCCTGGGCAACGGCGGCACCTGGGAAGATCAGGAAAGACCCCGCGGATGAAATGGATCAGCTAGGCGGCGGAAGAGGCAGCCGCAGCAACCACCCTGAGCAGGACCGGAGTCGTTACTCTGCCTCGACCTCCTGGCCTGCTCCTGAACAACGGCGGCATCTCCATGGGATCAAGGAGACGCCGCAGACCGGCTATGTGGACCCGATCGACCACCACCGAGGGGCCTTGACAACGGCGCTAAGCTTCTCCAGGCCCTGGTCGACCAATCTCACCAAAAACCCTCGACGGCAGCACTACTAGACGCGGCGTGGCGTCTCCGGCCCGCACCCTGGGTGCCGACGGTGTCTCCGTGCCGATCAACAACCTAATGTCACCACGATGCAGCTAACCAGTGGAGATGACGGCGACTAGACCACCGAGGCCATCATCATCTTGCCTCCACCAGCTCCGAACCCCCCTGCCCTCCCTCGCCCCACAGGACTTGATGGGCCTGGGTGCAAGCCACGGTGGCAGAGTGGCCTGTCCTACACCTGCAGCCCCATAGAGGTGAGAGCTCTATGGGGTATGCTTCACCCAGAGTGGGTCCTGGACCACCCCCAGAAGCAGAGTCACAACCCATTGTGAGAGGATGGGGAGTGGCCTGCTTCTGGGGTTCGCCCAGCCAAGTGTCAGTGGTTGGATGACGGTCCAGATATCCACCTACCCGACTCGACCCTCCTTCCAATGCTCCACCCAGGGGACCACCTTCCCAATGCTTCCCAATGCTCCCTATGCTTCTCCAATATTCAAGCATAGATCTACTCGCCCTCAGGAGTTCCCCCCTCTCCTGGGTTCGTCCTGCCTTCAATACATCGACCCTCGATGACGGGCCCGACCATTGGGCCTCTGAGAGATGGCCAGGCAGGGTCAGGGGCCTTCATCACAAGACCAACAAGAGGCCCCTGGTTAAGTTTCTAGTCAAGTTTTTTGTCAGGTTAGGGAGGGGGGCGGAAAAAGACTATGGTTGCTCGGGAAAGGCAGGCCTTCCAGCTACCATAACGCAGGCCAGGCCTACGACCATTCACGATGGTGAAAAACGAGGACCAGTCGCCGACAAAACCCAGTGGCGAACTGACGAACAGCCTATTCCCAGGATGGTGGGGAACGGCAGAAGGTGCACAAACAGAGGGCCGTATCGTCACCGGGAGTGTCATCTCCGCTCTGTGCAAGCGGTGAGACGCTCCGACCCTCTGTACTTCCCCGGAGGACCCGGGAGCGAAGGTGTGCAGCCTCCTATGCTAAGGCTGGTCTACCTGAATGCCAGGTCCGTAGCTAACAAGGCTCACCTCGTGCGTGACCTAGTGGAGAGCGAGCACGTGGACCTGGCTTGCATCACGGAAACCTGGCTGGGCCCAGAGGGTGGTGTCCCTCTGGTTGACCTCTGCCCGCCAGGTTTCCAGGTGCTGCACCAGCCTCGGACCCATGGGAGGGGCGGGGGAGTGACATTTATCATCAGGGAGTCCCTTAGCCTGCGAGAGACCACCGTCCCTCAGATGGTCGGGTGTGAGTCTCTCCTTCTGAGATATGGCCCGGGGGCGCAGTTGGGCCTGCTGCTGGTGTACCTACCACCTAATCGTGCAGCGGCAGCCCTGCCCGAGCTACTCGATGTCCTCTCAGGGTTGGTGGTTGAATTCCCAAAACTCATGGTCTTGGGCGACTTTAACCTACCGTCCCTGGGAGGATCGTCCGAACTGGCTCGGGAGTTCATGGCTTCCATGGCGGCCATGGACCTGTCACAAATAATTTCTGGACCGACTCATGAGGGAGGCCACACCCCAGACTTGGTATTCTTGTCTGGACGGTGGCGTGATGATATCGGTGGGGGTGCCACGACTGTTACGCCCCTGTCATGGACCGATCATCACCTCCTACGGCTAGACTTCCCCTTTGCCACCCCCCGCCGTGGATGCACGGTGCCAACCAGATGGTACCGCCCTAGGCGCCTAATGGACCCTGATAGATTCCAGGCAGCGCTTGGGGACGCACATGCACTCCCTGCTCACAGCTCGGCGGATGCCTTAGTGGAAGCCTGGGAAAAGGCAGCCACGGAGGCTCTGGACCGAGTTGTACCCATGCGGCCTCTGACCCGGCGCAGATCCCAGCGAGCCCCATGGTTCACCGCGGAGCTCCGGGAGATGAAGCGTCGGAGACGGGGCCTAGAGAGCCGTTGGAGAACCAGTCGATCCGAATCCGACCGATTGCGATTAAGAATCCTCACCAGGTCTTATCTCGCTGCGATAAGGGTGGCAAAATCCAACTACTTTTCCACCCTCATCGCGTCCACAGATAATCGCCCGGCTGCCTTGTTCAGGGTGACTCGCTCCCTACTGAACCAAGAGGTGAGGGAGGAACCCTTGCAGGGTCGAGCCGAGGAATTCGGTCAATATCTGCTGGATAAAATTGCTCGGATTCGAACCAGCCTGGACTCCAACTGGGCTGAGTTGGAAGAACAAGACATGGACAGTCTTGTCGACGTCATCTGGGAGGAATTTGATCCTGTAACTCCTAAGGAAGTGGACAGGATTATGAGGAGGTTGAGCTCCTCCACATGCTTACTGGACCCGTGCCCTTCCTGGCTGGCTTATGCGGCTCGAGAGGGGACACGAGGCTGGTTCCTGGCGGTCATCTCTGCTTCTCTGAGTGAAGGTCACTTCCCCACCGCCTTGAAGGAGGCGGTGGTGAGACTTCTCCTCAAGAAGCCCACCTTGGACCCATCCTCATTGAATAACTTTCGTCCAGTCTCCAATCTTCGCTTCCTTGCGAAGGTTGTTGAGAGCGTGGTGGCGCACCAACTTCCTCAGGTCCTGGATGAAGCGGTTTATCTAGACCCGTGCCAATCGGGCTTCAGGCCGGGCTACAGCACGGAGACGGCATTGGTCGCTCTGATGAATGATCTCTGGAGAGCCCAGGACAGGGGCCATTCCTCTGTCCTAGTCTTATTAGACCTTTCGGCGGCTTTCGATACCATTGACCATGGTATCTTGCTGCGGCGCCTCAGGGGATTGGGAGTGGGAGGCACGGTTCTGCGTTGGTTCTCCTCCTTTCTCCAGGGTCGCTTGCAGTCGGTGCTGGCAGGGGGACAGAGGTCGACTCCGAGGCCTCTCATTTGCGGAGTCCCTCAGGGGTCGGTCCTCTCGCCTCTCCTGTTCAACATCTACATGAAACCGCTGGGTGAGATCATTCGTAGCTTTGGAGTAGGGTACCATCAGTATGCTGATGACACCCAGCTTTTCATCTCAACTCCAAACAGCATCAGTGATGCCCTCGACGTAATGTCCCGCTGCCTGAAAGCGGTCCGGGAATGGATGGGGAGGAACAGGCTTTAACTGAACCCGGACAAGACTGAATGGCTGTACGTACCGGCAAGCCAGGTTACTCAAAGCATCCCATCCCTTAACATCGGGGATGAGTTACTACCCCCTGTTGATAGGGCCCGCAACCTGGGTGTCCTCCTAGACTCACAGCTCTCCCTGGAAGATCACATAGGAGCTGTGACCAAGGGGGCCTTCTCCCGGGTTCGACTAGTGCGCCAACTACGGCCTTATCTGGACCTGGATGCCTTACGTACAGTCACCCATGCCCTTGTGACCTCTCGCCTAGACTACTGTAACGCTCTCTACATGGGGCTGCCCTTGAGATCCACTCGGAAGCTTCAACTGGTGCAAAGTGCAGCGGCAAGAACACTTTTGGGAGCCTCCCGATACTCCCATATCACACCTCTCCTCCGTGCGCTGCACTGGCTTCCAGTTGCCTTCCGGGTGAAGTTCAAGGTGCTAACAATGACATACAAAGCCCTACATGGCATGGGTCCGGACTACCTACGGGAACACCTTCTGCCAATGTCAACACCCCTCCGCCCTGTGCGCTCCCACAGAGAGGGCCTCCTCAGGGTGCCACCGCTCAAGGAATGTCGACTGGTGGCCCCCAGGGGGAGGGCATTCTCAGTGGGTGCGCCAGCCCTCTGGAACTGCTTACCAACTGAAATCCGGATGGCCCCCGACCTCCGCACCTTCCGGCGCGACTTGAAGACTTACCTATTCCAGCAGTCCGGCCTGGCCTGATAGCTCTAATTGGGGTCCCAGTTTGTTTTGTTTATTGTTTTTTCAGTACTGTTTCATTATGTTTGCCTACCTTACTCTGTACACTGCCCCGAGTCCCTCGGGAGAAGGGCGGTTTATAAAAACAAATAAATAAATAAATAAATAAATAAATAAATAAAGAGAAACGCTGCTCTGGTTCAACAAATCATGCACTACTTGATAGGAATTACATCATTTGTATATCTACCCCTAGTTATGGTATTAATGTTTATTTCATTGGTTTCTAAAACTTAAGTCTCCAAACATATAACTAACTGAAAATTTTCCTTTGATAGACTTTTTCTGTATGTGTATGGACAAGGCTAGAGACCACTAGGTCTGAGATGATTGGCTAAATATGTATTAATATTTTACAGAGAGAAACAGGCATACCTGACAGGCATAACCGCCCTGAGTCCTTAGGGAAAGGGTGGTATATAAATGCAATAAATAATAATAATAATAATACCTTCTCAGTTATCAGCAGAGGTATGTCTTTAGGAAACAATTGAACTCTGCAATAACCTTCATTTTTCAAAGGTTGTTAAATGCCAGCAAACATCTTAGAATCAATTTGCATCTTGGTAGTGCTTTCAGCATAGTTCAGGAAGAGGGCGTGTTTCTGGTTTTGTAGATAAAGTCAAGTTGTCTTGCTAAAGACAGAAATGGCAGAAAATCTTATAGCCACTGGAGATATTAGCAGAGAAGGTAAGAAGACCTCTATTCTCTTAGTATTCAAACTCTATATCATTCAGTTAATTCAGATAAAACTGAAAAATACTGATTATTATTGGCCTTGTTAGAAAGGCTAGCTAAGTAGACATGCTAACGTATTTTCTTTTTCAAACTAGAAATGGTACTTTGGGTTATTCAGAGCTCAAATTCTTGGGGAATTTTAGAGGCCTGCAAAAATATGTTGTATGTGTGTAGCTGAATTCTTTTGATTGTTGGGAACCATTCAAGTCATTGTGAGACCTGTTCACTTTCTGGCAATCAGATTGAAGAAGGTGAGTGGTATCTGCTATCTGTCCCTACAATTCTTCCTCACCTCAGCAAGCTATTGTGTCAGCACCTCTAAAGGGCATTAAAACCATTCACTTAGACACTTTAGGTACATTTCATTGATTCCAGATGATTACACACATTTTGTTCTATTGCCAGAAACTATTTCCAAGGAAGAAATAATTCAATGAGTCATGCATACTCCATATCAGTTGAAACCCCTTGGGACATTTCCTGTTATAATTTGTACTAATAATATCGTTCCAAGTTGTTCTCAGGGTACTGGAGTCTGCTTCTACAGTACACCCCATCATACTCTAAGGACACTTGCATGTGTTTTATGCTTGCTTATTACTTCAATAAATCATCTTGCTATTGCTGCTGTTCTAGAACTATTTATATAACATGACACACAGTAAAGAAACAGTACAGAAATGTCAAAAAAGAAATTTACTATTGTTTAAAAGAAATGGAAAAGTCCTTCACATGGTTGCATTCCTATGGGATTGAAAGCTACCTTAGATATTTGAGATCTCCCATGAGTTTTGACTACACTGTGTATCACACTGGGTCAGCTTGCCTTGGGTCCCATTAATCAAGCAATGGGAACCTTTTGGGGGATGATAGTCATCCTGGGGAGTAAAGTTATTTTTATAATTTAATGCCTGTTCATTATTCAATTTTCTATTTAATTGATTGAGACAGATGATAGCAAATAGGAATATGATGGCTGCCAAGGAATATATCTACAGGCACACTGATGTCTAAGAGTTCTAATAATAATAATAAACCTTTATTGTCAAAGTACAACATGTGTACATTGAGATTAGCTGAGCCTCTCCCCGTGCTCCCTCCCCCCAACACACAGTGACAACAAACCCTCCATCCTACCACACCATGTGAACCAACTACACCACACACCGGCCTCCCAAGTCAATTCTGCATAGGTTCACAGAGATTATATCCCATTCAAAAGCCTAACAGCCCACTGATAAAAGCTGTTTTTCAGCCTGTTGGTACGGCTGGCTATACTCCTATATCTCCTACCCGATGGTAGGAGAGTAAAGAGATACCGTCCAGGGTGTGAGTCATCCCTGAGAATTTTCCTCACTCTTCCAAGGCAACGAGCCCTGGTGATGTCATCCAGTGGTGTCAGGGGACAGCCCACAATGTCTTGTGCTGTGCTCACTACCCTCTGTAATACTTTCCTGTCCGCGGCTGTCAGACCAGCATACCAAACCACAATACCATACGAGAGGACGCTCTCTATAGTAGACCAGTAAAAGAGGGTCATTAGCTGTTGTTCTATCCTGTTCTTCCGCAAGACCCTAAGAAAGTGAAGCCTCTGTTGGGCCTTTCTAGCCACCTGGGTTGTATTAACTTTCCAGGTCAGATCTTCACAGAGGTAGACTCCCAGAAATTTAAAGGAGGAAACTCTCTCCACACAGTCCTCCCCGATGTAAAGTGGGGAAGGTTCCTCCTTTTTTCTCCGGAAGTCTAACACCATCTCTTTCATCTTGCTGATGTTTAGGTGAAAGTTGTTGTTACTACACCATATGGATAGTTTTTGTACCTCCGCCCTATATGCTGTCTCATCCCCACCTGTAATAAGACCCACCATTGTATCATCTGCGAACTTGATTATCGCAGTGGATGGGTCAGATGATACACAGTCATATGTGTATAAAGAGTACACGTATGGGGCTAAGCACACAGCCCTGTGGCGTGCCAGTGCAAAGCTTCAGGGAGTACAGGTAGGGGCTAAGCACACAGCCCTGTGGCGTGCCAGTGCAAAGCTTCAGGGAGGTGTTCTGTACCAGCCTGCTACCGGCCCTGCAGAAAAGGCAGGGACAACCCCTTTACAAACGGCAAGAGGCTGGAATAAAGCCTGCCAAATTTATTAACATAAAACAGACACCAACCATGAAACAGGAGCTATGAAACAGGAACTATCCAAGCGGTTGCCTTCAGCAAACCAGCCCTCCCACACATTCCCCTTTTATACAGTTCAGGGCATGGCTTCTCTCTACCTCCTTCCGAGGTGCCCCATTGCCTTCCTCTGTTTACTCCTGATTGACTGCCTCCTGCGTCGGGCGTCCTTGAACAGGGCCAGCTGTGGGTCATCTTCATCCACGCTATCAGGCTCACACAGCTGGGTCTCCGTCGTGACCAGGTGGGAGGGGCCTGGCTGAGGGCTCTGCGGAGCCTCAAGGCCATCATCAGCAAGCTCTTCAACACCCCCCTCCTCTTCCTCTGAGTCGTCCGACCCAACTGCCGAACCCACAGGCTGACCCTGAATCACAACAGGAGGTGGACAAAGCAGACCCGACCCTCACTGTTTGTAACCGGTCCCTAAGAAAGTCTTGAATCCAATCGCAGATGGATACCAATTCTTAGAATAAACGTAAAAGATCTAACCCAAAAGTATGTGACTATATTGTTTCATCCAGCCCTTTTAGTAACAATATCAAGCTGATCCATATTAGTAGAATATCACCAAAGTGATAGATGGGAGGCACTATAAATTGCTAGATTGGAAATGCTCTTATTGTTCATAATTGTGAAAAGGGTTTATACATACAGTATGCCATAACTGTCATTTTATTTCAGGTGATAAATGAAAGCTGGGGCAACCAAGTTGAATCTTTCATGGTAGATTGGGATGCTGCGTAGAATTTAAGTAAAGAAGTTTAAACAAAGACAGAAGGATATTGGCAAAGAAGTTGAAGGCATACTTAGAAAACTGAGAAAAAAAGTTAGTGTTTTAAGAACACATGAAATCTTATAAGAACTCAGGATGCTAGAACGGAGGAACAAAAACCATGATAAAACTACAGACATAGAAGTAACTGGAGGATTCTCCATATTGATGCTTTCTTAGCTTTACTAAAGGTAAAGGTAAAGGTTCCCACGCACATGCATGCTAGTCGTTTCCGACTCTAGGGGCCGGTGCTCATCTCCGTTTCATAGCCGAAGAGCCAGCGCTTGTCCGAGGACGTCTCCGTGGTCATGTGGCCGGCATGACTAGACGCCAAAGGCGCACGGAACGCTGTTACCTTCCCACCGTAGTGGTCCCTATTTTTCTACTTGCATTTTTACGTGCTTTCGAACTGCTAGGTGGGCAGAAGCTGGGACGAGTAACAGGTGCTCACTCTGCTACGCGGCACTCGGGATTCGACCTGCCAAACTGTCGACCTTCCGATCGACAAGTTCAGCGTCCTAACCCACTGAGCCACCGCATTTTTGTCCGAGGACGTCTCCGTGGTCATGTGGCCGGCATGACTAGACGCCAAAGGCGCACGGAACGCTGTTACCTTCCCACCGTAGTGGTCCTTATTTTTCTACTTGCATTTTTACGTGCTTTCGAACTGCTAGGTGGGCAGAAGCTGGGACGAGTAACAGGCGCTCACTCTGTTACGCGGCACTCGGGATTCGACCCGCCAAACTGCCGACCTTCTGATCGTAGTCTTTAAAACAACTTTGTTCTGTCATAGTTATTATAGCTTATCTCAAGTGTCTTATTAGTTTGCTAAAAAGAATCCAATATCTTTCTGCTAAAAACAAGCAAACAAACAATCAAACAAACAAACTGGTATGCATGTGTGTAGTCTTCAACACAAATTAGCTACACACATATTCATCTGGTTTTGAAACTTTTTCAAAGAAATGCTTAATTAAGAAAAATGCTACCTAACTTTTATATAGTACACTGCCATTGATCAAAAGGGTCCATTAAAAATAGCCTTTTAAATTCTTTGTTGTGGAAATCAGTTTAAGATAAAATTAAGATAAATGTTAAATAAAATAACTACAGCAATAGCTAAGCAATAACACAAAGTAACTTACTGCCTATGGTATAAGATCCTTCTAGTGTTTCTGCTGGGACTTTCCCCTTCATATCTTGTCCTTTTTTCCCCCCCCAGAATGAGGTATTACAGAGAATGAGGTGGCTGGATGGAGTCACTGAAGCAGTAGGCGTGAGCCTAAATGGACTCTAGAAGATAGTGGAGGACAGAAAGGAGGAACGTTGTCCACGGGGTCGCGATGGGTCGGACATGACTTTGCAACTAACAACAACAAAGACAGATATCTCTACCTTGCACTGTGGAACAATCTCATCTACAATCACTTGCTCTAAAGAAACCCTCTAAGAATGCATAATTTTGGACCTGGTAGGCATTCAGATTCAAAAATCTTGCCAAGAAAACTGCAGGAATTTATTCTAGGCAATCTCCAAGAATCAGACATGATTCAATGGAATAACAAAAAAGGCATTCAGATATTTTGGTCTGAGTTCTCCTCACTATTGATAACCACTTTCCAAGGCATCAGCAATGAGCATCCATATGCCTCACTAAGGACTCTTTAAGGACTGAGTGATCCATTGGAGCAGATGTGAGTGGCCAACATGGCTTTCTTGTATGCCACTTTTAAGTTAATTTGTTGCACCTGAAGACTATTTTAAAACTGAAAATAATATAGCAAAACAACACAAATAGCAATTTTATTTGATTTTGGCTTGATGCAAATATTTGTAATCTCATTCATCTAATATCCTTTTCTGAAGATTCTCAAACTAAGGCACTGTGTCCTGTTATTGAGGGCAGAGGAATAGAAGTGGCTGGGAAAATGCTAGATCCAACAATCCTTCTCAATTATTTAATTACAGTATGACTTTTACATCCATGATCCTTAGGAAAAGAACAAAAGATGATGGATCCCTGAGCCCTTTTCCTCTATTCTTCTGGTTCCAACATCTGGGCCCAGTATTGATGGAGCCTCAGTATTGTTGACTGTATTCTTTCAGTTGTCACTTGTTTCATTTATAATGCTAACCACAAGTCGGTCAAATGGGATTTTTAAGGCATAGACATTGCTGTGTTTAACAGGCCTCTTTTCTCCCAGATATTTCAGCAAGTTTTTAACTCAGAAAATTTTTGGTAGTGGTATTATTTATGGATCAGCAGTGTTTTATATATGCTTGCTATGGTGCTATGATAGATGCTAAAGTTATCCCATTGTGAAGTGCTTTAACACTGCATATAGTTATAGGTCAATTATTGTTAAATCATAGAACTGTGAATTCAGACATTTCCTATAGCAGGATGAAAGTGGGTTGAAGTCGCCAGGGTAAAAAAGAACTAGAATAAGAGGGAAAAATATTATTCAAATAAACCCCCTGTGGTTTTGGGGTAGAAAGCTAAAACGTTCTAAGTGATTAGCAATGCATAATGTCACAAAAGGTCTGTATAGTTATATTTTTATAAGTCAAAATTTTCTCATTCAAATTTTCTTCTTCCTCTGAGGAGCAGGAATTAGGGCTTCCATATTCTGTTGTTGTGGTTGTTAGCTGCGAAGTCGTGTCCGACCCATCGTGACCCTATGGACAACGTTCCTCCAGGCCTTCCTGTCCTGCTAGCTAAATTCACAAATTCTATTTAAACTTCTTTTTTTACGAGAAACAGTTCAATAAAGTATTCATTCTTCAGCTTTTAAGTGTCATTGAAACCTCTATAATTTAAGGCCCTATATTTTGCAGTCCAAGTCATAGTCTGTAATTACAGGATAGTAAGAATGGTTAAGGGACACGGTGACTTAGTGGGTTAGGACGCTGAACTTGTCGATCAGAAGATCGGCAGTTTGGCGGTTCGAATCCCAAGTGCTGCGTAACAGAGTGAACGCCTGTTACTCGTCCCAGCTTCTGCCAACGTAGCAGTTCGAAACCACGTAAAAATGCAAGTAGAAAAATAGGGACCACTACGGCGGGAAGATAACAGCGTTCCATGCGCCTTTGGCATCTAGTCATGCCGGCCACATGACCACAGAGACATCCTCGGACAAGCGCTGGCTCTTCGGCTTTGAAACGGAGATGAGCACCAGCCCCTAGAGTTGGAAACGACTAGCATGCATGTGCGGGGGAATCTTTACCTTTACCTTTAAGAGTGGTTTTCTATCACTCTTAACCAGCAACTTGTTTTAACCAGTAACTTGTTTAAGTAACCAGCAACGTTGCAGGGTGGGCAAAGAATGGGAATACCCGTTTTCTAAGCTGTGCTCAGCTATAAAGTCACTGGTTTGCCTTGGGCCAATTCTATAACTCAATTTAATTTATTTCAAAGATTGTTCTAGTAAGTAGAGAAGGGAAGACTCTTCTAGTTTTTTTTGGGTTTTGTTTTGTTTTTTATTTTTATTTTTTTTTTGAATTTTGGAAGAAATGTAAAATGTGAGTATATGAAATAAATATATATTAAAAAAATCCTTAGTAAATTGCAGACAGATGAATTAGAGTAAAATGTAGATAAAGCATCTATTATTTAATACATTGAAATATTATTTAATACAAAATATATTATTTGCTCTAATGGAACCTTAATTTACTAAACTATTAAAAGTATGTGATATGAATGAAGGCAAATATACATGTCCCAGGATAATGATTCAGGATCCAATCTGGGTCAGTCACCGGAACCAGAGATTTAGTCTTCTGAGCTTTTGGATTCATGCTAAAGCCCATCCTCAAGGAACTTCTCTCTCACCAGAATGTGGAAGACGAAACCTCTGGTCCTAGTGACAGATACAGATTGGATCCTGCAATACTCTCATGTTGTTTTTTTTATTGTAAGCAAGTTTTGCTAATCTCCCAGGCATCTGAATAATAAAGATATCATTTTCCTTCCTAAAGTTTGTTTTCTTATTTTTCAACTAATGCACAAAATACCTCAAAATCTAGAAACATTCTTTGCAGACTGAACGCAACCTCATTAATATGATCACTATTCCATCCTTCTTCCTCAGAGCAATTACACTAAGAGCTCCTCATTATTTACAAAGCCTCTTTCCATGTATTTGCTAATTGCTTACACAGAAGAAATAAGGCAGGAAGGGGGAAAGAATGTCCAAGGGGTGATGTGTCTGTGGGTAGCTTATTAATAGATAGCTTAAACCTATAATGAAGATAAAGTCAGTGTTTCAGGAACTGTTGTACAACTCAGACATCGAACCAGCTGCATTTCTGAATCATTTTTTTCAGTGTTTGTTAATTAACTCTCTGCATGATCACATTTCATGAATTCCAGCTACCATTTTATAACCATGTCCTTCATCCATAAAGACTTAACTTTACATTTCCCACCCCCTTTTTTTACTTCTCTTCTCCTACCAATTTAGTTACTACATTTTAAAGTTGTGAACATTTTATAGTAGGAAAGCAATAAGCCAAATATGCATTATATGGGGATAGATTTAGAATATCCATAATTTTGTGTGTCCTTTGAGCAGGTTTGATGTTTTAGATGTTGATTGGTGGCTAATTGGTTTTATTTGTTCTATGCTGAAAATCAGGAAGAAACTATTCTTTCCACTTACTAGGTACCAAATTTAAGGAGTAAAATTTATCAAGGCTCAGGAAACCCCAAAGGAATTCCAGGACTATCCATTCCTGATTTAAAATATAAGTAGCTCTAATAAATGCAAAAGTAATAAATGTGTAACTTTCCACCAAATGAGCTGGTTTTAAATTTAATTTTATGTAGGCTATTTGGTTTGAATTTTTTTCCATCCAAACAAATGGATTCTTTTCACAACTGTAGTCAATGTCCTGTAAAGTCCTGTTTGGCAGATAATGGCATTTCAGTTTTAAATAAATCTAAAGTGGATTTTTTAATACTCCTATCATAGTGTCCAGAATTTTTACTGTAAAGAAAGATGACAGGGGTGACCTTGGATGAGAAATCCAACAGTTAGAAAAACATTATTTAAGTCTAAGGGAAAAAAATGAACTTGGGATTTTTTTTTAAATTGACTCCAGCTTAAAAGTGACGGAAAACACTATCACTTTTTGGTACTACAGGCTATATCAACAAAGTAATTTTAATTGGTTTTATTTATGCTCAATGACCTGCATAGTAGCTACAACACTAAAGCAACACTTAAAAGCAGGCTCAAATATAATAAGAGCAATAAAACCAGCATACAGTATAGACTTGCCAGTTAAAATTTAAATGTATAGAAAGTAAACAAAAGGAAAGGAAACAAAGCAAAGCAAAAGAAAATAGATAAAATAAGCTTAAAGAATTGGTTAATTGTTATAGCAATAGTTTCTTGTAAGAACTTGGCTACTCTGTTGTAATGACAGGGTTCTAATCCGAGACTAGGTAAAAAAAACACCTTTCATTCTGTTGTGTATTAAGATTTAAAGAAACACCTAAGCACTTGTATAACAATCACTACCAGTATGCATTTGAACATTTAGGTTCAATCTGATTGGTTGGCTGTTTACTCAGAAAGGTATATAAAGAGTGCAAGTACCCCCTAAACCCTCAGTACAGTTTGGTCACCAAATAAAGAGCTGTTTGACTGTACTCATCTGCCTGGCATCATTCCTACTCTTCAGAACCCACTACACAACAGTGGCGACGAGGATGGGATCCTGCTTTGCCTCAAAGAGCTGAATTCACGAGGGGTCGGCTTCGAGTGCTGGAGAAAAGAGGCATCTTTCCCCCCTCCATGGCCGGCTAGTCACCACGCTAGCGGCCATGTACTCAGAATTACACGTCTGAATCTGTGGAGCAGGATCTAATCACACAAGGAAGAAGATCCCAAAGGTTGGCCAGCCCAGATAATTCAACATCCACCACCCCGAACAGTGGCCATCACACCTCGGGCAAGTCGAAAACTACCTCCAGGCAAACCAGATTGTGGAGGACGGCCTAAAAGCAGCGACCTTGCTTTGCATAAGAGGGCTGGCAACATTCGATCTGGCTGAAAGCCTATTCGCCCCTACGCTGATAGAAACCATCTCATGAAGAGAAGAGTGAGGGGTGACATGATAGCAGTGTTCCAATATCTCAGGGGCTACCACAAAGAAGAGGGAGTCAAGCTATTCTCCAAAGCACCTGAAAGCAGGACAAGAAGCAACGGATGGAAACTAGTCAAGGAGAGAAGCAACCTAGAACTAAGGAGAAACTTCCTGACAGTTAGAACAATTAACCAGTGGAACAACCTGCCTCCAGAGGTGGTGAATGCTTCAACACTGGAGGTTTTTAAGAAGAGACTGGACAGCCATTTGCCTGAAATGGTATAAGGTTTCCTGCCTGAGCAGGGGGTTGGACTAGATGACCTCCAAGGTCCCTTCCAACTTTATTATTATTATTATTATTATTATTATTATTATTATTATTATTATTATTATTATTATTATTATTATTATTATTATTATTATTATTATTATTATTATTATTATTATTCACTGACCTCAAGCAGAAGCTGAATGGGCACTTCAAGCCCAGAATGTCCGAAATGGCCTGGCAATTCCATTTCGACCAGAGGGTGCAGCGGTCAGGTGAAACCGCATCTGAATTTATCGCAGCCTTGCGACAGGCCATCTGTCTCTGCAGGTTTACTAACTTAGATAAGCGCCTACGAGACAGGCTTGTGTGCGGCCTAAGAGACAAGAGACTTCAATAGAAACTTTTCGCTAGGCCCAACCTAACACTGCAAGATGTGCAAGATGAAATCATGGCCGACGAGGCGGCCGGGGGTGCAGTACAGGTGGTGCAGACTTCCCTACCCAGCAAAGCGGAAGAATCGATCCACCACGAAGTCGCTACATACAGCAAGAACACAGGAGAAGACTCAATTTGGGAGTCTAATGGGACTCAATTTATCGCTGCTGACTTTCAGGCCTTCTTGAGAGCAAACATGATTAGACATGCCACATCTGTGCCCTTCCACCCGTCGTCTAACGGTCAAGCAGAAAGGATGGTGAGAACAACCAAGGACGCACTCAGGCGCATCATCGTTGGTAACTGGCATCACAGGTTAGCAGACTTCTTATTGTTTCAACACTCCACACCATTTACAGCCACTGGAAAGAGTCCTGCGGAGCTCCATTGGGGCAGACGCCTTATCACCAAACTGGACAGACTCCACCCCGACAGAGTGGCTTCTGAGGCTGCTCAACCCAAACCCCCAAGGGGACTACAACCGGGTGACTTGGTTTGGACCAGGAACTATGGTGCGGGACATTATGGATTCCGGGGGTGGTGGTTGACAAAACTGGGCCCCTATCTTACTTAGTAGGGGTGGAGGGGGGTCGACAGTTTAGACGGCATATAGACCAATTACAAAAAAGAGTTCCAGAACGGTCACCAAGCGACCTCAGGGAAAATGGCCCCTCACTGAGTGCTCAAGTGGGCACACAAGCTAGCTCACATCCTCCCTACCAGAGCCACCAACAAACAACTGAGTTCACATCTGAGGAGGACCACAATGACACAGAACTGCAGCAGGAGACTCCTGATCATTCGGATCAACAACCCTTCAATGACCGCTGTGCTAACTCTGCCACAGGGTTTGACTCTGGGGTGGGCCTACCAGAAACGGTCAGCCAGAGCTTCCCTACTGACTCTCCAGTTCAGGAGAACTTGGACTTCCAAGCGCACGCCTAGCAAATTGTTAGACCAACAGGGGAGAGAACCCCTAAGGCATTCATCTCGGCCTCATAGGCCACCCACTTACCTCGCTGACTTTGTGGTCAATTAAGAGGTCGTCATGGTTTTCATTAGGCACACCTTTGTTATTGTAATGTCTGTAAAATTGGGTCCGCCTAATCTATATCTGGGGGTCAGTGTATATCATTAAGGTACATTGCAACTGACATCGACATTGGGTTGCAAGGGTCTGTATGAGCAACTGTCACCTTGTTTAGAAGTTACTACCTGGAGTGGAGTCAATCGCTCACGCTACCTTGAGTGGGGTCAATCACTCATAAACAGTGGAGGATGGAGTGAGAAAATCCTTACATAAGGGTTGGCTGTGTATAACCCTGAGGGGGGGTCAATCCTTCACATTAGTCCAGAATGTGGAAGTGGAAATGTAAATATGTTTTGCATAAGTTATATTGTTTAATCCTTAAAAGGGGAAGGGGTGCTGTGTATTAAGGTTTAAAGAAACACCTAAGCACTTGTATAACAGTCACTACCAGTATGCATTTGACCTGTAACCATTTTGGCGGGAGTCAATTATGGAGGGAGATTTAGGTTCAATCTGATTGGTTGGCTGTTTACTCAGAAAGGTATATAAAGAGTGCAAGTACCCCCTAAAACCTCAGTACAGTTTGGTCACCAAATAAAGAGCTGTTTGACTGTACTCATCTGCCTGGCATCATTCCTACTCTTCAGAACCCACTACACAACACATTCCTTGAAAGCTTCATCTCTACTAGCATAAATGATATGGTTATACTAGTGTGTAGGTTTTCATAGAAGGGGCAGCAAAGAAACATATGCACTAAGGTTTAAGTTCTATTTAAGATTTCAAATAGAATTCTACTGTTTGTGGTGAATCCACTTCCTGACCTGGCCTTCCAATTGTCAGATAAAGATAAACCAGCTCAGAAAATGACTCCAAAGAAAGATTAGAGTTATTTTTTTATTGAGATAGATGATAGCAACAGCATCTTTCAAGGTGGATTGTGCTTTCCTTCTCCTCCCTCTTACATCCTAGTAAATGAGGGCGGTATCTGCCTAACTCTCTTCCCAATACTATCATGATTCCCAGGATTTAAGAAATGTTTTAGACTGCTTTACTTAGACATCAGTTCTTTAATATTTCTCTCAAGGTCATCTCTCTGATTCTTTATACCTGCTATCCTGAAATCTGAGAACAATCCCTGTTGTTTCCTTCCAAATACTGGTAGCTTGGGATATTCCTTTTGCAAAAGTAAGTTCAGGAGTGTCCATAGGAGGAGTAAAAAAAATAGTCAATATGGCCACTTAAACAGTGTATTCATAGTGCGGTCTTTTAAAAAAATGTTTGTTGGTTCAATTGCACATACCATTTTAGATTTTTTTAAAATGCTTTCCTGAGAATGACTCTGATGGTTTAGTAGCTGTAGATACTTCTGTCTCTTCTTCCAATTCCTTTCTTCAGAAATCATAAATGCAAATATGGAATATTACATGTTGTGTTTTGTGGCAAACTCATCAATGAGTGGGGTGGTAAACTATTTTTTGTATTATTCTTAGTTAGCTAGCTTTTACTGCTGTCCATCTAACTTATGGGGTACCCCAAGATTCTCCCCATTCTTGCTTCACATTGTGTACTATTCAAGGTGTTGTTTCTTCAAGGTAGTGGTTATCTGAGGGACTACTTATCTCTAGTTGCTTCTGCCTACCCAATATGTTCTTGCAGGGTGGGTATACTCCAGGCCACTTTAATTAAATGCTGTCACCTGATGGAATGTTTTCTTTATTGCTATCCTGTCTTCTGGAAGAGCATTCTCCCAGAGATTCTCCTGGGATTCTAAAAGACTGATAGTAATGTGTCTACGGAGTCTTTATCGTGATTTTATCGATATAGTTGGTGTGCCATGTCTTGTTTTCTGTGGTTTTAAACTATTTTTAACATATATTTGGCTATTGTAAGCTGCTTAGTGTCTCCTGAATTTAGTTTCCTAAATTGATTGAGCCACAGTCTAATAAAATTATCATCGTCTCATATTCAAATCTTAGAAAATTGCTACCAAATTGCAAGCAAAATCTAATAAACAAGGGTGATACTTACCTTTGAGCAGACCTGAAATAGTAAAAAAGCAGTTTCAGGCAACAAAATTACAAAAAAAATGTAAATATGGTTTCTATTATTTTACTATTCTCCAAGAATTTCTAGTTTTTCTTTGCTGCTATATTCCAGTAATTTCTTATCTCCTGTCTAGTAAGATTACCTAATTTTGTTTTCAAAGTTTAGGTTGCTTCTCATGATATATTTAAATATCAACAGTTGTAGAAGTTAAAGTGAATTGTGTGGCTGCTCCAATACTTTCTGCACTTATTACTTAAAGGACAGTGGTATTTTTATTAGGCTCTGAGCTCTTTACTAAGCTTGGGTTTAGACGTGTTAGTGCTATTTCCAGCAGGTGTGCATTTTAATGATATATGATGGCAGAACCAAGCCAATAAATGTTTATTTGTCTAATATTAAACCGATGACTATGAATGTGCATCAGTGTTTATGACATGAAGTATGTGTTTTGACTTCCGTACACTGCATGGCTATCAAGCTGAGGAAACCAGAACCACCTGTATTTCTGGAAAGACATTTAATATTAATAGAATTTTGAAACCCTCTCAAAGTAATTTCTGAACAACTTATATCTTATCTATCTATGTATGTATGTATGTATGTATGTATCTATCTATCTATCTATCTATCTATCTATCTATCTATCTATCTATCTATCTATCTATCTATCTATCTACAATAGAGTTATTTTCTCGTGGTTCCCCCCCTTCTCAAGAATCCCTTCCCTGGTAGCCCTTTTTCCTCCCTAAATATTTTTCTGTATTCCCAAGGTATATTAGGCATCCCATTACAAAATGAGTGATAGGATCCAGAATAACCGTAATTATAACAATGTTATAATAATATTTTGATGGTTTCTTGACATCATTAGCTAAGGAGTAGGAAAGTAGAAGTACAATTACAGTATATGAAGAAAAAATGGTTAATCTATTTGCAATAGGTAGTCCTTGAGTTAGGATCACAAATGGGACCAGAATTTCCATCACTAAGCAAGGTAATTGTTAATTGAATCATTGCAGTTGTTAAGTGAATCTTGTGGTTATTAAGGAAATTTGTTTCTCCCCATTGACTTTGCTTGTCAGAAGATCACAAATGGCAATAACATGACCCTGTGACTTTACAATCATCATAACTACGTCCCTGTGGCCAAATGCCTGAAGTTTGATCACATGACCGTGGGGATGCTACAATGATTACAATTGTATGTACTGGATGTAAATTACTTTTTTCAGTGCTATTGTAACTTCAAATGGTCATTAAGCAAATGGTTGTAAGTCAAGGGCCTCCCACAATGTTGTGTGGCTTCCAATCTACAGGTATTCTGAAAACTAATCAAAGTGCATTTTTGGTCCTTAAGTTAAATGAATGCTGCTTTTACTGCATTTTTTATCATGTCTATCTGTCTGTGTGTCTGTCTGAGTGACTTTGTTGTACCCAGACAGCTCTGGAGATACACTTTTTGTTCAGAACACATGAGCCTTGGTGGAGCAGTGGGCTAATGCCTCCTTAAGTAACACCAGCTGCCTGCAATTAGTGCAGGTTCGCATCCCACCAGGCTCAAGGTTGACTCAGCCTTCCATCCTTCCGAGGTAGGTAAAATGAGGACCCAGATTGTTGGGGGCAATTAAGCTGACTTTGTAATAATGCCGCTTGGGGGGTGTATGAAAGCCCTAATAAGCAGGCATATACATAGAATGAAGGCTACTGCTAAGCTTGTAAGCCGCCCTGAGTCTTCGGAGAAGGGCGGGATATAAATGGAATTAAAATAAAAAAAAAATAAAAAAAATATTACTACATTCTTGTCAGGCACAACAAAGCATTTCTGATTGAAAGGATTCAGCATTGACATCACTGTTGCCCAGGGTACACCCAGTTGTGGGCTCCTTTTATGTTCCCGTTAAGTTGCCCACTGGAGTGGTACCCAAGTTATTTACTCATGATTGTCTACTTTTGGACTGCTGGGTCAGCAGCAGTTCTGTGTGCCTTGGTGTGTAGTCATTCTGGCCATATGACCACAGAAAGTGTATTTGGACAAAGCTGGCACCCTTGGCCAAGACTCAGAGAGGAGCCCCGCCCTCTAGAGCTAGAAAACCACTAGACAGAGAAAACCTTTACCTTAAACACAGATACAAAGAATGCATTAAGCAGTTCTACTACTTTCTGCTGCTTGTTACCTTCTTGCCATTTTCTCCCATTAGTGGACCAATCATTTCCTTGACTTTTTTTCCTTGTTTTTTTTACATAATGAAATAAGCTTTTTAATAATAATAATAATTTTAATTATTTTTGACATTTTTCCCAAGACTTCGTTTATTCTGAACCTTATCTTTCTTGTCTTTGCAGGTTTGGGATATATGCTGCCTTAGTTCTCCTTAGCTTATTCTTATCCTTAGCTATTCTGAGCAGAACTAATATATGACCCAGTTTCTTCATAAGGTGTTTAAGCAGGGCAGAAGGAGCCTGAAGAAGGCTTATATGTCACTGAATGCAAAAGTTGCATAAAAATCTTATTACTGTGATTATGCAGAATTGGTTGTAGAAGACAGAACTAGGAAGTTAATACTGTTTTTCTATAAATAATCATAAAGTTAAAAGTTAAGCTGTCTTAAGTTGATGTTAAGCAAATTAATTCAGGAAACCTTTGTTTTATACAAATATATCATTACTCTCTGCACCTTCATAAAGTATAAATCAGGAAAAATATTTACTTACCCAAAGAAGACTGCTTTATTAACAAGTCAAATAACAACATTTTGAGTTCAGATTTTAAAACTAACATTGCCATTACAGGTACTAATTTTCCTACATACTTTTTATTTAACATCATTTTTCCATTTCTTTCTTGTCTTAAATCAGAAATTAGGAATTGAGGACAATTTAGATTTTTCTGAACTATTTCTATTAGGAACTCTCATTACTAGCTATGTCTTTATCTAGGAAATGTCGAGCTACATTTGCATCACAAAGGAAAAAAAAACTTAAAAGTTGAGAAATATTAATTAGGTGAGTTTAATCAAAGTGATATAAACAGTAGGACAGTATATACTAATTCATGTCTGGCTTACTATTCAAACTTTGGCTTTTCCTGGTCCCTTCCTTTGAAGTACAATAACTGCTTCTTTCTCTTTTTTCTTCTGGGAAAAACTGGTGACATATTTACAGACAAACGTCTGTGGAAATATATGGATGAAACCCGTTACAATGAAAAACAAATATGCCTTGCTTTAGGACAACTTATAATAAGATTAAAAAGGAAATAGGTGATTGGTGCTCCATCACTGGAGGCTTTTACAAAGAGACTGGATAGCAGTTTGTCTGAAATGGTATAATCTTTTTCTAAAAAAACATTTGTATTATTGTGTTTTAATGTTGTTAGCCACCCTGAGTCCTTCGGGTCCCTATTTTTCTACTTGCATTTTTTTTACGTGCTTTCGAACTGTTAGGTGGGCAGAAGCTGGGACGAGTAACAGGCACTCACTCTGTTACGCGGCACTCGGGATTTGATCCACCAAACTGCCGACCTTCTGATCGACAAGCTCAGTGTCCTAACCCACTGAGCCACTGCGTCCCTAGTTGGGTGGCATATAAGTCCCAATAATAAATAAATAATAAATAAATAAATAAGGTCGCCTGCTTGAGCAGGGGATTAGACTAGAAGACGTCCAAGGTCCCTTCCAACTCTGTTATTCTGTTCTGAAAACAGAGAAAGAACAATTAAATATGAAAACATTCCTTTCCTGTTCACAGAAATAATCAGAGAACAGGTTATAAGGTGAACTTTAGCATAAGCCAACCATTACTGTGCCAGTATAGCAGTAATTTTCCAGTTTGGTCTACACGTGCTGGCCTAGAAACCAGGAGGCTGTAACTTCTAGTCCCAAAACAGGCTGGGTGACTTTGGGGCAGGCTCTCTCTCTCTCAACCAAACTCACCTCACAGAGTTGTTGGAAAATATTAGGGAAAGGAAGTATTAGGTATGTTCATCACCTTCAGTTACTTATTAAAAAAATAAAGGTGGGATAAATAAAAACAAATAAAAGAAAAGAAGAATGGTAGCTCCAAGTTACTGCAAATCATCAATTAAAAATTGACATTGTCTCCAATACAATAAAATGGAAAATTAAATATACCCCTAACATTTTCTATTTCAGTATACTCTGCCTGCCTGGACATTGACAATTATTTAGAAGAATTGCTTTGGATCTGGCTTCAGCTATTCATTGAAACAAACTCTCTTATTTCAAGTTTTGGGATTAAAAAAAAGATAGGGCAGCATTAATGTGACTTCAGGATGCCTTAAAGCAACAATATTTTTTCTTTCAGACTCATGTACAAGTCTGGACACAGAAGGCCTCTGTTAATAAATACTACAAATGAGCTGTATTTGCACAAAGTTTGGACTACTTCTTCCAAATCATTTTCAAAGCTCAAAGACCCCAAAGAGACCTCTGCCGATAGAGTGTTTTGCTAAGAAGAATGAATGGCGATATTGACTTGCTGGATTTCTCAGCTCCACAATAAATTCATGCCATCCCCGTACCAAACAATGTCCTATTTTAGTCTGTGGTAGACTTAGGATACCATATCTTGGTTCCAGGTGGCTTTCATGGCCTAGGCAGAACTTGAACTCATGATCTTTGCTTTCCAGCCTAATGCCTTAACCACTAGACCAGGGATAGGCAAACTTGGTTCTTTTATGACTCATGGACTTCAACTCCCAGAATTCCTGAGTCAGCTATGCTGGCTCAGGTATTCTGAGAGTTGAAGTCCATGAGTCATAAAAGAGCCAAAGTTGCCTACCCCTGCACTAGACCAAACTGCTTGACATCCAGTAGCTTTTGGACATTTTGGAGCTCCGATCTAATACAAATAGTCCTCCACTTACAATCATCAATTTAATGATAGATCAAATTTACGACAGTCTTGGGAAAAGTTATTTGCAACCTATACTTGCACTTGTTATCATCACTCCAGCCCAAAAATCATGTGATTGCAATTTGGGCACTCAGCAACTGAGTCGTATTTAGAACCAGTTTAAGCACCCTTTTGCAACCTTTCTTGTCAATTTCTGGCAAAAAAACATGCCCACTGGAGAACTTAGATTTGTTTAAAGATCATACATTTTGCTGAATGACCACATGATTCATTTAACAACCTTGGTGATTCACTTAACCACCATCATAAAAATTGTCATAAATTGTGTTTGACTTGACGTACGATTGCAATGATTTGCAATGGAAATTCCAGTCCCAATTGTGGTCATAGGTCAAGGACTACCTGTATCAGATCTGAAACTTTTATTTATATAAAACATCTCTGTCACACAAAATCCCTAGAGGAAAGATAATGGTTGGGGCCATCATAACTGCAAAAAAAAAAAAAAAAGACAGTCACAGATGGGACCATAGATTTAAGAATTGGCAGCCACATATAGCAGCTGTAAAAAGGCTTTTAAAAGGAAGGTAGATTTATACATAGACAGTATTCCTTTATGTGCAAGATTTCATTGCAGCAGACTGCAATTAGTTAGCTAGAGCTTATGTTAACAGAAGAATTCACATTGGGTAAAATCCATCTTTTTATGCCAATCTTAAAGGTACATAGTAATTTCAGAATCTGCTCTAGGCTATTGTAATAGTGAATAAGAAGACTGAGTCTTCCACAGGGATTGATTGCCTGCAGGGATAGATGGTATGTTTTCTGAAAAACTTTTAGCAGGTGCACAGAGAAAAAACACTCTGAACCTATTGTACTCTTCAAACAGATATGTCAAACATGTGGCATCACGTGATGTTGTATGATGTATAGGAGCTTTTTTCCCATTGCCGGCAATGGGGTGGGCACGGTTTCCTGGTGTGTGTGTGTGTGTGTGTGTGTGTGTGTGTATTCCTATGAGCAAAAGCAGAAAAGTTCCTTGCATTGGAGTGAACCATAATAAAAATTTGTTGCAGTATGCAAACAGGAATCTGAGCCTTGGGATTGAAAATCCAGTTTTTCTCTATTTCCCTTTATTTAGAATAACAACTAAGGCATGGTGGCACTTTTCCAGCACAAAGTGGAAAACACTCCTGTTGATACCTATGGATATGTTTATGGAGAACTAACAATACTATGCAATGTTTTATTTATATTCTTTTAAAAATGTGCTAATTCCAAAAGGAAACGTGTGAAATTCATGGTTCTATGCCTATAAATATGGAAGAAGGGAGTTTAATTCTGTTTCTCTGATTGCTAGCATTTTGTACTCATTGGGTAAGATTTGCCACCATGTGCTTTCTTCCTAGTAAAGCTAATACTCAGTGGAATTTAAAAATTGTTTTTGAAGGCATAAACCAAATGTTCTGTATGCATTTGTAATACCAAATGTCTCCTCTCTCAATCTCACTTGCTCTCATACCCATAAACACAAATGTCAATTCTGATTAAAGAATATTAGTTCAATCAAAGAGCTTGGACATATCTAACTAAAAACAGGACTGTACTAAGCAGACGTCCAGTTAAATATAGTGAGTTGTAAAGGTTAAGGTTGCACAGTGTTTCCAATTCAATCTCCAAATATGCTTTGGAGAGTGCAAGACCACTCAGATAGTAACTATTTGCAAAAGCTTAATGCAGCCATGGGAATGGGAATGCACGGCTGATATCAGGAACAGACACAGCTGTTTTATCTTGTTGCAAGCAGTGGCCAGCATCAAGAAGTGTCCTTTTCCAGATGGAATCCAAAGTCTATGAAACTGTAATTCTGAATTACTGTATTTCAATGCAATGCTTTTAATTGATTAGTGACTTCTGTAAATAATTATCACAATGCTGTATTTTAAATGATTGATAATATCACAAGGAAAAAACTGCAGATGGCTCATTTGAAACTCCAGGCAAATTCAGAAAGAATAGTTATTGGACAGGTTATCTGATCAGTCATGTGTATTTAATGAATTCCTAACTGCTCTGCATATTTCATTAACCAAATTCAATGTTTATTCTTTAATTAATGAGAACTTTCATCAAAATGGCCAATAAGAAGTATATGAACCAAGATATCGTATTAACTAGTTCATAACTGAAGAGGGGAAAAAATAGGCGGAACAAAACCTAATGGTTTGAACCATGACTGTGTTCTTATTTTGATCACAGCAATTCAAAATTATAATACCTGAAACATGATATGATGGCTTTTTTCAGGCTGTTATGTACACTTCATCTGAGACAATGTGGAATAAAGTGGTGTCACTAATTAACAGATTAAAACCTCATTTGCTGCAGCCGTGGCATTTCTCCTATTGAATGTCAGCCATGTAGAAAGAAGTAATGAATATAACCCTACTGAAACTTAAGTAATGATTCAAAACTTAAGATTTAATCTTTTGTATTTCTAACTTTAAAAAAAATGCTCAGGTAGCCAGTAAAGAAGATAAGAATACTGAGATTCTTCATCATATGCAATTTCTTTTCCTTTTCCCAAATGAATATTGATTGCAGTTGTTATCTTTTTTTCTCCCTGTCCTGTTTATACAAGACACTAAGCAGAAAAATGAATCAGGACTGCTAAACCAAGTAATATTCTACTTAGTTTGTCTGCAATGGAAAATTAAAACTTCTTGGAGTTGCTTGGTGCCCACCATCTGTTGATTATAAATGCCCTGCTTCTCGAGGGAAGGTATTAAAATGACAATAAATATGGAAAGGGGAGATAACAAAATGAATTAAAATATGGTGATAGAAAGAGAAGATATTTCAAATATACCATAGAATGCCATTTATCCAAACTCTTGGGTAAAGGTTAATCTGAGCGGAGCAATCATTTTAAATGAGCAGCATATGGAATATATGAAGCATATGAAACTCTTCCAGCAAAGTCAAAGCAGAGGAAAGGAATAACCGTCTGGGCCAGCTAAGAAGTTTCAAAACTGACTCACAATTTTAGGCTACCTAAGCTAGTCTTCTCTTTCAAATGTGTTTTGGTGATTACTGCCTTGTTTATTCCTGTCCATGAAAGAAGGAGGATATGCTATTTTCTTTCCCTTTATGATAGGCAAGAAAATCTTAATTCAGTCAATTGCCAACCTATTGTTTGTATAATGTTATAACTGAGAAATTGTTGAGACTGCAATTATTCAATTATTCAATTTGTTTTTGTTCTGTTTAGATATGCAATCATACCTGAGTATATCTAGTGATCACATTAATTTTTATCATTTCACTGGAAGGGAGGATATCAAATGTGAAACCCATTCTTCTCTTTACATCTGGTCATTATCATTTCTCTGATTCACTTGTAATGATAATAATATATAAAAAAGCCTGGCCTCATTACATTATTATCTACGTAGCTTCTGTAAATATTCAAAACATGTCACATTAAGATCCAGATAAAGTAATTACTCAGTTCAATGTGTTATAATCATCTTTTGATTTGTCACAGCTTTATACAATAAAGATGAACAAAGCAATCAAGAAGATAATCTGTTTTTTGTAATCAAGCAACATATAATGTGTATTACTTATCAGTCACAGATTTTAGCCCCGAATCTGAAGGTCTGTATATATTAAGCTGTGAATGAAAGAATTTTTTTTCACTACTGTAGTTCTGTTACAAAATAGAGTTTCTTGAGAACTTGAATGCACTTCAATAATTTTTAAACAAATATATTCCCTCTTGTCTTTTAAAGATGATCCTCCAAATCATAGATCTATTGGGGGTTCTGAAGATTCTGTTTCTGTTTCACCACCTGCCTCCAGAAGTTGCGAATGCTCCAACACTGGAAGTTTTTGAGAAGAGACTGGTCAGCCATTTGTTTGAAATGGTATAGGGTTTCCTGCCTGAGCAGAAGGTTGGACTAGACCACCAAGATCCCTTCCAACAGCTTCTTCTTCTTCTTCTTCTTCTTCTTCTTCTTCTTCTTCTTCTTCTTCTTCTTCTTCTTCTTCTTCTTCTTCTTCTTCTTCTTCTTCTTCTTCTTCTTCTTCTTCTTCTTCTTCTTCTTCTTCTTCTTCTTCTTCCTCTTCTTCTTCTTCTTCTTCTTCCTCTTCTTCTTCCTCTTCTTCTTCTTCTTCTTCTTCTTCTTCTTCTTCTTCCTCTTCTTCTTCTTCCTCTTCTTCTTCCTCTTCTTCTTCCTCTTCTTCTTCTTCTTCTTCTTCTTGATGATCATCATCATCATCGCAGTCAGCCAGATGTTCAGACTGGATTTGGCATTTTTGTCTACCTATCGAGTCCTTACCAAGGACTGGGATAGGCAGATGTGGATGTTTGATGGTATTACAGATATCATCACAGGATAGAAGCAGTTCCTAGTAAGGCCGCCTTTTGCAATTGATTAATGGCAAATTTGTCAATGCCAATGGTGTTCAAGTGATGCTCCAGTTGTTTTGGGATAGCACTCAAGGTGCCTATTACTATTGGTACTACCCTTGCTTTCCTTTGCCACAGTCTTTCCATTTCTATTTGTAGGAT
Source organism: Vipera berus (assembly GCF_964194415.1). NCBI lineage: Eukaryota > Metazoa > Chordata > Lepidosauria > Squamata > Viperidae > Vipera > Vipera berus. The sequence goes on from NC_138208.1 coordinate 21,918,598, forward strand.
TATTATTATTATTATTATTATTATTATTATTATTATTATTATTATTATTATTATTATTATTATTATTATTATTATTATCCTTCCTCTCATCCTCAGTCTTCTTCAGTGCACCCTAATTCCTGTCTTGAAAGGTCCACTGTCATGCATTTATATTGCTATACTCTATTGTATTCTGAAGACAGCCTATATCTCCTCTACAAACATTTATTTAATTTACTGAAATTCTATGCCATTAAGTCCTGCATGCTCTGAGTGGACTACAATCATAAATAAGAAATCAGAAACCCACAGGCAATCTGAACAATAAAAGTACTTCCAGTTGGGAAACAAGCTGGAAAGCACTTGCCAAATGTTTCTTAAGCAGCCATGCATTTATAGCCATGAGAAGGCATATGGGGAAATAGTGCTCCAAAATGACTGGGAACAAGCTATTTCGCAGAGGTGGGGGGTGGGACATCATTAAGAAGGCTCAACTCTGTGTCCACTGTGGATACTTTCTCTGAGGGATGATACCTCCAATGACCTTCTCTGCTCAATCTTACTGGAAAGGCAGATTCAGCTAAGAAAGGTATTCTCAAGCATATTGAGATCCTGAGTAGGTAAGACTTTAAAAATGACAACCAGCATCTTTACACATAGAAAATAACTTTTAGTCAGTGCAGTTCTTGGAGTTAGGTACTATAAGGCAAGCCTTGGTGAACCCATAACAATCTGGGCAGTTGCATGCTGTATCATGAGAATGCTTCATAGAAGCTTATCTACAGTATATTTGTCTGGAAAACAAAATTGCAAATTGACTATTCAGTGGGATGTGGTTGCAAAAAAAGCAGATGTGATTTAAGATTGCATAAAAAGAGTAGAATGCCAACATCACAGAGAAGTAATTCCACATTATTTTGGATTAGTGTAATGTTAATGATTGGAAGGCCTGGAGGAACTTTGTCCATAGGGTCGTGATGGGTCGGACACAACTTCGCAACTAACAACAACAACAACGATTGGCAAGGGGGAATTGAATAATAGTGTAGACTTCTTTCCCTTGGCTGAATGATACATAGAATATTATATCCCTATTTAATACTTGGTACTCGTGTGTTCTTGAAATGTTTCACTGTGTTATTTCCTTATACTGACTTAGAATAAAGTCTTAAATATACCTGGTGCAGTCACTGCTTCCAGGTCCCAAAGAAACTGTGATCCCATCTTGCTGAACTAACAGAATAATACAATTAATCAGACTCATGATACTATATTTTAAGGAGGATTCAGACAAACTGGAGCAGATTAAGATAAGGATAACAAAGGTCTTGAGGTGATTAGGACTTAAATCCTATAAAGAGTTATTAAAAGAACTAGGAATGTTTAGCTCTGAGAAAAGATGACTGATGCAGGAATTGATTGGACTATTCAAACCCTTCAAAGGATGTCACATAAAAAGAATAAGATCTATTCCACATCATTCACAAAATAATGGATTTCATTTACAGGAAAGGCAGAATGAGATTGAATGTTAGAAAATAATATCCTAACGTAACTAAAGTTCAGCAGTGGAACCAGTATCTAGAGAACTGATGGACTTCTCTTCACTGAAGTTCAAGAGAAGACTAGACAGCCCTCTGTCAAGCAAGCTTTAATTTGAATTCCTACAATGAGTATAGGATGAAACTCAGTGACCTAAAGAGCCTTGGTGGAGCAGTGGGCTAATGCCTCCTTAAGTAACACCAGCTGCCTGCAATTAGTGCAGGCTCGCATCCCACCAGGTTCAAGGTTGACTCAGCCTTCCATCCTTCTGAGGTAGGTAAAATGAGGACCCAGATTGTTGAGGGCAATTAAGCTGACTTTGTAATAATGCCGCTGGGGGGGGGGGCGAAAGCCCTAATAAGCAGGCATATACATAGAATGAAGGCTATTGCTAAGCACATTGATTTGTGTTAAAATTGTAAGCCGCCCTGAGTCTTCGAAGAAGGGCAGGATATAAATGGGATTAAAATAAAATAAAATAAAAATAAATGATATCTTACAAATCTATGATTTTATTGTCATTACCATTACAAATGTACCTTTTATCCCCAGACATGATGAAAATTTACTATAAAATGAAATATAGTCTATGAAACATGACAAGTATTGTGGACTGTCTTTAGGAACTTTCTTGGGTTTTCTTTTTTCATGACACAGTATTCATTGACAACTTCTTCCTCCTTCTTCCAAGAAACTAAGTTTGCATTAATTCCAAACGTTAATGTAATAAAAATCTGGTATCTGTCTTCCTCAGCCAACTTTGGACAAAAGCATTCCACATTAAAATGCTAGTAAAATGTATGAGCCATAAAATATAGGCCAAGAAGTTGACTTCCTTATATTTTCCATGAAGGAAATATAGTGTGAAAACCTGATAAAAGATTCCTTTCAGCCAAGCATTCAGGTATTTCTGTGATTCACGACTTCCCATATGTTGACTGACAATTCAAGAAGGATGAGCACTTAACACCTCATGAAAATGAACTATTTCAAAGTGGCTCAGCTGGAACAGAATTTAGAATATGTTATTAATAGTGAGTAACAAAATTAATTGTTCCTTTTCTTTGCAGAGGGAAAAGTCCTTAACTACACAATATAATGGTATCCTCCTCAAATACTCCTTGGCCAATTGCTGAAATATCTATAGAGGATTAAGTTATTTAAATATGAAGTTCCATACTAGTTTGAAAATCTTGGGTTTTGTTAATATTATTCCAAGGTGCTTTTAATGTTTCTTTTTCTTTCTTTCTGTTCCAATGTGTATAATTTTATAGGAAGAACTTATAAAGCATGCAAAAAGTTACACTATTTCAATCCCTTCAAGGCTAAAATATGGCACTTTTGTAGAAAGCAATCTGCCTAAGATATTATCTACATATATTATTCTGATATAAACCAAGAAAGGTCATTGGAAAATGCCACTACCCTATTAATTGTTTTTCTTTATTTCTGAATGTCATTTTTAAAAGAATCAGTGAAAAAATATAACATTTAGTATAGCTTTGGGTACTAACTATGTGATAAACCTTTAGTTTCTGGTATAGTACAACAGTGTGCCCTAAACTATCTAATAAACTGATCACATGCTGAGAGTTTTCAGGAGGTGGAATTCATATTTTGTTTCTCAAAAAAGCTGCTCTTGTGTACAATGGTGAAAAGTAGGCTGCATCTCTTTCATTCTACCAAAGGTCATGAGAAGGTGAGTTTAACTTTCTGATTTCCTAGATTATTCCCTAGATAACAGAGATGGAACATTTCTTTTTTGTGGAGCAAAGCAACAGTCAACCTTTTCAAAAGGCTGGTATTCTATGTTCTGAGGAAGGAAGGAAGGAAGGAAGGAAGGAAGGAAGGAAGGAAGGAAGGAAGGAAGGAAGGAAGGAAGGAAGGAAGGATGTCTGAATAGGAGATTCAAATTAATTTATGCCAACTATCTCTGCAATATGCTTTGAACATGTGTTGAAACCTATTCAGAGAACCAGGTTGTAAATAACAAGCTGAGTTAGACTGTCTATATTGATTTTATCCAGAATTCTTTGAGAATAATTGTTGCCTTTCTGTGTTTTCTATATTTCCCCTTTCCCAATATATATATATTTTAATCGAGAGATTCTTCATTGGCTTAATAGGGGATTTTCTCATTAAAGCCTTTCCTGTGTGCCTTACTACAGCTTCATCCTGCGTGTCCAAATTGCTGTATTTCTGCTTATGGACAGTAAGATCCAAAGGCCTCCCTTTCTATTTTTCTTACCACCAGGCTGAAAGAAGCATTAATAAAAGCATTATGAACTCCCAATAAACTATAGGAATGAAAAAGTTTAGCCAGACTAGGGTAGCCCAATATAAAAATTCTCCTGCATTCTCAAAATGTTTGGAATTTAAAGTTCAATTGTGTAGTTTTCCAATAATTCTGTCCCCTTTGTTTCTCCCCATTACAGATATGTATCAATAGAGTTAGTTGAGCTACAGACAACAAAAGATTTGTTTCAGCCAAAATCTGACACAGAAAATTCTTAGATGGGCCACAGAACAAATGCATCCAAATTCTGTCTGAACCAATGGCATTTGAAATTGAGCATGGGATATGGAGTATCGCTTTCAGAAACTTAAACTGAGTGGCTTCTAAATAGGAGCAACCTGATAAATATATAATTGTTTATAAGATCACTTTGTAAAGTTTTATCACTGCAGGGACAATTATTGCCATGATGACTGGCATATTTTAAAGATCATGTTAATTACTGTTCCAGAAGACAGAAGTTTGAGTATTGAAGCATAGGTACTTTGACCTTATCAGTTGGTCTTAGTTAATTTTCCATCTAACATGAGACTTAGGGTGCATATTTTTTTTCTAGAGACAACAGAAATCTTAGTTTTGGAATAGCTGATCTCAAAATGTTCCCTAAAACAATAGGACACTATTCAGCTAGTCATCTACAAAGATCTGTTTGAATTATGTATAAAATGGCTGCTTCAACTGCATACAAAAAAAAAGTGTTGCGGTAGAATTATGGTTTAGAAAGAGCCTGAAATGATGTCACTTTCACAGTAATTAAACAGTAAGAGGGCAAGGATGCAGCCCTGTTTGCTTTCAGGTTAGTGATGGGGATGGTTAAATTTCCATCACAATTGCCTCTACTCTATGTTGTATTTTGATGTAGGAAAATGATCAAATTAAGAAGAAGATGTTTAATGGATATTGCAGATGCCATAAAATATTGGGAGAAATTGATGAAAGGCCTGCAAGGTAACAGTGAAAGTGGGAAGATATGTTACTACTTTAACTACATTCACCAAAACATGGCAAAGAAATTAATGCCCTCATAGACAAATTGTTTTCAATTTAGAATAAGTAGGTTCATTTTTTGGAAGTCACTGGGTCTTGTTTGATTGGTGTCTCTATTTTAATCAGCTTCTCCCTCAACCTGAATATCATATTGAATTATTGAACTAATTTCAGAGCCATTCCTGACATCTTTTAGTTGTTATTACTTGGATGTAGGCCAGTTTATTTGAGAATTCAGAAAACTGTTGGAGAAGCATGGGCATTGGGCCCAAACTGAGTTCCTCCTTTGTCATTTTGGTCTTCCTAAATTAGCTGCTGCTAGAGAAAGTATCGAAGATGTAATTATATTTGATGGTGCAACATACATAAAACACCAGATGAAGTATATAGCCACCAGGCAAACTGTACGTATGTGGGAAGCTATTATTTATAATATAAAAACAGCTGTATCAGCTTATTGTGGTGTTCTTGTTTTTCAGAACACAATTATCTTGGTTATTTTATCATTTTGGTTAAGAAATGATAAAGACCAAAGATTGCTTTGAGGTTAATGGATCCAAACAATAAAATAAAAAATAAATCTCACATAAGTAAAATCTAGAAACAATAGAACTTCTTCTTTTATAATGAAACTGATCAATCTTTTTCTAAATAGCCCATCATAGAAAATATTGGAATAAATCGAAGATTCCTTGCTTTGTCAACAAATGTAACTTTTAGTGCTGTTTGGTTCCTCTAAGCATAATTAATTACCAGCTGTAATAACATTCAATTTTTGGAACTGATCATTCCATAAAACTACCCTGCATGTAGTTAACATGGCAAGCTACCAATATTTTTACTGTCCAGAAGCTTATGTATATTTATACAACCATCAGCCCAATAGTAAGTGGAGGGAACAATAATTATATAATCCCCTAAAGTTCAGTTTGAAGAACTTAGAAAAATAGGCCAAAATTGTTGCCTATCAGAAATCACAAATTTCCTAGTAAAATCAAATTGTTCACTTTAGAGTTCTAAGAAAATATTATTTCCAAATTATTCCTCTTTCCTCTGCTCTACTTGACTCAGTAGATGTGAATAAGGTAGGCATTATCACTCATATCTTTTTTGGAACTGTATTGTAGGGTTAGAGTTCTGATTTTTGTAGATTACATCACAACTTTCCTTCTCCTTCCATTAAATAAGATATGGTGCAATAAATGGGCAAATAATGGTTGGTTTGTAAATTGTAAGAATTCTGGAGAAAATTTTTTTCATTAATAGCCATTTGCAAGTTCCACTATTAAAGACAAACACTTGGCAGTTCACAGGAAGGAGATTAAAAAAAAAATCTATCCTGAAGTATGTTGAGAATGTATTGATAGCATATTGGAAAACAGTTCAATTACTAGAATTCTCGTAAACATGTATCTTGCCAGAGAGACTTAGTGAGAATTGGGCTTGGAAAAGAAATGGTTGTTTTAGACAAAAATCAAGTGTTACATTCATTCTGGCAACTCCTTCCCTCCTCAATATGCAACTCAACTTTAAAAAAAAATTCTTTAGGTTTTGATCATTAAAGGGCCACAGCCTTATTAACCTAGAAAAATTAATAACTAAATATGGAGAAAGCAGATTGGTTTTCACTGTAGACCTCTACATTTCAAGGGAGAATTGCTACACTTTCAGATTACATCACAACTTTTTTTTCCTACTCTTAAAGAAAAATACTTCTTCCACTGACTGTCTCATATGGGAAATTTATATTGCATCAGAATATCAAAACAGTCAATTAACTTTGCTGCAGATACAAATAACTAAGGACTTCACTCAGCTTGCAGTCCATTGCCAACTGTCTAAATTAATAATTACAGAATTAAAATTTGGATCATAACAAAAAGATGTTCAAATTTTGCAGTACAGGTTTTACCTCAGAAAATATAACGTTATATATTACTCTTGGCAATAAGCTTCCCTCAAGTCCAATTTTTTAAAAAAATCTTTCCTTTTGCCAAATGTGCCAATATGTCCTTCATCAGAGGCAGGGGGTAGAGATTACTTTTCATCTCTGTATGGATTATAGTGAGTGAGAGTAATCTCTACCCCCTCCTTCTGATGAAGGACATGTTGGCACATTTGGCAAAAGGAAAGATTTTTTAAAAAAAATTGGATTCGAGGGAAGCGTATTACCAAGTCAGAATTAAAGAGGGGGATGAGTGGTAAACAGCATTCAACTGCTCCTTAGGTTGTTTCCAATTTAGAGTTCTGCTGTTTAGGCTTCAGGGAGCACCCTCAGTGCTCATGCAATTGTCTACTTGGACAATATCCTTATATTGAAAGAAACAAAGGAGAAGCATGTGAAATTGGTCAGAGCAGTACTGAACAAGTTGCAGGCAGCCCACTTGTATGCCAAATTATCCAAGTGTGAGTTCCATAAGGATAGAATCGATTATCTTGGGTACTGCATATCATTGAATGGCATAGAGATGGTTTGGGCTGTAGTAGAATGGGCTCCGTCCTGCACCCAAAGGCAATTGCAAATCTTCCTAGGGTTTGCAAAGTTTTACCACCAATTCATCCCCTCTTTCATGCAGATTGCACTACCCATCACAAATCTGCTAAAGACAAAAGGGAAGGGGAAACTGAAGCCCAGCCAACCATTAAAATGGACTGTGGAATGCCAGGCCACTTTTGAGGAGTTAAAAAGATTGTTCCCAGTGGAACCAGTCCTAAAACACACATATCCTGAGAAAACCTTTGTGATTCAAGCAGATGCCAGTGACATAGCGGTAGGGGCAGTGCTACTCCAAGAAAATAATGAAGCAAAATTACAACCTTGTGCATACACCTGAAAAAAACTTACAGAGACAGAGCAAAGGTGAGCAGTCTATTCGATGGGCTCTACTAACCTGGTGACATTTCCTAGAAGGGAACAAAATCCCTTTCCAGGTGTGGACTGATCACAAAAATTTAGAAGCCCTTAAGACACCCAGGAAATTGTCTCCCAAATAGGCTAGATCAGACATGTCAAACTTGTGATGTCACATGACATCGTGCGACATATTGGAACTTTTTCCCCATTGCCGGCAATGGGGTGGGTGTGGTTTCCTGGTGATGTAACTGGCCCATTGGCTGGCAGTTTGACACCCCTGGGCTAGATGGTCCAAACATTTCCATCAGTTTAATTTCACCATAAAACACTTACCAGGTGGAAATAATTTCTTAGCAGACACCTTATCATGACTGTTGCAATACAATAGCACCAAGACAGAGACAACAGACCCACTCATGCCATCAAAACACCTAGTATCTCCAGTCACCACCTGGGCACAACCAAAAGCCCCAAAGACTTTAGTAAGTCAAGCCAGGGTGGAATTCAGAAATGCATTAGAAAAGGACGAGTGGTTTTTAAGCCATGAGAACTTATGTTCAATGAATGATGGATTGCTATGGGTGGGAGGAAAATTTTGCATTCCAAAAAGCCAGAGAATAACCTTCATGCAGCTGTGTCATGATTCCAAATCAGCTGGTCACTTTGGTTTTGTGAAAACCTTCCACTTAGTGAAACGGCAATTTTGGTGGCCATCAACAAAAAAGGACATTGAAAGCTATGTAGCTAGCTGCCCAATATGCACAGCATCTAAACATCAACTTGTCCTAAACATGACTGCTAAAGTGCTAATGGCAATTGGCTGGAGAGAAATTTATACTACTTATTCTTAAGAAGTTCCTCTAGACTTCTGTTAGTTTCTGGACATAATTCCATCAATTTTATCTTTCTTCGTAAATATGGATTTTTGATGGATATGATCAGTGTTGCTTCAAAACAAACAGAATAGAATTTCTGAAATTCTAAGTTGCTACACTTGATTTTAGCTAAAAGTCCAAGAGGCTGTGAATTTTTCTCCTAGTAGTTGCAGTAATGGCAGCCAATTAGAATGATTTGAACTAGTCACATTCCTGGGAATCAGGTTATTCATGGAGACCTAATGTTGATAGATGTTTATTGCTTCCTGTGTCAATGGTAGAATGCCTATAGTGTCTGGGGTATGATTGTGGGAGGGGAATGTATCAACCGTAAGCAGTCATCATCACTTAGATTATTGTAATATGTTCTGCTCTGATTGCCTTTGAATAGCATTCACATTTCAATTAGTCCATAATTCAGGAACATAATATTAGCTCTTATCTATTACCATGAACATATTGTACCCGATACTGCAGAACCTTCTTAGCAGTTTCCAAATGCAGTTCCAAATACTGGTCATTATATATGAGATCCTAAATTGCTTGGCACCAAGATATTTACAGCACCACCTTCTTCAACTGAAATCAAATTGCATCTGGGGGGAAAAAAAACCCTCCTTGTGATTTTGCATTTCCATATTGAAAAAGAGAAAGAGAGTACTGGTTCTGAGTTAGCACAAAACACAGAAGTTGCTTCATAGTTACACAATGAATCAACTGCCCCCTAGAACTTGGCTCCCACTTTTTGGTGTTCCAAAACCTTTGAAGATTGAGTTCTTCTACAGGGTCTGTGATGAGTGATAGGGTGCCTGGTTTGATTGTACTGATGTTTATGGTTTTATAATTTTATACTATTTGATACTACCTCAAATGTTCCTTTCCCAATTGCAATACCTGTTTTTTCTAGGAATGTTAAAATTATAGGTTTCAAGAAGATAGAGATGTCCATTTGAGCTATATGTTACCTTATACTGTATCTAGTCTTGTTCTAGGTATGCATGCATTGTCCTAATATTGATGAATGCTCAGTACCTACAGATAAAAGCATATGGATGAGATTTTAGACAAATTCCAGAATATAAAAAGTACTCTGTTAATTGCTGATGTTTTTAAAGTACATGTCTTTGAATAAAATGATGGATACTTGCAGAAATGTATCTTAGCTAAAGGATTGATAAATGCTTCCTGAATGTTAAATGTTTTCTACTTTTGTTTGAACATTGTCAAAGCTGTAGAAAATATACTGTATGGAAAAGAACAATATTCTGCAAGTATGGAACACATAAAGGAAGAAATAAATAAAATGAACACATTTAAAGTACTAATTTATAAAGCTATTCAAAGCTTCAAGATTATGCTTTGCAATGATAAATACTGGTGTAAAACTGCTTTGTGAATATCCAATTCCCTCCACCCATCCAATTCTATAAGGAAAGCAAAGGTTTCTGTTGCTCCAGGACATCTTCCAACAATTCCTAAAAAAAGACTTCTGTGCAACAACTGGTTGTTTACAAGCAGCTTTCACTTGCCTGCATGAGACGTCAGAGCAGCACGAAGCCAAGCATTATGGCAAGAGGCTTGGTTGCTTCGTGATGCAGCTTCAAAAGGAGGTTTCATATAAATTTTGCCAAAGGAAAGCTCCTTTCGGCAAATTGTTTCACCTTCCTGCTTTGACAAGGTGAAACATCACTTCTGTGGTGCAAAAGGCTTCACTTAAGTGAAAAAAACAGCCATCTCACATAAAAACATAGGTTGGCTTAGTCAGACAAAACAAGAAACAAAACAAACAAAATGCTTTTAGATGGCTTTTAGCTGTTGCTGAACATTTCCTTGGAAGAATGAGATTATTTCTTAGGGATTCACACTTACAAGATCATTTGACATTGTTACAGATAGAATGCAACTTTAGATTGCCAGAAAATGTTTAAAATTGGCTATCTCTGCTTGGAAGCCCTTCGCCTCTTCCCAACCTCTAAAAGGTAAAAGGTAAAGGTTCCCCCACACATGTGTGCTAGTCGTTTCCAACTCTAGGGGCCGGTGCTCATCTCCGTTTCAAAGCCGAAGAGCCAGCGCTTGTCCGAGGACGTCTCCGTGGTCATGTGGCCGGCATGACTAGATGCCAAAGGCGCACGGAACACTGTTACCTTCCCACCGTAGTGGTCCCTATTTTTTTACTTGCATTTTTACGTGCTTTCGAACTGCTAGGTTGGCAGAAGCTGGGACAAGTAACAGGCACTCACTCTGTTACGCGGCACTCGGGATTCGACCCGCCAAACTGCCGACCTTCTGATCGACAAGCTCCCAACCTCTACTAGCTCTTAATTCACAAAGAGCAGGGATGCGCTTCTGTATCCATCATAGTTTGCATTACGGAAGTTTGTGTGGTAAGCCTGGTCTCTTATTCTCCAGATCTGATTCTCTTATCTTTATTTGTATTCTCCAGGGAAGCTAGTCTATAATGTGTCTCATTTCCCAAAATTCTGTGCATAAAATTTAAGCAACATTCTTGAACACCTAATTGTTTACTTGTTTGGTTCAAATATTGCATTGTGATGGAGTTATTTGACACAAAATGCTCTAAAAATGTCCAAGTACAGATAGATGGATTTTATGCAAAGAGAATGGAAGTTCCCAAGGAAAGATGATACCCATTCATGATTGCTGAGAATTTATCTAAGTGTGCTTTATTTATTAATTACATTTAAGATCTCATAATATAAATCAGATTAGTGACACTTCAAATAAGGTGAAGAGAATGGTTAAACCATAGATCTTTGTCAAATCTCAAGAGCTCTATACCCTTTAAAGGCTATAGTTGAGAAATTAGAAGGAAGTCTGAATTGAGGACATCTGTGAATTACTAAAGCCTGGAACTTGTTCCACATTGCATACCTAAGTGAGTTTTTATCCTTTTTTTGGGGGGGGGGGTGACATCTTTCTTCATAATATCACAGAGATTCAAAGAAATAGACAAGGAATGAACTTATGGAGGCACAGAATCAGTATGGAGTTGACTTAAACTATATAAAGGTAAAGCTTTCACCTATCCAGTTATGCCTGATTCTAGGGGGTGTTGGTCATCTCCATTTCTTAGCCAAGGGAGCCAATGTTGTCTGAAGACATTTCCATGATCACGTGACCAGCATGACTATATGCCAAGGCACACAGAATGCTGTTGCTTTCCCACCAAAGTGGGAAAGCAGTACCTTTTTACCTACTTGCATTTGCATGCTTTCAAACTGCTAGATTGGCAGGAGCTGGGACACCTAATGGGAGTTCACCCAATAACATGGTGCTTGGATCTCAAACTATGTAAGCGTTAATAAATCCCAATATGTTTAACATGGGAAACATTATAAGATATAAAGACCTACTAACAGACATGGGGAAGCTGAAAACCAAACAACAATTAGAGGAATAAGGAATAAAGATGGATTGGTACATGAGAAGGCAAATACAATCTAGATATGAAAAAAGATGTTAAAATAGATGGTTTTAATTTGGGGAGAACAGAGTTAGATGAAATACTTACGGGAACTGAAGAAAAATGGATTAAAAATGTATAGCTACTTACTATATAGGGAATTAGAGGAGGAACAAGTTAAGGAGTCAATGATAAAATGGTTAAGAAACTGTGGATAAATAATTGAATTAGATAGATGGCAGCAATTATGGGGAAGAAATTATAAACTGACAATGGCAACAGCGTATAAAGAAAATATGTACAAGATGTTCTACAGATGGCATATGTCTCCAGAAAGACTAGCTAAGATGTTTAAGGACAGATCTATGAAATGTTGGAAATGCCATCAAATACCAGGCTCTTTTCATCATATGTGGTGGATGTGTGCAGAAGCTAAAACCTATTGGAATATAATACGATCATGGATAGAAAAGATGATACAACAACGTATAGAACTAAGACCAGAAATATAGCAAAGAGAACACATATTTGATTATTCATATTGTTAAATAGCGGGTTCTTTGGCGCAGGAATGAAGATGAGGTAACTGAGCTCAGGGAAACTCATATTTTATTTCATGCAGAATCTGTACTGGCAAATGGCTGCAACTAGCCGCAATATATAGTCTAGCCCCTAGGCGGCAGCCAATAGGTTTGAAGCAACCATTGCCACCTAGGGATAGCCAATTATAGTGCTGGAGACTTGTAGTCTGGGTTGCTGGAGAGGCGTTAGCTGCTCCAGCAACCCACGTGGTATTACTAATGAGCCCAGTACATAACACCCATTCCCTCTTAGATCAGACAATATTAACAAAAATTAGTCTCAATGCAATTATCAAGAGTCATTATCAAAACACACTAAAATAAAAGTAATACAAAAAAACCCCAACCCATATAGGTTACAACATTATTAAACAACGTCTGAATGAATAGGCTTCAAAGATAGCACATTTAGACAGTTATAACACTAGTTTCTGTAGTATAGTGGCAAACAGCAATGCAACAATATTATAGCTCTTTATTTTACAATGTAATCAGCAAGATATGAAGGAGGCTTGTATGCCCTAGTGGAACGTCTCGGAGTTCCACTCACTTTGTGGTCTACCAGCTTACCCAGTGGGCTGGGTGGAGTTGTGTCCCTTTGTGCTCCTGAATAAAGGGGATTAAATGCTCTCTGGCTGGCCTCTCCAGGTTGGCCCACCCCAGAGTCCGACTGATCAGCAGAGTAGGTGCAACAGTTGCTGAAGTTTGGGTGGCTTGCTCCTTCAGGGGATCCATGTTGTATTCCAGGACTCCCCACTTCTCCCTTTGGTTCCACCTCAGTTATGAAGGAAAAGTCCAGAGAGTTCATGTGAGGGCTGGCCTGGCTGCAAGTTTGAGGACCTTGGGAGGGACTTATGATGAAGTTCTCACTTAGTGGCCATTCTGGAAACCGTTTCCTGAGCTGATCAATGTGTCATCTGACAACTCGCCCTCCCTCCAACCCCACTTCATAAGATAGGGGTCCGGATGCCTTGGTAATTTGACCAGGAACTCACAGATTCCCATGACCATAGTTCCTGGCCCAAACCCAATCGCCCATGTGCACCCCCCTCGGGGGTTTTGGTTGACAGACTTCTGCTGCCACTCTATCTGAATGAAACCTGTCCAGTTTAGTGATCAATTGCCTCCCCCAATTCAGTTCTGCAGGACTTTGCCTGTAGCAGTGCAGGGCGTAGAATGCTGGCAGAGTAGAAAATCTGCCAATCTATGATGCCAGTCACCTGTGACAATGTGCTTGAGTGATTCCTTCGTTGTCCTCACCATGCGTTCAACTTGACCATTAGAAGATGGATGAAAAGGCACAGACGTTGCATGTCTGATGAGATTAGCTCTAAGAAAGGCCTGAAATTCAGCAGCAGTTAATTGGGCCCCATTGTCTGAAACTAAGACATCTGGCAACCCATGTGTGGCAAAGAGTTTTCTCAGCACCTGGATGGTCCTAGCAGTAGTCATGTTAGGAACTGGAATTACTTCCAGCCATTTGGAGTGGCTATCCACTACTATAAGGAAGAGCTGTCCCTGAAAATGCCCAGCGTAGTCTATGTAATCCTTAGACCAGGGAGTGTGCATTTCCTCTCACCTGTGAATTGGAGCCTGTGGCATTTCAGGCCTAGATTGCTGGCATATACAGTATAATAACCATGGACTTGTGCCTCAATGTCCTTATCAAGTCCAGGCCACCAAAGGTAGCTTCTAGCTAAAGCTTTCATTCTGACAATGCCTGGATGGCCTTCATGTAATGACTGTAAAACCCTGTCTCTTAGGAAAGTGGGAATTATGACTCTGTTTCCCCATAGAATGCACCCCTTGTGGGTAGATAACTCATACTTTCTGACAAAATAGTTTTGAAATTCAGAACCTGGGCTTTTATCCAACCAGCCCATGTATACCCATGACAATACTCTACTATTTTATCTGTGGCAGTTTAAGCAGCAATGTCCCCTGCATGGAGGGGAAATTCAGGTATGTCCTGTATGGACAATATTCTAGCATCTGGAGCTGGATCTGGTTCCATTAGTGACAGTGGTAGTCTGCTGAGGCCATCAGCATGGCCCATTTTTTTGCCCGGTTTGTGTATCAATTTAAAAGTGTACGCAGATAGAAAAATAGACCATCTCAGCATTCTTGGAGAAAGTATGTGGGGGGTTTGTTCATCTGTTATGAAAAGTCCCAACAGAGGTTTGTTGTCTGTAAAGACTGTGAAGTCCCTGCCATATAAATAGTCATGGAATTTTTTTTTATTCCAGCAACAATGGCTAAGGCCTCTTTGTCAATCTGAGCATAGTTGCGCTCAGCAGAGGACAATGTCCTTGAGTAAATTGCTATAGGGACCTGTGTTCCACTTTTTTCTACGTGGCTTAAAACTGCCCCCACCCCATATGGAGATGCATCACATGCAAGACATACAGGTTTAGACTCTTTGTAGTGAGTTACAGTGGACTTTTCTGACAATAGTGCTTTTAAGTCCTGGAAACTTTTTTCATGTAAGTTAGTCCACTTCCATGGAGCTTTCTTATCAAAAAGCCTGTGGAGGGGCTTTGCTAGTGTGGCCTTATGAGGTAGAAATGTGTGATAGAAGTTTAGGAGGCCCAAGAATGCTTCTAGCTCTCCTTTGGATTGGGGCCTAGGAGCTATTTTAATGGCCTTCACTTTAGAATCAGCAGGGTGAATGCTGTTAGCATCAATTCAGAAACCCAGGAATTCTGTTGAAGGAACCCCAATACTACACTTGCTTTTTTTTAATTTGAGGCCTGCTTCATGAAGCCTCTGCAAAACAGCCCTGAGCCTACTGGCTAACACTTCTGGACATTCCCCTGCAATAAGAACATCATCAAAATAAGGGCAGACACCCCAAAAACCCTTAAGTGTACGCTCCATGATTCCCTGGAAAATGCCAGGTGTAACACTGACTCCAAACTGTAAGCGTTTGACTTTGAAAGCCCTCTTTGAGTTACGATCATCTGAGCCGTGACTGTAGCCTCATCCACCGGCAATTGCTGATAGGCCTGTGCTAAATCAAGTTTAGCAAAAATAGTACGCCCTTGCAATGAGGCTAAAATGTGGTTGACTGCTGGGACCGGGTAAGCGTGTTGCTTGAGAGCTTTATTTAGTGTGCATTTATAGTCAGCGCAAAGGTGAATTTCCCCGTTGGCTTTAAGTGGAGTGACTATAGGAGTTTCCCACTCCCCACCATCAACATTCTGTAACACGCCCTGTTCTACAAGCTTATTGATTTCTGAATCAATTTTATGTTTTAAGGCAAAGGGGACCCTGCGAGGCTTAACCCTGATTGGAACTAAATTGGTATCTAGCTTAAATGAGATAGGTGGGCCTGTGTATGTTCCTAGGGCTGAATTAAAAAACATCTTCATAGTCCTCACATACTGAAGTGAGGTTTGCAGTTTGTGTCCTGTTTATGCCAGTAATCTGAATACCTAAGGCATCAAACCAATCAAGTCCAATTAGACTCGTTCTCTGGCCCCCTACTACTATGACATCCAGGTGCCAAAAAAAAACCTTAAATTTTTACCGTCAAAGTGGCTTCTCCCTTAACTTTAAGTTCAGCATTTTGAAAATCGGTTAGGATTATATCTGAGGGCCTTAGTTTGGCCCAATTGTTACTGCGCCTACACATGAAATTAAAAGTTTCTTGAGAAATAATTGAGACTGCAGAGCCAGAGTCCAATTCCATCTTACATGGAACTCCTTGTAGCTCTACCAAGAGCCTGAGTTTGGGTTTGAGGGGGCATTGAGCCCCGGTGCGGCACATGCTTCTACGGCTTCTGGAAAACCCCACACTAACTGGACCCTGGGCCCCAGTACCTCTCCTAGTCAGTTCTTCCGACAGGTGTTTGGGTGGCCGGTCTCTCTGGCAGGCTCTGAAAACCACTGTGATGTGGCCTGTCCTTCCACAAGCTCTACATGTGGCTGATCGGAATCTGCAATCAGCATGAAAATGGTTGCCGCTGAACCCCTTACATCTAGGTAAGAGAACTGCCTTGTAAGTGTTCTCTTGCTGCAGGCTGTTGCGGTGTTGCACATTGAATTGCTTTTGGAGTCTGTTGATTTCGGGGTCTTCTTCCTTGGAAGATTCCACGGTGCGTTTGGCATCCTCAAGGTGGACCGTTTCTTCAAACTTTGTAGTTTTGGCGGGCTGTACTGTTTGAACTGCGCCCCCGGTGGTTTCATCGGCCATCACTTCGTCTTGTGCTTCAGAAAATGTTAAGTTTGAGCTAGCAAAGAGTCTCTGCTGAAGCATTCTGTCCCATAGGCCTCAGATGAGCCGGTCTCGTAGTCGCTCCTCTAAATTTGAAAATTTGCAAAGGCGTGCGGCCTGCCTCAGGCCCGCTATGAATTCTGAAGCTGATTCCCCGGGTTGCTGCACTCTCTGGTCAAATTTGAACCGCCAAGCCATTTCAGACATCTTGGGTTGGAAATGTCTGGTTAGCTTCTTTTTGAGGTCTGCATAGGAGACCACTTCAATCAGTGTTGGCGCAAAAAGGTTCTCGGCCAAGTCAAAGGTTGCTGGGCTGCACACGCAGAGTAGCATTGCTGCCTTCAGTCCTTCTTCTGCGATCTGATTTGCCCTGAGGTAGTTCTCTACCTGGGACAAATAGGATGGCCATTCCTCCGGGTGCTTCACATCAAATTCTCGAAGTTTCCCAACTTTCGGCATTCTTTCTTTGCTGGTTCCTGCATTTCCTTCCAAATCCTGCTTCCAGGCTCAGGGAATGAGTCCACTGAGCACGAGGTCACTAGCGTAGCTTGCTAGCTGACCTTGGGCGGGGAATGCCTTTTCCCTCCGGCATGCGCTGCCTTTCCCTCATAGACTTTAACTCTTTTTTTCAGTGAAGCAGGATCCCATCCTCGTCGCCAATGTTAAATAGTGGGTTCTTTGGTGCAGGAATGAAGATGAGGTTACTGAGTACAGGGAAACTCATATTTTATTTCATGCAGAATCTGTACTGGAAAATGGCTGCAACTAGCCGCAATATATAATCTAGCCCCTAGGCAGCAGCCAATAGGTTTGAAGCAACCATTGCCACATAGGGATAGCCAATTATAGTGCTGGAGACTTGTAGTCTGGGTTGCTGGAGAGACGTTAGCTGCTGCAGCAACCCATGTGGTATTATTAATGAGCCCAGTACATAACACATATAACCATTGTAGCTAGGATTGTGTTTGCGCAAAACTGGAAGGCACTTAAAGCTCCTCCAGAAGAAGAGGTGGTCAGGAAAATAATGTAATGTGTGGAAATTAATAGATTAACAATGATAATTAAAGTTAAGACAGAGTCAGAGTATTATGAAATTTGGGGAAAATTTTATGAGTGGGTGAAAAAAGAGAATATGCTTAAAAGACGGCTAACACTAATTTAGATGGAAGAAAAATAAGAAGATAAGGAGGGAGACCCAGGCGACATAGTGTTGCATAACCGGAGGTAGTATAAAAATTTATAGAAGTATATACCGAGAAGGCCAGATTTATAGAAATATTGATGTAATAGAAAATTAATGTTATCATACCTAATATAGATATTGAAAATCTAAGAAGAGGAGCTGCTCGGACATTACCCCTGAATTGTATCAGAAGAGGAATGGGAGGGAAGAAAGGAGAGGAGAGAGGGAAGAGAGTAGAGAAGGGTGAAGGAAGTAGGAAGGTTACAGGAAAAGAGGAGGAGAAGTGGGGAGAAATGGGAGGGGAGTGGTGAGGGAAAGAGGAGAGGAGAGGAAGAAGAGGGAAGTAGGAAAGAAAGGAGGAAAGGGAGAAAGAAAGTAGAGAAGAGGAAAGAGAGAGAAGGAGTGTGGATACGGTGAAAGGGGAAATGGACGAGCAGCACCCAAACTTATGAGTATGTATTTATGTATTGCGGTATATGTGTTGATTTGTTTGTGGAAGAAATGGAGAAAAAAAACCTGCTAGATTGGCAGGAGCTGGGACACGTAATGGGAGTTCAACCAATAGCATGGTGCTTGGATCTCAAACCTGGGTTGTTAGCTTTCCAGCTAACAAGTTCAGCATCTTTAACTGCTGATCCATCATGCCTGTCATGGTTCCGATAGATGAAATCAGTAAAAAGAACTCCAAGGCTAAAAAGCTTCCTTAAAGAACATATTTATTTGGCTACATAATATCGGCACAGTCAAAAGTGAACCCAAAACCGAAACACCCCCCCCCCAAGGTTACAAAGTTACAAGTGAAACTTCCCACCCCTATAGCATGTCATAAATCACATCCCCCAATTAACTACTTGTGCGGGATTTCTAACGGAAAATGCAACCTGCCAAAATGCAGCTAGCAATGACCTTGGTTCCCACAGAACAATGTATTGTTATGGTTAAGATAAAACTCTACTCTCCAAAGGGAAAACGGCTTCAGCTAACTTTGTTGTAGAGTTGACAATGCCACTTTAAACAACATAGGTTAAACTATATAGTAGACAAACTATACAGTTTTCCAGGTTAGAAAAATCTCTTTTACTTCATGAACTAGGTTTCTTCCAAATCCATTACATATCCTTAAAGTAAATAATATAAAGCACAGAGGCTTATTACAGAAATAGTCTTCTGACTTCAAGACTCCTATAGGTGTTTCTCCTGAGTAAAAATTTCCATTATCACTTTAAAGTTTGTTCTTCAGGGATATTGGTGGCAACACAAAGACAGAGTAGTTACATTTTAAATGGTATTGTGTTGGTGTGGTGGGCGTGCAGGGAAGTAGGAATATTTATTTTGATGTTTGTGTTATAATATGCTGGACTAAAAAGTGACTCCACTACAGTTCCTTTGCTACATCAAAAGAACATGATGATGGATGGGATGAAATTGTGGCCCTCACAATTTTCTTTTGCAGTGATTTAGTGGTGGTATTCACTTCAATCTAAGAAAAGAATCACATCAGCCTTTGGAATGCTTCCTAAGCTTCAGTGCATAAAATTAAAATTTACAACACAATACATCCATTCACTTCTTTAAATAACTCAATCTTTCTCAACATTATATTGTATCATAAATGTCCCCAAGGCCTAGCTTGAAAAACGAGTAATTGCAAACCAGGACTATTAGCTCAATGTTGCATACAAAAAATGAGAGGTCCTTTAAAAGGAAAAGCACATGGTTACAACATCACTAACAATAAATGATGCTCAAAAGCAACAATCACGGGCTCTTGTGACAAGGTGCAGCCATGTGGTAAAATAATTTTAAGTTTCAGAGATAATTGCTCATGACAATGTGGGCAAAAAGGCAGCTGGCCAAATAATGTAGGCCCTTAAGACTTAATTTTTAGAATACCTCCATGTGTGTTTTATTAATTGCTTGCTACTTGAGAGGAGTTGTTGTTTGCTATTGTTGACATACAGGAATTATAAATATGGTGTCAGACCATGGTTTTCTCTGAGGAGGAGAAAGTGGAAGATATTGTTCTTATTGTATTTTTCTTCCATACTGTGCATCCCTTTTGTCACCTATCTAGATAGAATGGTGCACCAGTTGACATAGTGACTCTCTGTTGTCTCTGCATGAAAATATTAGTACATCTCTCGATGACTAAGGATAACCTCTTACTGGTTTAATGTTGGCTAAGATGTAATAATTGAGCCAATCTTTGGCTGTGAAGATGGCCTAGCATCAGTCTCCTCCAAGCAGCAACAAGGAGATGAAGTTCTTAATGTATGTTCAAATTGAAGTGAGTGAACATTTGAATATTTAAAATTGCAACTGAAAACATGAGACCACAATTACAATTAGTAGAAGACTATAAAAGGAGAAGGCCTCTGAACACCATAGATGATGATATTTGTTTCTGTGATATCTTGATGGAACCAGTTTGAGATCCACCCCAGGGAAATTTAAAAGAAAAACAAGGGGTTTAATTTTTGCACTTACCAACACTCCAAATCATTTGCCTCTGGAGTTCCTGGGATATATTTATGGCCCAAAATGTGATGAGGTGAGAGCATCAAAAACAATTAATAGTAGCTCCACCCATCAGACATAAAATGGAAGGGTTGATTGTACATTCACCATTGCAATCCTGACTTTTAAAAAAAAAATCTCTCGCTCTACTCCCAGACATCCCTGCACAAGAAAGAGTTGTAGAAAGTCAATCAGAACACATTATCTGAAAAAAGGATCATGACTTCATACAACTATATTAAAAAATGAATGAATATATCTATACTTTATGGATTACTACTTAATTACATACTTATGAATTACTGCCAGTTTTACTGTTATCATGTTTTACTGGCACAAAATATGGAGACTGCAGGAGGTTTCAAGAAATACAGCTTTCCCTTCTACATAGAGGAGGAAAATATTTTATTTAACTAATTTCTTCCAATCACTATTAAAGGCTCAACACCAGTGAGAAGATAGAGGAGCAAAAGCTTATAGATGAAAACAAGTGAGAAGAGCAAAATCTCAGAATTGCTTCCAACTCGTATGAATGTTACTGTGCAAAATTATACCTATTTTTTTTAATTTTTAAGAGGAAAAGATAACAAGAGATGACCTTTAGCTTCCTTTTCCTTTCTTTTGCTGAGTGGGGCACATTTTCCTAGCCCCCTTTTTCTGTTTACCACTTTGCAGAGTAACTAAATCAAGGGAAATATTTTTCAGTCCACTGGAGCCATTCTTCGGAAATCAAAGAGAAGAAACTATGGAGGGAAAGACACACATTGTTCATCTGGCATGAGTGGTGTCATAGTTAAGCTTCCTGGGCCATCAGGGATGGCTGTCAATATCAGATGTAGTTTTTCATTCCTCAGGGGTTGCAGCTGATTGTCACCTGACTAATTGAAATTCTGCTGCATTGCTGGCTGCTGTTGAGAAGCTTGACATCATTCATTCCTGTTCTATCAGGCTAGCAGCAGAAACCATACAGGTCATTGCAGATGTGGCTACAGTGAGTTGTTACAACCCTCATTCCTACAATACCTGAATGATTTAGAGTGCTGAAGTCAAGAAGGGCATTAATCTTTTTCCCTCCTTCTGTTCCTCGTCAAGGGCTGTCTGCAAGTCAGAGTGCAAGGAGTCTCCTTTGTGACAGCAAAGTGCAACTGTCATTGTGATGCCTCTTTTTTCACAGGGGAGAGTTTATCTTGCACATTCAATCATAGCAGAAAAGAGGAAGCAATCATATTTTATTTAAAATGCTTCCTTGCATTTGATTTAGAAATGTCAGCCAACTGGGGAGAAGTCCATCACTGAGAATTAATACAGAAACAAATATGCAATCTTCAATACTAGTGATATATGTATAAATCTCCAGAAAGGAGTTGGAGCTTGTCCGTTATTTGTTTCTATTTTATCTCCTTTTGCTGAATGTTGTGTTATGTGCGATTAAAAAAACAAACAGAGACACTAGGTCTGTCATCAGCTTATGTTCAAATATGAAACTGGCTTAAATCAAGGAATTTATTAAAAAAACATGAATGTTTACAGAGTTTTACTTGTCCAGGATTCTCACCAAGTCAAAGAGAAACAAAGGAAAAGGGACAGAGCCAAAATCAAAAGAGCAAGGAAATATCATGGGCTTCATCAAGATCTATAGAGACACCATGTCATCTTTTTGCCAGCTTGGCTGGTTCACCAGCTGCAACTATTTTTGAACAGTCATAAACTATTCACCATGATCTATATTCTGAAAACTTCCAAGCTGATTTAATGCTATACATTATGCATCAGGCTACTTTTGATGATGACTCAGGAGCTTCTCTTGATGTGAAATCAAGCATACTGCAGCATTTTTGGAAGGACTTTGTAGTAGGGTTTGAACATCTTAAGAAAATCACTATTTGTATTTTAGGGCTGCAGATTTATAGATAAACTGGTGTTATGATCCTATAATGAATGCTTTGAAGTGGAAAATTCACCCATAATTTCAACTTAGTTGGGCACTTTAATCAATTTGGCATTCCTGCTGGCAACAGTTAAAAATTTCTTTCCCTTGGGTCTTCCAGCCTTTCCAAAGAGACTCTCTCCAGGTTGGAAAGAGCTAATCTTTGTACTTTCCCCCATATACCTGTAATGTGTTTTCCTCTGGTCCTTGAACAAATGCATACAACTTTGAACAACTTTTGACCCAGCACAATTCTTGCCACATCCCCAAACCAGGCAAGAAACTTGCTTCTCTTGCATGATGGTGGGGCTGTGGTTGTCAAAGGATGTCATGGGAAGAAACATAGGGATAAGGACAGGTTTTGGAAAAGGAAGAGAAATAGGAAGGAAGGAAGATTCTTGAAGAGAAGAACCTAAGGAGATAAGATGACTTCAGGTCTACTAAATTGAAATAAATAAGTCAGCAGAGGTTACTATTAATATAAAATATAGAAGATGACTTGATGAAAATACTGCATATAAGAATCATTATTTAGACAAAAGGGGCTGAAACATTTTTTAACTCTTGAGAAAATAGATAAGTATTTGGAAGTAGCTCAGGCAGACCCTTCCTTCCAATTCACTGAAGTATAAGGAGAGGTTCAGCACAATCAGATTTGCAATATTCTATTATGGCTAATCTCAGTAGACGTAATTGTAGCCTTCCTGTAGACATGATTACCCGGTCTGATCTATCTACTAGGGATGATGCTAGTAGGAATAGAAACCATATGGAATACCTTTCAGAAGGGCACTATTCCAGAAATAAAATATTGGTTGCAGAGTGACTGTTTTTTTTCAGCAGTCTAAGAAGAAATAAACAATCATGCTCAGAGCTGCATGAGCAGATGACAGAGGTGGTCCTTCAATGGGTCAATTGGAGTAATGCAGATAACCTTTCTCAGGCCTTCCTTCCAGACCAATGGGAACACTGCATAGGACATTATATTCTATTTTTCAGTGGAAAATATACTTTGATCCGGCTTCAGCCTGCCTCAGGCACTGACATGGAGGTTTTACTGTGAGAGTTGTAAGTTTTGTAGGGCTCTTGGTCCAGGCTAGAAAAGGTATGTGGTTGAAGCCTTAAAATCTGACAGGGATATGGGTTATCATTTTTTCCATCTTTCAAATTTTGGATTCATCTCTTTCAATTCACTGGGGTAAATCTGAAGAATCTGAAATCTGAGGTTCCATAGTCCTGAACCTATCACAGAGTCTAATCAGCAGAAAAATAAATATGCTTCTGAGTTGCACTGGAAAGTATGATATTATTGTTCATATGAATTTATTTACTTTGTTATTTTACTCATAAAAATTTGGGCTCTCATCTTTTAGTCATTTTTATAAACCAAGAAATCCTGGCCTCAGAGTCGGACCCATTTTTCCTTTTACTATGAATCTCTCATCCAGCCAATTTATTACACTATATTATGTGGCTTCAAAAAGTAGCTGACTTTTCTCACTTAACATATTGTCAACCCCAGTCAAATGAACCAATTATTTGACTACATACAAACAGCAGTTTACAAGGGAAGTAAATGAGCTCTGTTTCTCTCTAGCCATTAATGTGGGTTTCACTAGCAAAGAAAATTAATGAAGGAGTAGGAAAATGCATCCCCAAGGAGCCTCCCCAGCTTGTATTTATACCTTCATTTCTGAGATTATAAAAAGATGGAAAGAGACAAGGCAAAAAATAGATTACAAAGTTGATTTTTGGACCAGGAAAGGATGGAAAAGGTGAGCACCCATATCTCATTCACAAGTTCACATTCTCCATAATATAGCTGGAATGATCTGGGACATGTGTATTCCTCATTTAATTCTTAGATTTAAAAGATTTAATTCTTAGATTTAAAAGAAAAAAAATCTGACATCTTTCTTATATAATACAATTTCAAAAAGTCTTGATTTCTGTTTTCAAATTGCTACTGAAAATCCTGCCTTGTTATTTTGGAAGCCCTGCCCTGAATCTAACAAGCTACTACTCACAGTTATCCATTAGGTGACTTACTTGGCAGGTGGCCAAAGACAGTATTTTTAGGTTCTCTCTCCTTCTTCTCTTTCTGTCCTGGAAAACAGGACCATAAGCTATGTACACTTACTCCTGGCTCCCGCTGAACTATGTATCATATATCAAATATGAAACTACTTACTATAGTTCTAGCAGACTGGATATTATTGAAATGGAAGAGGACCATTGTTAAAACAACCTCTTACTTGGATTGCACTGTTGCTTTGATTGTATTGAAGTAAAACAAGGAGGACGTTTTTTTGTGGTTTGGACAGGATAGATTATAGAAAGAGTGTCATGTTGTAACTTTAGAGTAAGAGGTAAATTTATAATTGTACATGGAAACCACATTTTTGCATCTTTTTCTCTTCTTTTTTTCTTCCTTTTTTCACTTTTAGCTTTCTTTTTGATTTCTTTTTCCTTTCCTTTTCCTCACATTAGATTAATTTGTATTAGTTTTTAATCTCCCTTTTCAAAAAGTTGAATACAATTAAATACAAAATGGGTGAGCTTCAGACAACACTTTGAAACAACTTATCCGAAGTCAAGATAGAAAAACAGTCAGAATCACAAAAAAACAAAAAAACAAGAACTCATAGAGATATTATTATACATCACCATCTAAATCAAGAAATGTTCTCAATGTTTCCCACTCAACAAAACCAACCGATAACCAATAGCTGGGAATCAATACAAAAGAGAAGTTAACAACATCATGAGATATTCCAACCTTATTTGAACAGCTTTGTCATTCTCAAATCAATGTTAACTTGCTAGTTTTATATTGTAGTAGGCTTTAGAAAAAGGTTAAACCATTAAAATACCTGAATTATTTCCCTCCAGATTTAAAACAGGATCTTTAGGAATTTTCACTATTATATGAAGTGGCTTCAGCACCCTTGTAATATAGTCCTGAAAGGATCTTAGCCTCCTCCAGGTAAACCACAAACAAAACAAAACAACAAAAATCCATGTAGTGTTGATATTTTAAAGAATATTCTGTTGTTTGCCTTAAAATTAACGTCTCTTCACAAGCAACAGTTTAAAGAGTTTATAAACATGAATCTGTAACTCATAGGTTTCTTTTTATCCTGTTTAAGAAATATCCTCTGAAAAATGTACTTTCAAGGGGGAAAGGCCAGGTAACAATCTTCAAAGAAGTGTTCTGGCAAGGCATGATATTGCAAATTAATCATGAAGTGTGAAGTTTACATTTCTTCCAAGTTTTCAGAGTATAGTATGACTAATAAAGTGCTTCTCCAAAGCACCTGAAAGCAGGACAAGAAGCAACGGATGGAAACTAGTCAAGGAGAGAAGCAACCTAGAACTAAGGAGAAACTTCCTGACAGTTAGAACAATTAACCAGTGGAACAACCTGCCTCCAGAGGTGGTGAATGCTCCAACATTGGAGGTTTTTAAGAAGAGACTGGACAGCCATTTGCCTGAAATGGTATAAGGTTTCCTGCCTGAGCAGGGGGTTGGACTAGATGACCTCCAATGTCCCATCCAACTTCTTCTTCTTCTTCTTCTTCTTCTTCTTCTTCTTCTTCTTCTTCTTCTTCTTCTTATTATTATTATTATTATTATTATTATTATTATTATTATTATTATTATTATTATTATTATTATTAATATCTGCAGACTTGAAATAAAGCAGACTATCACACTTTGCAAATAATTTAATTTCAATTGCTTAGAAAGCCCAATCAGGATTGCTATTGAACTCAGATCCATACTACATTCTCTTATTAGACCATATGTTTCATTTGCATGAGAAAATAATGGGAGGAGAAGTGATACCAATCTTCTAAACCGCTGTAGTTCTATGTTGTTGCTGTTGATATTCTTTTTGGAAGGATTGACATTTATATTTGAAATCCATGAAAAGTTTCTGGAAAAACAGCCGCTCTGACATAGTCCAGTAGTATTGATACTTCTGGGTCTCAGAGATTAGTTAATCTCAGAGGACTACTGATTTAGGACTTCAAGCAGACTTTCCAGTTGCACCCATAAACATCTTCTCAAGCCATTCTGCACACCTTCAACCAGCTAGATATTTTAACCACATAACAATCCCAAATTCATAAAGCTATATCCTTAGTCAGAGATTCAATGCCCTCCAAACAGCCATAACTGAAGGAAGATAGCAAAAGTTCCCCTTTGAATAGAGATTGTGTCCATGCACTGGACGAATATGATATGCCTTCAGGTGCATTGGAGAATAAGTTGACCCCCTCTTCTTTGTGGCAGCCTCTTAAGTTGTTATTACTGGATTAATATTTTTATTGTATTTCCTGAATCAAGTACTATTCTATTACTTGTACAGTACACTGTATTTCCTCTAATGCTTTTGATATTTTAGAACAATTATATTTTTCCTTTTTTCCTAATTAATTCTGCCTTTTGTGTTTTATCTTCTGGTCTATGACTGAATAAAGATTGAAAAAATATTTTCAGAATGTTAATAGGGAATATTGTGTTTTTCTGAAGTCTAAATGATAAGTTTGCATAGTTTATATATGCATGTTTGAGAGCCATGAAACAGCATATGAAAGATACAAGTCTTCAAATTAATATAATCCCCAAGGATAACCTGAAGAAACAAACATTAGATGAGGTTTGTTTAATCCATTCCCTATGTCAAATTGGGCAATATATGTGACTCTGCTGGCATTATTGTATGAAACTTTCAAGATCCTTAACATACAGATTAGGACAGATAAGCACTGCAATTTAATACAATTCTGAAACAAGTGGTTCACATGTTCTGTGCATGGGAAACAACTAACAATTGATGAAAATAATCCTCAGAATTTCCAATATTGCTGCTTGTTACAGAAATAGCATTTATTTATTTTTTTATCTGTGAAAAACACAACAAACCGAAATGAACAAGACTGCAAAGACAAAACTAAATGGTACAATATGGTTGCACAAATTAATTCAAATTTAAAAATAAATACAATTTTTCAAAAAAAAAAAAAGTTAGGAAGAATCAGAGGCTATATGACAATATCCTGAGCCTCCAAAATCATTCCATTGTTAATTGCTTCTTTTTAATTAACATATCAGACACATTTATAGGCTTATAGAATGCAGTTGTCTGATGAAAGATATTTTTCCCCTCTAGAGCTGTATGAAATGTTGACTTTGTCCTGATATTGCTGATCTTTACAATCTCAATTATTTATAGAAAGAAGAGTTGACATAACTGAAAGTACACAGCAGAAGAAAAACTTTGTTGACGAATATTTTCAGGTACTGAAAATTGAAAATTCCTGCTATTGACTAATAAAGTGAAGTATTCTTGAAAATTATTCCATGAACAATATCCTTGTATTCTTTCTTTCTCATCCATTCACTATCCATAAGACTTCATATCGCTGTAGAAATGTCTGTTGCTGCAGTTTCCCTGAAATCAGATGACAACAGGCATATATTGGTATATGTTCGAAAATGTCAGAATGATCATGGTGTGTTTTGCATTTTGTATGCACAATATGCACAAAGGAGCAGGTCTTTAACTATACAGTCATGGCCACTATCTTGATTTTTGATTTTTTTCTGACCAAAAGCAAAAGAAAACTAATTGATGATGATGATGATGATGATGATGATTTGGAAGAGATCTTGGAGGTCACCTAGTCCAAACCCCTGCTCAGGCAGAAACCCTATACCATTTCAGACAAATGGCTGTCCAGTCTCTTCTTAAAACACTTCCAGTGTTGGAGCATTCACAACTCTTGGAGGCAGGTTGTTCTACTGATTAATTGTTCTAACTGTCAGGAAATTTCTCCTTAGTTCTAGATTATTTTTCTCTTTGGTTAGTTTCATTTATCACAGTTGAAACTTGAAGGATTGCCTTTGAAGGTAACCTAGAACAGACATGTCAAACTCACGATGTTACATGACATTGCATGACGTATTGGAGCTTTTTCCCCATTGCCTGCAATGGGTGGGCATGATTTCTTTGTGACACACCCAGCACGTGGGCCAGTAGTTTGACACCCCTGACCTAGAAGCTTCAACTGGCCCAAAATGAAGTTCCTCATCTGCTCCTTGAAAACACAACATCTATGCAACAGGCATTACTTTTGCTTCTCATTTTCTTCTAAATCCAATCCATCCACCCATATTTGGCTTGCCCCAGGTGATCCCTAAAGAAAGGTGTTCTGAGAATCCCTACCCTGTGAAAAGTGAAGAGGAGTTGGTGGTTTCCTTTATTTATTTATTTATTGAACACCCTGCCAGTCAAGACTAGAAATTTCCTGGACTTCCCAGTCTTTAAGAAGGCTTTAAAAATGTTATTGTTCTACAGGGTGGTAATGATATATATCGCCTGCCTATATTAGGTAGATTACATGTGATTTTGTTAAAGTTTTGGCTGATTGTAAACAACCTGATTAAAAAGAATGCTTATTAACCCAGGTATAAATAAATATAATGAACAAGGTAAATCAAGTGCAGTGACTTTAATGCATGTATCTATGTGCTGTGTATTCATATAGGGTAGTTAACTTTTTATGGTAGTCTTTGATATATTCAGAATGCATATAGGGTAAATCAAGTACAAAACTAAAAACAGGAAATCACCATCTGGCTTCTTGACTAAAGTGAGATTACAACTCACAGTCTCCAGCTTATTAGCCTGATGAAAACTGGTTCTCATTTAGTTCTATAGCAATGTAAATATATTTAGCCTTATGCAATAACAAAATTATAATTTGACAATGTTACTGATATAAATAGTGTTATTTAAAGTCCCACTGAGTAAAATCCCAATGTTTGCTAATGTCCCATTAAGTGAAGATATTTAGATTTGTTTTAGGGTTTTTAATTTTTTCCTATATATATTCCTAAGAGACACTTAACATTTTTTTAGTTAATGGGGAGTAGAGCCACCTTTGTTAGCCAATATGCCCTATTTCAAACAATTTCATTTTTAGCAAATGGATGAAGTTAGGCCACAGAAGACACAAAGTCTCTGTGCTAATAGGAAATTATTCCATGGACTGCCTATTTACATACAGCTCTACTGTACCTCACTAGATGTATATACTTATAAAACAATCTTTTATTTTTATCCTTTTATTATTTTTTGTAAGTAACTTAAGACAGCCAACATATCTAATACTCCATCCTCTTCCTATTTTTCCCAGAACAATCACACTATAAGGTGGCTAAGCTGAGGAAGAATGACTGGCTCAAAGTCACCCAGCTAGCTTTCATGCCTAAGGTGGGATTAAAACTTAGTGTCCTTGTTTCTAGCCTATGTCTTAATTATTAGACCAAACCTGCTCATACAACACTCTTTACCTGCTTAGTGAATTAAGCATATGTTCTGGCTTCTGACAAGACATTGCCCCATAATCAACCCCAACATACTAAGCCACAAAAAACCCTAATTCACATTATCACCAACCAAATTATGTGATCTTAATACATCTGTTGGCCTTTATTTGACCAAGTCAAGCGAGTTGAATAAATATGCCTAGAAAGATAATGGTATGGTACCATTTCTTTTTATTTCACATGTTTTCCCAATTAAATGAGGGTAAAGAAAGCTTGATGATGATATAGTTAGGATTGGCCCTCAAGGACAAATTTGGTCTCTCTTAATCAAACAAAGAACAAATAAACACTAAAAGGTTAGTGTCAAGCCCCTGTGGGCTTGCCTCTAATGGGCAGGGGAGGGGGGACAAGATCGTCAGATGGAGGTCTCCTGAGGAAGTGAAAGGGACCAGCAGCAGAGATGGCAGTGACAGTCTTTCCCTCCCTTATACCTGTATGCTGGAAGGGGTACCCTGATCAGCACGGAGAAATGGTGGGGATCTAAAATCCTGCCTCACTTCCTTGCCTTGCTGCAATATTGGCACTCACGCCAGATGCTGGCTAGGTGGGTGGGGGGTGGGGCCAGCTGGGAGGTATCTATTTAAAGTGCTGGGAGGCGGTTGCTCCCAGAGCTGACTTTGTTTGCTGTTTGTTTGAATACTGCATGGCAGAGCGTACCGTAAATAAACAGACCACCTGTGAACTCAACGGCGTGTTTCTTGATGGAGCCAGGGGTGGGGCAAGGACCTCTGATAGCTAGTGGTAATAGGAACAATAAAAGAACTTTTTATCGGTACTTGGGCTGACAGAAAAATAGCACTGTAGCTTTTTAATTTTATTAAAAATTATAGATAGTATAAACAGCTGGTCATGTACATAGTTACAGATTCTCATTATATTATGTTTACTCTAAAAATATATTTAGGCTCCAGGAGATTGGTGTTTATTTTCAAGTAAGACATGTGGCTGTCTAAGGGAAAGAGTTGGGTAGGATTGTTAATTGCAAATTGATTGGCTGTATTGTCTATAGATTGGAAGAAATTTCTGTACATTATTTTTTTTAAGTAGAAACATAGTAGTAGACCAGTGAAATGCTGTGGATGTAGTATACTTAGATTTCAGTAAGGCATTTGATAAATAGACCACAACTTACTCCTTGGTAAGCTAGAAAAAGGTGGAATAGACAACATCACCATCAGATGGATGTAGCTGGCTGGCAAACCGTACTCAACAAGTAGTCCTCAGTGGCACTACATCCACATGGAGAGAAGTAAGCAGTGGGAGAAGTGAGGTTTCGTCTTAGGCCCAGTATTCTTCAATATCTTCATAAATGACTTAGATGAGGAAATTGAAGGGGAACTTATCAGATTTGCAGATGACCCTAAACTGACAGCAGTAGTCAACACCCCAAAAGACAAACTCAGGATCCAAAAACATCTAGACAAACTTGAACAATGGGCCCTCTCCAACAAAATGAGTTTCAATGTGTGGAAAAGCAAAGTTTTACATTTAGGCAGGAAAAACCAAAAATAGAAGTACAGATTGGGTGAAACAGTGACTGAGAGAGGGACCTTGAAGTCCTAGTGGACGATCACTTGACTATGAGTCAGCAGTGTGCAGCAGCAACCAAAAAAGCTAATACAATCCTGGGTTGTATAAACAGAAGCAAAGAATCAAGATCACATGAAGTATTAGTACCACTTTATAAAACTCTAGTAAGACCACACCTGGAATACTGAAGCCAATTTTGGTCACCATATCACAAAAAAATGTTGAGTGTTTGGAAGAAATTCAGAGAAGAGCAACTAAGATGATCAAAGGCCTGGAGACTAAAACATACAAAGAACAGCTGCGGGACTTGGGTTTGGCTAGTCTAAAGAAAAGAAGAAATAGGGTTGACATGATAGCAGTATTCCAGTATCTGAGTGGCTGCCACAAGGAAGAGGGGGTCAAATTGTTCACCAGAACACCAGAAGAAAGAATGAGAAGCAATGGTTGCAAACTGATCAAAGAGAGAAGTAACCTGGAATTAAGGAGAAACTTCCTGACAGTGAAGACAATAAACTAGTGGAAGAGCTTGCCTCCAGAAATCATGGGCACTCCATCATTGGAGATTTTTAAGAAGAGACTAGACAATTACCTGTCTGAGATGGTACAGGTTCTCCTGCTTGAGCAGGGGGCTGGACTAGAAGACCTCCAAAGTCCCTTCCAGCTCTATTCTATTCTAAAGTAAATCTAAACATATAAATAATTAATGAACATTAATTCAGTCCTGAGTAGGCATAATTAGCTAATTTAGTGAAATTGCTATGTACAAAAGTTTTAAACTTTCATTATAATGTCAAGTAGGTTCAATTAAGAGCTGTTTTTATGTCAGTTCAAGTCTTTAAAGAAATCAGACAATACCTGATAGTAACTTTGAAGGTCATCTAGAGGTTCAGCAACCTTTACTATATGGACTATAAGTTAAAAGTTCCAAACAACTTTGTGTTCTGTACATTTGACCAGGAAAATAAGATCTGTAACTGTTTAATCCATGTGTCATCGCCCATCACCTTAATCTCTTTATATCACGGTTTCAGAAGATCATCTTTACCAACGAAAGGAAATACTTTTATGACAGGTCTTAAGATCAGGTTTTTATCTTGTTCCAAGATTCTGTCAAGCTGTCTTTGCATTCATTCATTTAGGAAGATGTATGAAATGCTGGAAGGAAGAAAAATATATTCCCCATTTGATTTGGTTGCTATACCTCTGTCCTATTGCTTCCATCCCTAATATATAGTTAATGCATATTTGTATACTGAAAGATTCCTAGCTCACCTACCAGTTCTATGATTTAAAACATGATATGGAATGAAATATGGATTTGGGGAAAAAGAGGAAGAAAAGCAGAAATAGGCAATTCTCGCATCTACCTGGGAAGCAAACAGCTCAGAAGCCTGGTGCTAATTAGTTGATAATTAGAAGAAGCCAAAGGTGTCTGGTTTCTAAATAGAAACAACTCTGTTTGTATTCTCTTCCTATCCGTTGCTCAGTGGAAGAGCTGCTGACTACAGTGTTTCCCTTCAACTTTTCTGGAAACATTTAATTAAAAAATAATGACTGGAACAAACTTGCAATAATTTATGATTTGGCTGCTGAATACCAAATCCAATGTCACAGCAACAAAAGTCGTTGATTACTATGACATTAATTTGAATATTTATATACTATAGGCTCATGTCAAGGCAGTTATGGATATTATAGAAGATGAAGCCAGTGTTTTTCAATATGTGAGTTGCTACCTCTGGTGGGTTCCAAGTTGGCATATGGAGAGGTTCCAGGCATATTTTCTTCACAATTTCTTTCCGAGCATGCTTTGCTATTTTCAATTTATATAGCAACCCATCTCACTTTTGAATGTCTCTAAGTGACTGACAATAAAACAAATAAAAACACAAAATATGTAATATAAAGCAAGAATAAAAGCACATAGTATACAAGCAAGGCCCCAAGCCAGAGCTCAAAGCCAAGTTTTCAAGGCTTTATGAAAAGCGAGAAGGGGATTTCTGGTTTTGTGCCTGCAGTGCATGGCCATGCAAGAATGGTCCTCTGCTCCCCACAGCTAGTTTCTTCCTGCTTGGGGGACCCTAGATGGGTCCAAAGTTGCACCAGAGAGGTGACCATGAAGGAGGAGTGCCCTGTTGATCACGAAGTAACATAAATAGAGTAACATAAATATTTTGTCATTTTGTAATATGGAATATCAGAAAGTTTGAGAATGTCTGGATTAAGCAATTGATTGTTCTGTGGACCAATATTCCAACTGCTTGAAAGTTGCTTAAGTGTTAAAATATAGTTATTCTACTCACAGGAACAGCAAATAAAACTTTTCATTTTGTTCAAAAAGTGAACAGTCTCCCAATAAATATTTGAGCATGCACAAAAATAACAGTGTTTGGTTGCTTGGTCATGTAGGTATAGGAAATGTAAATGCACCCCAAATCAATGACACTCTGAATTAGGAAAAAAAAAGTTCAGTGATTTGTTACATGTTCAAGAATGTAACAAACCCTACTAGGTTTGATTTATGAACTGAAATTTCATATTCTTGCTTTGATTTTAAATCAGTTCACCATCTGCAACAAGGCCCTACC
Source organism: Vipera berus (assembly GCF_964194415.1). Classification (NCBI taxonomy): domain Eukaryota; kingdom Metazoa; phylum Chordata; class Lepidosauria; order Squamata; family Viperidae; genus Vipera; species Vipera berus. The sequence continues at coordinate 21,952,498 of NC_138208.1, forward strand.
TTACAGAACGTTTTTTGTGAAGTTCTTTGCCATATCATAATACTGATGCATTTATTCTGATATACCTGCTTGCATCCTATGTATTATAAGTTCAATATAGTCGTAAAAGAAGGAAAAAACGGAAGATTCACTCTGAGTCTTACTCCCAACCATTCTCCAAACTTAGTCCAATTCATAATTAGTATAAATTTACCCCATCTTATATGCAATTTTTGTGGTGCATATCAAATGCTTGTCAACATTAATACGGGCTTGCTACTTTTTTGAAGGAGTAGTACACCAGATTTTTTAAAATAAAAAATGAACAATAACAAACCAAAAACACAATACTTCTATTTTCTTAGAAGTATTGTGTTGAAGTGTTAGCAGAGTCAAGAAACTAGTGAGAAATTGACAAGAGCTGTTGATGTCCTTGGTAAGAGAAGGCTGTTCCCAATGAAATTTGCTCCCTGATCACTCTCCTCTCCCCTAATAAAACATATTAATGAATTCCTGCTCCCTTCAATATCTCTAACTTTGAAGGGGAAAAAGAAGAGTTTATATACATTTAAAACCAGAGGAAGAATACACACACACCCCTCACACATAGTCACCCTCTTCATACGATTTGTCAATATTGTGGTGTCTCATGCTTTGTTTAAAAAGCAGCCTAAAGTTTTTAGCCCATGAACTTTACTAGGCAGACTTCCCCCACCCTGCCTCCTCAATTCATACCCCTCTCTTTTTGATCAAAACAATTAGAGACAGCCTCTAACTAAGATAACATAGGCAGGCAATGTGTCGAGATTAGTTTAAAGTCCTTTTAAGCATATGCGGATGCTGAATTGAGAAGCAAAAAAGAAAAGAAAAGGGCAGCAGTGGTTTAAAGAACATTGGTAGATAAGAGGGAATACAGTTCAGAAGCTGATCAATTGCTTAGATAATAAGAAAAAAATGTCAGAGTGAATCAAATTAAGTGGCCATGGGAGGTGGGGAGTAGAAAATGATTTAAAACAAAAATAAATTCCAGATCTGGGCAATATTTATTTGTTTCTGAAGTATAGCTGAAATAGGAGCTGTCTTTAACAAAAGCCTTTCATGCATGAAAATAGTATTGTTTAACCTAGGGTTTGGCAATAAAATTGTCCACCTACTTTGTTGATGAATATTCTCAGTTGTCCAGGTAGAGTTGTCTGGAAGGTGAATTGTTGCAACTTTTTTTCTTGTTTGCTCAAATCTTTCTCTGCTTATCCCAATAGTTTCTTAAATCTGAGCAAGTTGCTTAGATGTACTCCATGTGTGTCCTCCAGGCAGATTTCATTTCTTACCTATTTTGTATAGTTCATTAGGTGAGTGGACCAGTTGTTGGGATAGAAATGCTGTGGCCTCCTTGGTGAATCTGTGAAATGGGCTTAAGCTTCCTAGAGACTGGTGAAAGAGCAGCATAAAAATGGGAGATGGGTGGTGTCTAGGGATGGTGTTTGGGGTGGTGCCCACTATTTTGTTACCTAAGTGAATCTGCAGAAAGAAGATAAACATGTGAAAGGGAGACAAATTCTGCATTTGTCCCCTATCAATTCTCATTCAATTTGTTTGAAGATAATCATATCTCCAGTGGTCTGCAGCCTTACTGATTTATTATATAATTAAATCTGAAATACAATGAAGGAACCTTTCTATTGGCTTTTTCAAATAGTGGTTCTTCTGCCTTCATTAAGGGAAAAGCTCTCACCTGAGAATTTTTGGAGAATTTCTCCTTCCCCTGAAGAAATGTAAATAGATCTTATTTTTTGGCTCACAAATTTGGTTTAAGATTGTGAACGGTCAGCTCTGTACCACTCTTGCGATGGCAAAAGCTTTGACCCATTTCAGAAAGGTCAGTGCTTTAACGGTTGGAGCAAGTTATCCAAGAAACTGTTTTCTCTCATATGAAACTGTGCAATCTTCATCTAAGACTTCATCTTAATGTTCCACAATTTAGAGAAAGAACATATCTTTGTTTAGAACAGTACTTTTTAGTTTCTACCTGAGAGAAATGAAGCTGGCTTCTTTTTGCTAGCTAGATACTAAAGAGCATATTGTTTCATTGACTTTCCATGATTATGGTTGTTCTCAGGATTGTTTTAATAAATAAAACTTTTTTCCTTATCTTTGTTCCTTCATTCCATATATATTTACGTATGTATATATAAATGTAGTTTACCAGGACAGAATTCATAGCATCACTGAGGTGTGACATTAGGATTGGGGACATCCAGGCTCAAGTCCTTATTTGAACTTATGGAGGGACTCTGTCAGGATAATCTACAGGCTGCTGATGGGGGAGCCTGGAAAATTACCTTGGGAAAATCTCCTTGGCTTTTGGAGAAAAAAAAAACAAGATCTAATATAATGAATGTAAGGTAATTCAAATAGAATTTGGAATTAGATTGTCTCTCTGTCCCTTTTTATTAGGAATTCTTGATGTCAGAAATAAGGTGCAATAACATAGGGTATATTGGATCCATTAGATCTCAGGTACAGGATAAATCTATATCAATAGCATCTGAGCATAATATGTTCTCATATGTATATTTTGGGAGGATCGTACTACTTAAGATTTTTTTTCTTAGTTTTATATACCCCTCAGCCTGTTCATATTATTAGCTTGTGTGTGTGGTGTAGAGGTTAAAACATCAGGCTAGAAACCAGGGGACTGTGGGGTTTAGTCCTGCCCTGGGTGTAAAGTTAGCAGGTGACCTTGGGCCAGTCACTCCCTCTCAACTCTAGGAAGCAGGCAATGGCAAGCCACTTTCAATATTTTGCATGAAAATTAAGAAACTTCTCCAGACAGTCACCAGAAGTCAATGCTGACCCCAAAGCATACAGACACAAGAAAAGTTTATGCAGTGCTAATATGGTAGGACGTTCCAGACTGCAAAAAATCCAGATAACAATTAGCTGGAAGCAAAGAGATATAAAAAAACCTGTACCTTTTTGTTGTAATCAACTGGAGCTTGCATCCCAGAAACAGTATGTCCATGGCATATCCAAAGTAAATGATTCAAGTACATAAAGGGCTTGTTTAATACAACACTCAATCGGGAATTTTATTTATTTGTTTATTTCAAGTCAATACCAATAATAAAAAAGAGAGAGATTCAAGATGGTTTTTAAAATCTATGGCTATTAATATGAATTTTACAGGTGAGTCCTAATCAATAAATAACAACCTCTAGATATGTTAAGCTCCCATAGAAAGTTGCACTTTTGTGTGCTTACTGTAGATACAGAGGCTTAATCTGTATCACATGTGCTATTAAAATATTCATTATATCCCCAATAGTAATCAAAATTCATAGTCCCAATTACCAGTTATTTTTAATTGCTCCTGTGATTATGAGCTTGCTGCTCTTCTTTTATGTGATCAATCATCAGAGATGTCTTAAGAAATAGCAACTAATTTGTCAAATTCCTTTATCAAGGTTTTATTAGTTCACTAACTGTCACCTATCTGGAGAATACAAAATTCTCTATCTACCTTTTCCACATCTGGTATCTCATGTATTCTTGCTTCAGTATTTTGCAGAAAAGCTTCATAACATCAGCAGCCTTCTTTCCATTGATCTCTCAAGTAATAGTGAGCATGAGAGAAAAAAAATGTGGCTAAGAGAAAAATAAGGAAAAGCAGGAAAGGGGCTTTAGGGCAGGCATTTCAAACTGCCAGCCCGTGGGCCGGATGTTTCATGCCAAAACTGTGCCAACCCCATTGCCAGCAATGGGGAAAAAGTCACGATATGTTGCACGACAACACGTGATGTCACGAGTATGACATGCTTGCTTTAGGGCTCCCACAACTGTCTTCCCCCAAAATCCAAAATATATATTTTACTTTCTGAAACTTGCTGATTACACCTCTGCTCCAACTTTTCCATTTCCTTCTCTGACACCTTGACTACCAAACTGAATTCTCTGAAATGTCCAACAGAATAAATATGCTATCGTATTTCTTTTTATATATATATACAAGTTTTATTTTTATTTTTTAAATTATAGTCTTTAGTGCTTAGTAAACAACTTGTTGTCTGGGTTCAAATATTTAACATTAACTTCTTTAATATAAATCTGTTCCATACTATACAATCCAGTATTTTTTCCCTGATTTCTTCTCCATATTTTTCCATTTTCCCCTCACTACATCATTACAATTTTTGGGGCCCCTGAATTTTGATTATGTGACCACAGAGATGCTGCAATATCTTTTGCACATAAGTGCAGTGTTGTTGTAACTTCAGTCAACAATGTATAGATTAACTTTAGAGATTAAAGAAAAAGAGCATTTAGTCTATTATAGAACTTGGAATAAATTTTATCAATGGCTAGATAAACGAATTAGAGAGAAAGGAATGTGACACTTATTTTTGACCTTATTTTACTAAGAAAAATATCATAGATTGAAAATTTAACATTGTTTACTATAATTTGCTATATCTATTTCTGTTATCAATCATTATTCTTAATACTTCTATTTGATATATATCTACCCAGACAATATGCTATTTGCTAAATATTGAATGTTATTGGGGAAACCCCAACCCTTCTCCCAACTCTCCCGCTATCCCGACCCCACACCCTATCTCTTCATTTTCCTCCCCACCCTTATAAAAACCAATAACATTTACATACAAAAGGTCCAAGCTCTGTAGGTATTTATAATCCAAGAAGGTCAGGGTGATAAGTATGCCAAAATATTTTCCTTTACTGCCAGCTGTTCTCCCAAGCTAGGAATCACCAAGCAAATCATAGTGCTATACACAAATCCATCACTAGATGTCATTCAGAGTCTATTTTCCACTCTTAAAACAAAGGATTGATTTCTTATGTTTCACCTCAATGGTTTTTTTAAAGAGGAAATCTTAATAATTATCTCAGTTCTCAAATTTTTCAAAACTGTAACTTTATGTTACTTCCACTTCAATATTGTATGTTTCTGTCCCCCATAAAATTAAGACACTGCTTCCATTTACATTTGGAGGTTTTTAGCTTTTGGGGAGCCTTTCCCAGGAAATTCAGTTGTAAAATAGTAAAGAAAGGAACAATATTCTCACCCAGTTCCAAACATGCTGTTTATGATGTATTAAGTAGTACTTTTTTTCTTCTTTGGTTGTCAGCAGCTAATGACCAGCCACAGGAATGTAGCCGGTCTTTCTCCTGCCAGTTTGGATGGCTTTCCTTGGATCGAACAGAAATACCTCCATCTATCTGTGATCAACAAGGCACCCTTCCTCTTCATTGCCTCTTCAGGGTGATTTTAGGCCCTTTTTAGGCCCCCCAGTAGGGCAAAAACAGGTGCAGAAGACAGAGCCCTGCCTTCCTGTGTCCCATTTTGCTGCGATGCAAACAGGAAGTCTTCAATATGCTATCATATTTCTATAAGGGATGGGGAGAAGAGCAAAGGAGACAAATGCCCCCAACCATTACAGATTCCAAAAGGAGTATAAGATAAGGCAGAAGTAGAGAGAAAACAAAGTAACTCAAATGCATCTCTAGTTGGAAGGACCAGGGCAAAAGACTCCAGGCTTTTTGGATTAAGATTGCAACATGTTATGGTGTTTTTTTACAGGTAGTCCTCAATTTACAACAGTTCATTTAGTGACTGAAGTTACAACAACACTGCACTTATGTGCAAAAGATATTGCAGCATCTCTGTGGTCACATAATCAAAATTCAAATGCCTGGCAACTGACTCATATTTATGACAGTTGCAGAGTCCAGAGGTCATGTGGAAACCAGATTCACTTAACAATCATGTTACTAACTTAACAACTGCAGTGATTCACTTAAACTGTGGCAAGAAAGATTGTAAAATGGGGCAAAATTCATTTAACAAAAGTTTCACTTAACAACAGAAATTTGGGAGTCAGTTTTGTTGTAAGTCAAAGACTATCTGTAATTTGTTTTTAAAATTATTTATTTTAAAAGCATACACATGAGTCTAGGCTACCAGGCCTGAGCACAAAAATCCTGCATTAGGTGGCAGTGCAGAGTATAAGAAGAAATACTAACTTTTGTTTCCATCTAGAGTTTGCAGGCTCATGACTTTAGATCAAGGAAGAAACTTGCTGCTTATAAAACCATATGATATATATGCCTCTCACAGAAGGAGTAAGATGATAAAGCTGTAGATTGGTATCTGGATTTTGATAGTGACAGTTGAACCACACATGGCACAGGACATGAGGATGAAATAAAGAGTGAGATTCGAAATGGTGATTGTACCTTGACTTCTTAATGCCTAGTAAGGCTGAGCAAGGCTTGAAAATCCTGTGCATTAAGTCTCAGTGGTAAAACTAATTGGGAAACATTGGAGGGGTATGTGAGATGGTACAGATTTACTTCAGATGATTATAGCTTATAGTAACCTTGTTGCTAGGAAAAGCAATACTGGGATACAATCCTCAAAATGACAGAATGATCTCAGTTCGAATCCAAGGCAAACCATTCAATATCACAGTAGTCCAAGTCTATGCCCCAACCACCGGTGCTGAAGAGGATGAAATTGACCAGTTCTATGAAGCCCTACAGCACCTTATAGAACTAACACCAAAAAATGATGTCCTTATCATCATGGGGGATTGGAATGCTAAAGTAGGAAGCCAAAAGATAACTGGAATAACAGGCAAGTTTGGCCTTGGAATACAAAATGAAGCAGGGCACAGGCTGATAGAATTTTGTCAAGAGAATACGATGGTCATAGCAAACACTCTTTTCCAACAACCCAAGAGACGGCTCTACACATGGACATCACCAGACGGTCAACACAGAAATCAGATTGACTATATGCTCTGCAGCCAAAGATGGAGAAGCTCTATACAGTCAGTAAAAACAAGACCAGGAGCTGACTGTGGCTCAGACCATGAGCTTCTTGTTGCAAAGTTTAGGCTTAAACTGAAGAAAGTAGGGAAAAGCACCAGGCCAGTCAGGTATGAATTAAATCATATCCCCGTTGAATATACAGTAGAGGTGACAAATAGATTTAAGGAATTAGATCTGATAGACAGGGTGCCTGAAGAACTATGGACAGAGGTTCGCAACATTGTACAAGAGGTAGCAACCAAAACCATCCCAAAGAAAAAGAAATGCAAGAAAGCAAAATGGCTGTCTGAGGAAGCTTTGCAAATAGCTGAGGAAAGGAGGGAAGCAAAAGGCAAGGGAGAAAAAGAAAGATACGCCCAATTGAATGCAGAATTCCAAAGAATAGCTAGAAGAGATAAGAATGCCTTCTTAAATGAACAGTGCAAAGAAATAGAAGAAAACAATAGAATAGGGAGGACCAGAGATCTTTTCAAGAAAATTGGAGAGATGAAGGGAACGTTCAATGCAAAAATGGGCATGATAAAGGACCAAAATGGCAGGGACCTAACAGAGGCAGAAGAGATTAAGAAGAGATGGCAAAATTACACAGAAGAACTATACAAGAATGAGCTTAACGTCCCTGATAATCACAATGAGGTGGTCACTGACCTCGAGCCAGACATCCTAGAATGTGAAGTGAAGTGGGCCTTAGAAAAGCTGAGCAACAACAAAGCTAGTGGAGGTGACAGTATTCCAGCTGAGCTATTAAAAATCTTAAAAGACGATGCAGTAAAAGTGCTACACTCAATTTGCCAGCAAATTTGGAAAACTCAACAGTGGCCACAGGATTGGAAAAGATCAGTTTACATTCCAATTCCAAAGAAAGGCAGTGCCAAAGAATGTTCAAACTATCGCACCATTGCACTCATTTCTCATGCTAGTAAAGTTATGCTTAAAATCCTACAAGCTAGACTCCAGCAGTATGTGGATCGAGAACTACCAGAAGTACAGGCAGGATTTCGAAGAGGCAGAGGAACTAGAGATCAAATAGCCAACATACGCTGGATCATGGAGAAAGCTAGAGAGTTCCAGAAAAACATCTACTTCTGCTTCATTGACTATGCTAAAGCCTTTGATTGTGTGGATCATAACAAACTGTGGCAAGTTCTTAAAGAGATGGGAGTACCAGAACATCTTATTTGTCTCTTGAGAAACCTATATGCGGGCCAAGAAGCAACAGTGAGAACTGGACACGGAACCACTGATTGGTTCCAAATTGGGAAAGGAGTCCGGCAAGGCTGTATACTGTCGCCTTGCCTATTTAACTTATATGCAGAGCACATCATGAGAAAGGCAGGGCTAGATGAATCAAAAGTTGGAATTAAGATTGCTGGAAGAAATATCAACAACCTAAGATATGCAGATGATACCACTCTAATGGCAGAAAGTGAAGAGGAACTGAAGAGTCTCTTGTTGCGAGTGAAGAAGGAGAGTGCAAAACTTGGGTTGAAACTAAACATTAAGAAAACCAAGATCATGGCATCCGGCCCTCTCAATTCCTGGCAAATAGATGGGGAAGAAATGGAGGTAGTGACAGATTTTATTTTCCTGGGCTCCAAGATCACTGCAGATGGGGACTGTAGTCAAGAAATTAAAAGACGCTTGCTCCTCGGGAGGAAAGCCATGGCAAATCTAGACAGCACACTAAAAAGCAGAGATATCACCCTGTCAACAAAAGTGCGTATAGTCAAGGCTATGGTCTTCCCAGTTGCAATGTATGGCAGTGAAAGTTGGACCATAAGAAAGGCTGAGCGCAAAAGAATTGAGGCCTTTGAACTCTGGTGCTGGAGAAGACTCCTGCGAGTCCCTTGGACTGCAAGGCGATCAAACCGGTCAGTCCTAGAGGAGATCAACCCTGACTGCTCTTTAGAAGGCCAGATCCTGAAGCTAAAACTCAAATACTTTGGCCACCTAATGAGGAGGAAGGACTCACTGGAGAAGAGCCTAATGCTGGGAAAGATTGAGGGCAATAGAAGAAGGGGACGACAGAGAATGAGGTGGCTGGATGGAGTCACTGAAGCAGTAGGCGTGAGCTTAAATGGACTCCAGAAGATGGCAGAGGACAGGAGAGCTTGGAGGAACATTGTCCATAGGGTCGTGATGGGTCGGACACGACTTCGCAACTAACAACAACAACAAACCTTGTTGCTGCTCAAATGAGCTGTATGGCTCTTTAGTTATGCAGATTAAGGAATTCTTGCAGTTCCAATACACTTTGGACAACATGAAAAGAAAAATTATTTTACATTAGGAAAAATGACATACCTCAGTAAACCCTGTATCAGAGCACTAATGCTGCTTGTGCTGTAACATGTATCTCTTCTTTATGTTTATCCTTAGATGTACATCTATCAATAACAAGCTTTTCCTTTAGCCTGTGCATTTATGATATCTTTCTATTACCCAATACTGCTTCTATCAAAGCATAACACTTGTTCTGTACCAGCCTGCTACCGGCCCTGCAGAAAAGGCAGGGACAACCCCTTTACAAACGGCAAGAGGCTGGAATAAAGCCTGCCAAATTTATTAACATAAAACAGACACCAACCATGAAACAGGAGCTATGAAACAGGAACTATCCAAGCGGTTGCCTTCAGCAAACCAGCCCTCCCACACATTCCCCTTAAATACAGCTCAGGGCGTGGCCTCTCTCTGCCTCCTTCTGAGGTGCCCCATTGCCTTCCTCTGTTTACTCCTGATTGACTGCCTCCTGCATCGGGCGTCCTTGAACAGGGCCAGCTGTGGGTCATCTTCATCCACGCTGTCAGGCTCACACAGCTGGGTCTCCACCAGGTGGGAGGGGCCTGGCTGAGGGCTCTGCAGAGCCTCAAAGCCATCATCAGCAAGCTCTTCAACACCCCCCTCCTCCTCCTCTGAGTCGTCCAACCCAAATGCCGAACCCACAGGCTGACCCTGAATCACAACAACACTTGCAGTTTCCACTACTGATCTGAAACATTTCTGGGCAGTTTTTGTTTTTTTTAGAGGTCTAAAAACCATCAGCTGCAAGTGAGGAAGAAATGAAAGAACAAACCAGGATACAAAAGGAAGGATGACATATCAGATAGACAATTTAGTAGAATTTATTAATTGCAGTGGTAAAATTAGGCCCACAAATATGGCTCTTTTTTGACAGCTGGAACCCCAGAAAAATCTTAATATTATATGTTGAAAGCATAGCAGAATTGTTTCATTTCTTTCTCCTTAAATGATCTTAAATTTTGCTACCAATGGATTGGAACTGCAGTGTGCTTCTGGCACTCAGAACAATGTTTACTTCCTTACTTTTTTGTGGATTATCTATTCATTCATTCATCCATGAGGGAAGACAACAGTTATATCCAGTGGTGGGATTCAGCCAGTTTGCACAGTTTGGTAGAATTTTGTTGAGTTCAGAGAACCAGCTGAACCCATGCTGCTTCTGGAAGTCCATTCTAGGCCTCAGAGGCCTGGAGGAGGTCTCCCAGGCCTAGAACGCCCCACCAGAAGTGTGTGAATGTCACTTCCAGAAGTCTAGGCCTCGGAGGCCCAGGCCTGCATCCATGCAGAGAACCAGATGTTCAGGTATTTGAATCCCACCATTGGTTATTGTAATGTACTGGGATTTTACTTGAACTGTTTTCACGTGTGTTTTGAATGCTGCTTAAGGTTGCTCAGTTGAGGTGTCTGTGTAATGGTCACTGACTAGCCAGACATGCAGTCTCTAAGATCATTGGATGATTTGGGGCGGGAATGGGTTACTTTAAACCTATTGGCCTCAGCCTAGTGGCCAACCATATAAGTAGCTGCACAGAAGCCTCTGATTCAGTTCTGTTCCTGTTTGCCTCAATAAAGAAATGTTCCTGTTTGAAACCTCTCGTCTTGTTTCCTGCCTCCAAAGAACTCACTACAAAACACTGGCAATGAGTGTGGGATCCTGCTTCTTTGGAAGAGCTGAAAGCCACTAGAGTGTGATGCCAGCAAAGTGCCTGGCAGGGAACGCATCCCCCTCCCCTCGGTCGTCCTAGCAAACCACACTAGCGACCACCCCATCCTGTGAACCAGTCCCAGGGCCTACAGAAGGAGCAGGATGAGGCAAAGAGAGACCCAAGCTGCGAAGACTTCCCGAAGATGGTGAAAGTCAGAAAGCTTGAGGAATTTGATGTTACTCACCCAGAGAGATGGTCATCCTACATCTCAAGAGTAGAAAACTACCTCCACACCAACCAAGTTGCTGAAGATGGCCTGAAGGCCATAATGCTCCTCTGTGTCTGTGGGCCTGCAACATTCAACATCACAGAGAACTTAGTCTCACCAGTGCAGCTGGAGTCCATTACTTTCGCGGACCTGAAGAAACGGCTCGACAACTATTTCCAGCCCAAGCTGTCGGTAATCACATGGCGGCACACCTTCGAACAACGAGTTCAAAAACTCGGAGAGATGGCCATGGAATTCATCACGGCATTGAGACAAGCTTTGCGCCTGTGCCAATTTTCAGACTTAGAAGAAAGGCTTTGAAACTGACTTGTCTGTGGACTATGAAGCAGAGAACTGCAACAGAAACTTTTTGCCAAAGAGACTCTCCCGCTCCAGGAAGCCTTAAAAAAAGTCATGGTGGATGAAGCCACCGGCAGAGCCATGAAGGCCATGCAGCCTGCCAAAAGTACTGAGCACGAAAAGGCTGTCCACCACAAGGACGCCAAACTTCCAGAAGAGGTTGACTCTGACCACGAAGTTGACAAAATCCATCGGCATCACAACAAGGAACTGAAGACTCCTTACAAGGCAGTTGCCTTCTCTCAGTGTTTGGGCTGTGGTGGCCACCACCAATGAGCAGACTACAGGTTCCGGACAGCCACGTGTCGGGCCTGTGGGAAAACCGGCCACATTGTGTCAGTCTGCAGAGGTCACCAAAAGGACTGCCAATTGGACGTTCCAATCAGGAGAGGTACCGGGGCGCCGGGGCAGCATAGTGTAGGGTTTTGCTCCAGCTGTCAGAGTGTTTGCCGCATGGGAGCTTGCCATCCCCTTAAGCCCAAACTTCAGCTTCAAGTCGAGCTGCAAGGCGTCCCTTGCAGGATGGAACTAGATACGGGTTCTGCAATGTCCATCATTTCCATGGAGACTTTCCGGTTTGTCTGCAACCGTAGCAAGAGGTGGACCAAGCTTAGGCCATCCGACATCATTCTGACTGACTTCCAAAACTCCCGAGTTGCTGTCAAAGGCGAGGCCACCTTGGCCATCAAGTTCAAGGGGTTTTTGGGGGCCCTGGATGTGATTGTGGTGGAGGGCCAGAGAACGAGCTTAATAGGGCTTGATTGGTTTGATGCTCTGGGCATCCAAGTCACTGGAATCCATCGGAAACAAGCAGCGAACTTGGCGTCAGTATGAGAGGGGTTTGCGGATGTTTTTGACACAAGCCTGGGAGAATACAAGAGCCCTCTGATAGCCTTTAAACTTGATCCTGCCATAATGCCTATTAGGATCAATCCCCGTAGAGTGCCATTTGCGCTTAAACATAAAATTGATGCAGAGGTGGACAAGCTAGTCAGCCAGGGGGTACTACAGCCTATAGATTGAGTTGAATGGGAAACCCCAATTGTCATGCCACTTAAGGCCAATGGGGAGGTCAGAATTTGTGCTGATTATAAGTGCACCATAAATAAGGCACTTAAGCAGCATGCATACCCAGTGCCAGTCATCAGCCACATCTTGGCATTGCTGCAAGGAGGCATTGTGTTTGCTAAATTAGATTTGGCACAGGCCTATCAGCAGTTACCTGTGGACAAGGCCACAGCAGCTGCACAAATTATTGTAACACACAGGGGGACTTTTAAAGTCAAACACGTTCAATTCGAGGTTAGCGTGGGCCCAGGAATTTTCCAAGGTGTCATGGAGCGTACACTCAAGGGCATTCCAGGCATTTACCCCTACTTCGACGATGTGCTCATCACCGGTGAGTCCACTGAGGTGCTTGCAAGGAGGCTCAAAGCCATCCTTCAACAGGTCTGCAAAGCGGGCCTTAAATTAAAAGGAAATAAGTATAACATTGGGGTTTCTTCTACTGAGTTCCTGGGTTTCCGTATTGATGCTAAGGCATCCACCCTTCTGAGTCCAAGCTGAAGGCCATTCAGCTGGCACCTAGCCCCAGGACTAAGGGAGAGCTTCAGGCATTCCTGGGTCTCGTTAATTTTTACCATGTGTTCCTTCCTAACAAGGCAGAGCTGTTACACTGGCTCTTAGACAAAAACACCCCATGGAAGTGGACCAAGGTTCACAAAAACAGCTTTAAGGCAGTAAAATCACTACTGTCTTCTAATTCAGTGCTTACGCACTTTAAAGAATCATTGCCTGTATGCATTGTGTGTGACGCATCCCCTTATGGGGTGGGGGCTGTTTTAAGCCATTTGGCAAGCGATGGGACTCAAATCCCAATTGCATATTATTCAAGAACATTGTCCTCAGCTGAGCACAATTATGCTCAAATTGACAAAGAGGCCTTGGCCATTGTGGCCGGGGTGAAGAAATTCCATGATTACTTATATGGCAGGGAATCACAGTCTACACTGACCATAAGCCACTGTTGGGGTTATTTACTACAGATAAGCAGATTTCTCAAATACTGTCCCCTAGGATGTTAAGATAGTCCATCTTTATGTCAGCCTACAGCTACAGGCTGATTCACAAATCCAGAAAAGACATGGGCTACGCAGACTGCCTTAGCTGGTTGCCATTGCCGCAAATACACCGCCCCGAGTCCCTCGGGAGAAGGGCGGTATATAAAAACAAATAAATAAATAAAATAAATAAAAATAAATAGAGCCAGAAACCGGCAGCCAAACAGGGCAGTTCACATGCTCTGAGGACTCAACCTGTCAGTACAATGGGGAGGTGGTCATAGATGGGCAAAGTCCAGGAGTGCAACATGGGTCCCCTGATGGGGAAAGTCAAAACAGCCACTGTGCTAACTCTGCTTTTTCCTTGGACTTTGGTCTGCGCCGACCTGGAATGGCCAGCCAAAGGGACTCAAGTCAATCTGACTCTCGTGAACTCATGAGTCCTGGTCTACCCAGTCTGGCAGGCAAGCTGGTGGACCAGGAGTTGTCTGGATCCCCCAGGTGGTCTGCAAGGTCGTGCAGACCACCACCATATTTGCAAGACTTTATTCTCAAATAATATTAAGAATGTGTGTACATTCTAGTGGGGAGAGGTGTAATGTATTGAGATTTTACTTGAACTGTTTTCACGTATCTTTTGAATGCTCCTTAAGGTTGCTCAATTGAGATCTCTGTGTAGCGGTCGCTGACTAGCCAAACATGCAGTCTCCAAGGAGATCATTGGATGATTTGGGGTGGGGTTTGGTTCCTTTAAACCTATTGGCCACTGCCTAGTGGCCAACTGTATAAGTAGCTGTGCAGAAGCCTCTGATTCAGTTCTGTTCCTGTTTGCCTCAATAAAGAAATGTTCCTGTTTGAAACCTCCAAAGAACTCACTACACAACAGTTGTACCTCACTATAGCTGTGCTTTCTGTTCCTGAATTTGCTTGGACTTGGAACAGCAATCTCTTTGTTTCTGGAAGAAAAACAGTAGCTGAGTCACTGTATCTGCATTCAGAATTTCTCACATTTCAAAAACATGTTAATTGTGTTTTTGTCTCTTCCTAAGTAATATGCAGACTGAAAAGTCAACATTATGTGTCATGACCTCGTGACCTCTCATCTAGACTACTGCAATGCTCTCTACATGGGGCTTCCCTTGAGGACCACCCGGAGACTCCAACTGGTACAGAATGCAGCCGCGAGAGTTGTGTTGGGAGTCTCCCGATACTCCCATGTTACACCTCTGCTCCGTGAGCTGCATTGGTTGCCAGTTGTCTTCCGGGTGAGATTCAAGGTACTAGTAATGGTGTTTAAAGCCCTACATGGCAGGGGTCCGGAGTACCTTAGGGAACACCTGCTGCCGGCATCAACTTCCCTCCGCCCTGTGCGTTCCCACAGAGAGGGCCTCCTCAGGGTGCCACCGGTCAGAGAATGTCGATGGGTGGCCCCCAGGGGGAGATCCTTCTCTGTGGGCGCCCCGGAACTATGGAATCAGTTACTGGTTGAGCTCCGGACGGCGCCCAATCTTCGTTCCTTTCGCCGCGATCTAAAAACATACTTGTTCGAACAAGCCGGCCTGACCTGATTGGGGATTGGTGGGGTTTTTATTGTATTTTATTGGGGTTTTTACTATGTATTAATTGTTTTTTAGTGGGCATGTATTTAATCATTTTTTTTTAACTTTTGTAATTCTGTGTTTTTTATTCTTGCCCTGTTCACCGCCCTGAGTCCTTCGGGAGAAGGGCGGTATAGAAATATTAATAAATTAAAATTAAATTAAATTTTTCACCAAAGGTACAGTAGCTCATCTTGTTCACATATCAAGAGGAGGAGAAGGAAGAGAAAGTTATTTCAAGAGGATTTACTTAAATTTATCTGCTTATATGTAAATGCAATAAAAAGATGAAAATAAGAAGCATAGAATATGATGTGCATATATAAAACACACAAGCAAATTTTGCAAAATAAAACTACGGCTTAAATTATTAACCATGCACAACATTTCCCATAATTTAAATATCTTGTCTAGCACACTTTGTAAAATGATTAAATCTATAATCACCTACTGACTGACTGTAATAGATTTGGATCACACCAATGTAGATTTCATATTGCCAGGATTCATTATATGTTACTGAGGTATAGAAAATTTATGTAATAAATCAACATGGCCAAAATTTTGTCTATTCAAAATATATTTTATTGAACTGAATGACTCTTAAGTTTTTTGAGGAAGGCCCTCTTGAAAACATCTGTGTGGTTAGATCTATCAGATCTGTGCAGCTGGGTCTTGTCCTGCATTGCTCCTGGGCTATGGAACTCATTTCTTTGGGAGTTGGAAATGGCTCACACTCTCCAGGAAACTACAGACCTATTCAGGATCCAGGAAAGTACAGATCTATCAGCCTGGTTTCAATGCCTAGGAAGATTCTGGGAAAGATAACCAAGCAATGTATCTGTGAACACTTAGACTCAAACAAGGTCAAAACCAAAAGCCAACGTGGATTTCTCATAAACAGATCATGCCAGAAAAAAATTATTGCATTCTTTGACAAAGTGACAAAATTAGTGGACCAGACAAATGCTGTGGATATAATTTACTTGGACTTCAGTAAAGCTTTATGACAAAGTAGATCACAACCTACTACTTGATAAGATAGAACATGTGGGTTAGACAGTATCACTACCAGATGGATTTATAACTGGCTGACCAACTGCACTCAATGGAACTACATCTACATGATGGCAAGTATGCAGTGGGGTAGCCCAAGGCTCTGTCTTAGGCCTAGTACTTTTCAATATCTTCATCAATAATTTGGATGAGGGGATAAATGGGGAACTCATCAGATTTGAAGATGACACCAAGGAATAGCCAACACTCCAGAAAATAGGCTTAAGATACAGAAGGATCTTGACATACTTGAATATCTAACAAAATGAAATTCAATGGTGAAAAAGTAAGGTTCTACATTTAGGCAAGAAAAACCAAATGCACAGGTATAGTATAGCTGGTACCTGGCTCAATAGTAGTAACTGTGAGAGGGACCTTGGAGTCTTAGTAGACAATCGCTTAAACATGAGCCAACAGTGTGCTGTAGCTGCCAAAAAAGTCAACACAGTGCTAGGCTGCATTAACAGAGGGACAGAATCAAGATCTTGTGAAGTATTAATACCACTTTATAATGCCTTGGTAAGACCACATTTGGAATACTGCATCTAGCTTTGGTCATTACAATGTAAAAAACAAGTTCAGACTCCCTCATAGAAACATTTTTCTATTAATGGGGAAAAAAGTGTTAACCAATTTCCAGAATTCCCTTATGTAATTTTCCTAGAAACATTATAGTTCTTCTGATTCAAGCATAAATACAAGACATTTCATACCTGAAATGCAATCCATTGATTTCAACAAAGAGTTATTATGTTTTATAAAATTACTGATTTATGTTGAAAACCTGAGTTTGTAATATTGATTCTCTAAGCAGATATATTTGAAAATACCCTGTTACATCACTGGAGCAAAGGATCATTTATTGATTCAAAAGCTTGCTACCACAATTGATCACTAAATCTGCTTTTTAGATTCCAGATATTGAAATAAGTAGAGGTTTTGTTTGTTTTCATTTTAAACCATCTTAAATCAGTGTCACGACTCATCTCAAAGAGACCTATTATCTCTAGGTGTTTCTGCAATTCATTTTTAAATAGAAGCTTATGTGTCTTTTTAAAATCCCACTGCTAGCTCACTGAATCTTTACACATTTTTATGGAAAATAAATATGCATTTTCTTCAGAGAACAAAGGGCTGAATCTGTTGGTGTCTGAAATGACATTATTCCAATGTACAGCATAAAAAGGGTTTTTTTTCTCATAGAACACTCAGAACGGAGTTCCCGCACCTTTTTTGGATGGAACCTTGTAGGGTAGGCAAGGCTGGTTGTATGACATGTGTGAGTTCCGGCACCTTTTTCTTTTACAAAAAAAGCACTGCTAATCACCTTTTATATTTGATGTTATGTCTATGACAGATTCTTTTTAGATACTAATAAGGAAACTTTCCTTCAAGATATTTCTAATGTTTAGGAATTTACTTTAAACTGAAATACGCACAGTTCTCTTCCATATTGCTTAGACCTTGTTTGATTGCTTGGGAAAAGGAAAATTTCAATGTTTTTGTCTAGGCATTCTATGCAATGTCAACCCCACTAGCCCAGGCCAAGAATCAACTCCATAGGAATGAGTTTGGCCATAGACTGAGTTCTCTTGTTGAAAGTAGCTATAAAAATAATAGAATCTCAAAAGTCTAATTACAAGGTAACCTCGTTCCCTTCTATATCCAAAAGGGGATAGAAAAGACAGAAGGGGTCATGCCTGTAATGCCTTACTTGTTGGGAGGCCACAGGGTTCAACTATCTGTTCCCTATTGTTGAACACCTACATGAAACCAATATAAGCCATATAATCAAAGGGATATTAAAATTGCCTGCAATTAATAGGCCTACAAGCTATGTCTTAAATATCTTGCAAGTGGTCTGCTCAAATTCTGATTAAATGCCACTTTGGAAATTATTCAGTGTTGTCACCTCTGAATAGTGTAACTCCCAATCCACTCACCATAACAGTTCAGATCCTCATATTAAACATATCAGAGTCCACAGAGTACCTTATCTGGAAAAAGAAATTTTGTTTTGTGTGTTTTCTAATATAATAAATTCTTCACTTATTGGTCAATGTTTGGATACAGATGGGCATCTTTTCCAAAAATTTTCTCAGATCCAGTAGCCATCCCAACTGGTCTTTTGACATTGGCTAAGGAAGTGGGATGTTTCTAAAGTCCTACAGTACATGAATAACAATTTTTGAGAGAGAAAAATGAGTACGATTTGTATCTGGATTTGATATCACCACAGACTTTTTTATCTCCATTCATTATTTAAATATACTCTGAAAGAACATTATCTATATTTAATAAACCCTCAACAATATTTTCTCATTTTAAAACCTAAGAGATGAATTTGTCAATTTGAATTTCTTTGAAATTTTCATTTTTAATTAAAACTTAATTGTCCCATTTCCATATCTGTTTCAGATTTTAAAATAATACAAAAAACTTGCCAATATTTGGTACACATTTCAACTGTTATACGCAATTCTGTTTACTATGCATATTTAATGAAATCGCTTCTTAAATAATGCATTATCGTTATTCATATATTTTGCTGAAAAAACTGAAGCATAAAATGCATTTTTCTAAGGAAAGTTTTAAAATATATTGATTAAAATGCATGAAATTAGTAAGTCTGCAAAGAGAAAGGCAAAATAATTTATTACCTATTTCTAAACTCAGACCAAGAGGAAAGTAAAAAAAAAATCCAAACATCCTAATATCTATCAATGAAATTGTCTGGTGAGAAAAGTTGCAAAGCTTTGTGCAAAAATATCCCCAAACCTATATGGGGTCCTGCTTCAAACCAGCAAATCAAAATGCTGTTGGTTCTCATATTCATTGGCTTTATTGCTGCTCTGGAGATTGTTATAGGCTAAAAAAAAGTGTTGCAGCTTCACTTTGCAAAGACTGGCTGGTATGATGGACTCTAATCACACAAGTAGCAAGCAATCCATGTATTGCCTCATGAAACACTATCTTTACCAGAATACCTTTCCCATGGAAAGAATCACACAGTTTTGGATCTAATCCACTTCCTCAGCTATGTAATCAGTCACAAGCATCAGCTTTCTGATCTTTTATAAAAAGGTAAAGGTAAAGGTTCCCCCGCACATGCGTGCTAGTTGTTTCCAACTCTAGGGGCTCATCTCCGTTTCAAAGCCGAAGAGCCAGCGCTTGTCCAAGGACGTCTACGTGGTCATGTGGCCGGCATGACTAGATGCCAAAGGTGCACAGAACACTGTTACCTTCCCACCGTAGTGGTCCCTATTTTTCGACTTGCATTTTTACGTGCTTTTGAATTGCTAGGTTGGCAGAAGCTGGGACGAGTAACAGGCACTCACTCTGTTATGCGGCACTCGGGATTCGACCCGCCAAACTGCCGACCTTTTGATCGACAAGCTCAGAGTCCTAACCCACTGAGCCACCGCATCCCTTCTGATCTCTTATGCTAAAGGCATATTTTTAAAATGGACTTCAAGTCTGCTCTCAGACCTTAGTCAAGACTCAGTTCAAGACTAGTCTGCATTTTATGTACTTTTGGTTCAAATCTTATTTTTAATTTGCTAAATTTCATGTCACTGGGGTAGATTTAATTTTCTAATTTGACAATTGAAGAAAGGGTACCAAGTTAATATCAAGTGTAGGTCCAACCAGATTAAAACCAGATTAATGATTCAGCTATGGACTGTGTTTCTCAATGGCATTGAAACTTAACGTGCCAAGCTGTTTCTGCTGCCTTTGCTAATTAATATGGCCTAAAATTAGTAGTCTACAGCTCGGAGACTATCAGGTCCTGGTAGTGAAATAACTCTCCAGAAGGATTCAAGCTCAATAATCTGCTATTTCAACCTCTTTCAAGTTGCAGAAAATCCAATGATCAGAGGTAGCAAAGAGGCAAAGCAACCATCATTATTTTCTGCTGTACTAGAAGACAGCAAGCTTTGATAGTCTTCATTGCTAAGCCTCGTATCCCACCAAACCAGTAATGAGGGAGGTCTCCCCACAAAAAATAAATCAATGATAGCAGAGCTATACTATTTCAAAAGGGCAACTCAACAATCATTTTTATGAATTTATTCAGGAAAAGCAAGCTTTGCTAGAGGTACACTATGCCAAGTTTCTTTGAGTCCCAGAAAACAGAGTGATAAGAGTTAGCAAAGGACACCAACTGAAAAGCAAAGATGGGTATTCATCATTCATTAACCCCTTTATTTGGCCAGTATTTATTTTTTTGATATGCTACAAAAGATCAAACATTATTCTGTGTTCAATAGAAATAGCCCATTTCTATTTTAGGCCTTTATGGGCTTGGATTAAAAACTAAATGGGCAACAATTTTTCTTTATTTAATTGCAATTCCCCTTTCAGTCTGTATATACAAATCCTTCTTGGTGAAAGCCTGAACCATGATCAAAAATATGTTCAAATGTGGATTCTTTCCATTACTTGCTTTGCTACTAAAAGACTTGCTCATGTTGCTATTTATTCCCTTTAATTCCATTTACTTTGCTGCTCATATTTATTTTCCTCCAATCATTTTGATTAGAGTAATTGAATCTAATTAACACTTAATAAATTAAATCAAGAAATACATAAACCAGTGTCCTCTGGCAGTGACTGGTCAAATGTTTTCAAATCAGATGTTAAAAAAAGAAGGAAAATGTATCATTTAAGAGATTTCCAAAATGTAAATGCAATTACTATTGTGTGAATATTAAACATATGCCAAAGTTTGTACTTAACATCTTTCAACATTTTTAAAACTGTAGCAGATATTTAGAGGCTGTTTACAAATCAGTTGTTATAAAAATATAAACTAAAACAATGAGATGATTTGTCAGATTTTGCTCATATTTGGTGAAAACTGAACAAAGGGGTCTGGAGCTGTACTGAAAACTCCAGGTGGGGAAGAGATATGTTATCCATAGCTCATGTTTGTGTTTCCTGATCTAAAGTAGTGTTTTTTTCAAACTTTGTTACTTAAAAAAAAATATCTCCAGCCAGCATTCTGAGAGTAGAAATCCCCATTCTTAAAGTTACTGAGTTTGAAAAATATCGTTTTAAATTATTTTTTAGGATCCCTGCTCACTGATTTCCTTTTGTAAGGAAATATCCATTTTCACTTGTGGAGGAAGGTAGTGTTCAAGAGGAAAAAATAATGATACACAAGGCTGCCATGTGATAAGTAGCTTGCATCATTTATGAAGGAAGTGCTGATAATTTCTCCTTTGCAAAAGAAGTGGATCTATTCTCACTCTGGCTTAATTAAAGCAAACAATATATCATGAATTCTGATTAGAATTATAATCTAAAAGCTAAAGCAACCCAAAAGGGGGAAAGGATAAGGAGGAATGAGATAAAATTTAAACTTCTGCACCAATGCGTTTCACATTTCCGTTTCAGAAGAAAACAAAAGATTACATTCAGAGAGGAAATTCCAGCCTATTGAAGTATATAGGAAATATAATTTCTCTGTGCACTAATTAGATCTATCCATTAAAGATAAAATATCATTTGAATTCATCTCAAGGTATAACCTATGTAAGGTCTCACTAAATAGAGCGGACTAATTTATGTATACAACAATGTTTCTGCCTACTCAACATTTACATTTATGCTGAGAACTGGAATTATATGCAGATTATACTGAGAATTTAGGGGTCTAACTTGTTGCTGTGTGAGTCATTTTATGTGCCTATAAAGCAAATATTTGCCCCAAAAGAAAATAGAAGAGAAAACATAATAATTACATGCTGTACTACCTTTTGGCTCAACAATTACAGTATGTATTATGTAGTGGAATCTGCTGTGGGAGTTAAATATATATATTGAGGATCACATTGTTAGGATAATGGAATAAAATGCAAATTAAAGAATATATTTCAAAGTAAGGGGACTTCACAGAAGGGAGATGAAAATAAGCTATCATTGTAATCAGGATCTTCATGACATGGGCTTCATACAAATCAACCATTTTAAATAGAGCTCTACTTGGCCAGCCAAAATTTGATTTGGGAAAGCTGCTTCTTTTGTATTATAAGGTGATCTCACTTGATGAATCCAGTGCAGTAAAATCCAGTATAAAACCTTATTTCTTATATTATTTACATGGCTGCTCATTCATATAAAAGACTCCACTTCAAGACACTAATGAACTCCAATTAATATTTGCCTAACTGGCTAACCACTGCCATTATTTCCTTTTCTGATGGATGCAGTATAAGGAGGGATCATAATTTAGAATACTGATGGGAAATAAACTGGAAATAAGATAAGGAGAGTATATGATAGTTATGTGCACCCTGTTAGAGATTAAACTTGATTTGGGTGACAATATTATATAATGGAGTAAAAGCACCTTTAAGGAGTTAAACGGCCTAAGGGTGTGGCTGTAATTATTCCACATAAAAGAGAGTTAGATGTTACATGTAGTTGCTCTTGTATATGTGTTTGATGTTAGTGTTTGGATACCTCTTGTTCTCTTGTTTGCTAACTTGATATTTATTCTCTCAAGAATCAACTGCTTGCTACAGTGTATATTGTTTTTGATATTGGTAAGCAGCTTTTGTATTTTGATACTATGTTTTTATGGACTGACTTTTATGTGCATGATACTGGATTGATACTTGGACTATTTCTTACTGTGTTTCTTTTTGTTGTCTGAGTAAAAATAAGTTATAAAACTCGTGTTAGTGCATTACTGTTTGCCTAAAAGTCCCAGTACAACTTCCACTGTGTATTAATAATACTTTGTTAAACAAACCATTTTTTCAACAACATATTCTAACAATGGTTATGGGCCCAGATCCAGTGTGGTGCTGAGGACAGGCACAGTATTGTATTTATATTTCCTAACTGAGTTTTCAAATTCAGACAATGGCACAAGGACTATTCAATCCAGTCTGCATTACCCGGCTTAATGGGTCAAACTACGTATCTTGGTCTACACAATGTAGTTTGCTATTACAAAATCAAGGTCTTTGGAAAATAGTCCATAATCCTCCTGATGTAACTGCCTGGGATCCAACTAATGAAGAAGATAACAAGAAGATTGTAGACTTCAATAAAGACAATGATAAGGCTTTATCTATCATTGGGCTAACATTAGGAGACCAACAGCTAGTCCATGTGCGTGGAGAAGAATCTGCTGCTAAATGTTGGGCTAAGTTGAAAAAGATTTTTGTTCGGGACAGTGTTGGTGCTCATATAAATCTTACCAGAAAGCTATTTAGAGCTAGACTGGAAAAGAATGGCGATATGTTAGCTCACCTTAACTTTATAAAAGCAACTTTGTTGGAACTGCAAGAAAAAGAACTTATTTTCTCAGAGCTTCACCAGGTTTACATCATTTTATCATCATTGGATGAGAGCTATGATGCCTTTGTATCGTCCTTGGAGGTTTTGTCCAAAGAAGACCTAACTGTTTCTTCAATAACTGGAAGGTTGTTGGAAGAATCAAGATGTCGTATGGAGAGAAAACAGTTGAGAGAGCCATTGCAACAAGAAATAAAGAAGACTGAATCTGCTTATATTTTAAGGAAATGCTTTAATTGTGGGTTAAAGGGACATATTGCTAAGTTTTGTCAGAATAGTAATTGTCAGAGAAAGGAAAGCCATAGAAAGAATAAAAAGCTGATTAATGTAGCTGTAGCTAATAGAACTACTAATAACCACAATTGGTGGGTGGTAGATAGTGGAGCTACACACTGTATTTCAAAAATAAAAAGGGATTTTGAGAATATAAGGTCTAGTAAAAAATATATTTCTATGGCTAATGGCTGGAGAGTCAAGGTCTCTGGAGAGGGTAAGGTTTACTGTTCATTTTTAAAACAAAATTTGGAAATGCTATATGTTCCCAGATGTGATTATAATCTATTATCAGTTAAGGCATTATTGGAAGCAGGTTTTAAAGTTACTTTCCAAGGGGAGGAATGTCTTATTCAAAAGAATGAAGTGAACTTAATAGCTAATATGAAAGACGGTTTGTTTGTAATTAGCAATGATCCTATTATAATGGCTACTACTTGTACAAATCAAAAACCACATGATGAATGTATTCATTTATTACATAGAAGATTGGGTCATGTGAATTTTAATACACTAAAAAGAACTGTAGCTTTGTCTAATGGGTTTAAGTTAAAGGCTTGTAAGAAATATCTGCAGTGTAACGTATGTGGTAGAGAAAAGAGCAGGGCAGCACCAGCTAATAGGTTAGATGGATTTAAAACCACAACTCCATTAGAACTGGTATTTATGGATTTGATAGGTCCTATGAAACCCAGTTTAGGGGGTGCTTGCTACATATTAAATATTCTAGACCATTATAGCAGATATGGGTTCTGTTATCTCCTTACGTCAAAAACTGAAACTATACAAACAATATCTAATTGGCTCAAGTTTGTACAAAGGAAAACTCAGTTAAATGTAAAAACCATAATAACAGACAATGGAACTGAGTTTGTTAATAAACAGTTCAATGAGCTGTTAGTTTCAGAGGGAATAGAGCATAGACGTACAGCTCCTTATAGACCTCAGCATAATGCATTTGTTGAACGGAGGGGCCAAACATTGCAAGCTATGATTAGATCTATGATTGAAGATTCTGGTTTACCTGATAGCTTATGGGGAGAAGCAGCAAAATGTGCTAATCATATTTTAAACAATGTGGTTAGTTCAGCTACAGGTAAAATTCCTTATACCTTATGGTATAAGAGAAAACCAAATCTTAGTTATATTCACACATTTGGGACACCTGCTTGGGTACATATTCCAAGTTCAATAAGAAATAAAGGAGAACATAGAGCTAAACAATTATTTTTTGTTGGCTATGAGTTAAACCATAAGTCTTATCGGTTCTGGGAGAAAGGTACTAAAAACATTTATTGTAGTTCTAGCGCTGTTTTTCAAGAACAGTCAGGCTGGGAAAGGGTAGAAGATATTGTATATATTCCTCAACAAGATTTAACTAACTCCTCAAATGAAAGTGATAAAGAAGAGGAGGAACCTGCTAGAGAGATCAAACAAGAACCACTGATAGTGGAGACAGGAGAGGAAGAAGATAATAATGTAAATGTACCTATAAGTCCAATAATTCTCAGAAGGTCTAACAGGGAAAGACGACAGCCTGATCGTTTCGAGGCAGGTTTAATTTGTCAAATAGACATTGAACCTTCTAATGTTGAAGAAATAAAAATGTATCCTGAGAATGAAAGAAAGAATTGGAAAGTAGCTATGGATAAAGAAATAAAGTCTTTGCAAGATCTTAATGTTTATCAAGAGGTTAAAATACCTAAAACAGAAAAGTTAATTGGATGTAAATGGGTTTTTAAACTGAAAGAAAGTGTTACAGGAGAGGTAATACATAAAGCAAGATTAGTTGCTCAAGGATTTGCACAGAATAATAGTGATTATGATGTAGTATTTTCCCCAACGTTAAGAGCTTCCACTCTTAGGGCTGCTTTAGTTTGGGCAGCAAATAAGAATTATAGTATAAAACATGTAGATATTGAAACTGCTTATTTGCATGCAACATTAAACCATGATATATATATGAAAGTTCCATCAGGAATAGAAAGTAAGGTAGGGTACTGTTGGAAACTGAATAAGAGTTTGTATGGTTTAAAACAGTCAGGTTATGAGTGGAATAGATGTTTAGTAAAAGAGTTAAATAGTTTGGGATTTAAAGCTAGTATTGCAGATCCTTGTTTATTTATAAAACAGCAAAATAGTGAATTATCATTGTTATTATTATTCACTGATGATATTGCTATTATAGCAAAAGATGAAACAGAAACTGAAAGAATAATTTCAGGGTTAAAAAGAAAATTTAGAGTAAAAGATCTAGGAGCTATTAGTCATTATCTAGGGCTGGATATTGTCAGGACTAGTAAAGGATTTAAACTGTCTCAAGCTAAGAAAATTAATGGTTTGCTGAAACGTTATAATATGGAAAACTGTAAACCAGTAAAAACACCTATGGTTCAAGGTTTTGAGAGTTCAGCAGATAACAGCAATGTCTTTGATAAAAAGATATATCAATCATTAATAGGCAGCTTGATGTATTTATGTAACTGGTCAAGACCTGACATAGCATTTACAGTTAATCATTTAGCTAGATATTGTGAGAATCCTACAACCAGATGTTGGCAAGGTGCGAAAAGAGTTTTAAGATATTTGAAGCACACCATACATTATTCTCTATATCTAGAGCCAACAAAGGAATTGGAACTAAAAGCATTTGCAGATGCTAGTTTTGCATCTGATACTGTAACCAGGAAATCCACTTCAGGATTGGTTGTATTATTGGGAAACGCTTTAGTAGGATGGAGGTCTAACAGACAGAAGCATATAAGCTTATCAACAACTGAATCCGAATTTTCTTGTTTATCTTTATTATGTACTGAGCTATTGGTATGGAAACAATTATTGTTTGATATGGGTTTAAATTGTAATGAACCAATAAAAGTGTATGAAGACAATCAAGCAGCTATAAAATTAGCAACTAATGCTGCAGTGAAAACTAGATCAAAACATACGGATCTACGGTATCTAAATGTCAGACAATGTGTTAAAGATAATTTGATTAAACTGGAATATTGTGCAACTGAAGATAATATTGCTGACCAGTTTACTAAAGCTCAGGGTGCTATAAAGCATAAATCTGTTTGTGATATGTGTAATTTGAGATTGTGAAAATATATGTATAATATGCCACCCAAAAGGGGAGATTGTTAGAGATTAAACTTGATTTGGGTGACAATATTATATAATGGAGTAAAAGCACCTTTAAGGAGTTAAACGGCCTAAGGGTGTGGCTGTAATTATTCCACATAAAAGAGAGTTAGATGTTACATGTAGTTGCTCTTGTATATGTGTTTGATGTTAGTGTTTGGATACCTCTTGTTCTCTTGTTTGCTAACTTGATATTTATTCTCTCAAGAATCAACTGCTTGCTACAGTGTATATTGTTTTTGATATTGGTAAGCAGCTTTTGTATTTTGATACTATGTTTTTATGGACTGACTTTTATGTGCATGATACTGGATTGATACTTGGACTATTTCTTACTGTGTTTCTTTTTGTTGTCTGAGTAAAAATAAGTTATAAAACTCGTGTTAGTGCATTACTGTTTGCCTAAAAGTCCCAGTACAACTTCCACTGTGTATTAATAATACTTTGTTAAACAAACCATTTTTTCAACAACATATTCTAACACACCCTATATGTTTAACTCTATTCCCTGAATTCTTCTTGTCTGGTGTGCAAGACTAAAGTGGAATTGTACCTGCCTGTCATCTAATGCAAATATACCAAACTTTGCTTTACCTTTATTTATTGCTGGGCAAAAATGGTGGTGAGCCAGAAAACAAAGAGAATGGGAAATTTGCATGCACAGTCTTGCCTTCTATGGAGCTTAGCTCTTTTTACTTATTTACTAATATAATGGCAGAAAGTGAAGAGGAACTAAAGAGCCTCTTGTTACAAGTGAAGAAGGAGAGTGCAAAAGTCGGGTTGAAACTAAACATTAAGAAAACCAATATCATGGCATCTGGCCCTCTCAATTCCTGGCAAATAGATGGGGAAGAAATGGAGGTAGTGACAGATTTTATTTTACTGCGCTCCAAGATCACTGCAGACGGGGACTGCAGCCAAGAAATTAAAAGATGCTTGCTCCTGGGGAGGAAAGCCATGGGAAATCTAGACAGCACATTAAAAAGCAGAGACATCACCCTGCCAACAAAAGTGCGTATAGTCAAGGCTATGGTCTTCCCAGTTGCAATGTATGGCTGTGAAAATTGGACCATAAGAAAGGCTGAGCGCCAAAGAATTGAGGCCTTTGAATTATGGTGCTGGAGAAGACTCCTGTGAGTCCCTTTGTCTGAGGGTAGGGAAAGTGTTAGGGTAAACATATACACCCTGTTATTCAAACTATATTGAAAAGTGTAATTTTTAAATGCTTATTTCTATTAGATAGAGTTCGTTCAACTTAATAACCTGAAATACATTTTACATAGCTTTTACAGTTTTTTAACTGCTTTGTTACCTCCCTCTCTGATTCGTATAGGTGTTCCTAATCACAACTCTGTTATTCTCACTCTGCTAGACAGCTTTAATACTTTCACTTGTCAGACTTGCTTTTAGCATACAAGGGGAAAAAATAAACTTTCTTTTTTGACTTCTTAGAATTTAAGCACCTTTGTCAGACTTTCCTCAATGATGTCTGGTTTGTCCTTTTCAAGTTCTGCAGTTTTTTCCATCAGCCAGCTTGCTCTGCAAATCTCTCTGATCCTATTTGCTCTTGCTGGGTTCTCCAGCACTGTCTCCAGTGCACAAATTATAAATATAACTCAAACAACCTCTTCCATGGACTTTATAAATTGTTACCAAAAGACAGAGGGCCCTGATATCTAGTCCAGTAGAGCCCCACTGCACTTGAGTAATCAATTTCATATCTTGCTCTTGGAACAAAGTGGGGATGAATGATACAACAAAGAACCTGAAAGCAGTATCAAGAGACTATAGGCAGCTTGGCATAGAAGCCAAAGATCAGGGGACACAGATGGTATTTTCAACTGTACTTCTGATGGAAGGTGAGCATCCAGTGAGGGAATGGAAGGTTCTAGAACACAATTTACATTGAGGGATGAAACCTATGACTGGAATAGACTGATAGAATGATATATTCTGTTCAAAAGAAAGAGACCTAACAAAAGAAGAAGTGGAGTCGGATTATATTTAAGAAATATCTATGCATAAAACCAAGGATGAAAGCCTCCTTGAATGTATATAGGTTAATATAAAAGAAAAGAAGAATCATCTTGACATAGGTATACTACAGACCACCTAATCAAGTAAAAGAAATAGATGAACTTCTTGCTAATCAGTCAGCTAAGGCATGCAGGAAACATACCACATTAGTTATGAAGGTCTTTAACTACCCTGACAACAATCGGGAGACAAACTCTGCACCAAGTGGGAGGTCAAACAGGTTCCTGGTGAGTCTAGACGACAACTTTGTCATCCAAAAGGTAGCCAGGGGAACTAGAGGGTCAGTTATACTGGACTTAATTCTTACTAACTGAGTTGAAATGATAGAAGGGTTTGAAGTTGTGGGAACATGGAGGAGAATGACCATGTCATTCAACATAAAGCAGGCACAAGTAATTGAACAAAGTTAAATTATTGTCTTAGACTTTAAGAGAGCTGACATCAATAAACTAAGATAAAGTTTAGGAAGGATACCACGGATGGAAATTCTAAAGGGGAAAACAAATCAAGATGCTCAGGAAACTCTGAAAAATGAGATTATAACTTATTCTCCAAAGCACCTGAGGACAGGACAAAAAGTAATGGGTGGAAGATCATTAAAGAAGGAAGCAACCTAGAACTAAGAAGAATTTTCCTGACAGTAAGCATAATTAATTAGTGGAATGACTTGTCTCTAGAAGTTGTGGGTGCTCCAACATTGAAGGTTTTCAAGAAGGGATTGGACAGCCATTTGTCTGGAATGGTATGATATCTCAAACCATGGATAGGGGGTTGGACTAGATCAGCGGTCCTCAACCTTTTGGGCATCAGGGATCGGTTGCGTGGAGAAGTTTTTTCTGCAGAGCAGAGGGGCGTGGTTTTGTGTGCTGCCTGCATTCTACAGATGGGACTTTGCTTGTTTGTGTGGACCAGTTGCTGGTGTGCCACGGACTGACATCGTCCACGGACTGGGGGTTGGGGACCCCAGAACTAGATGACTTCCAAGGTCCCTTCCAACCCTATTATTCTATGTTCTATGTCCTCTAAGATGTCTTAATATGCCAGGAAGCTTCTGTGATTATGTGATACTTTGCATCATGAGAAAAAAACAACAACTTTAATCTTGATACCAATTCACAACTTTATCAAAATCACCCTGCAACATGCCACAAACCTTTCCCATGATAACTGCTGAGTTTGGTGAGAAATTCATGAAGTTTTCATTTGAAGACAAATTTTCATATTCCACACTTCCAAAACAAACATTTGTTTGAATATTGCAAAAGTAATGCATGGGCATACATAAAAAGGATATGTTTACTAAAAACATGTATATTGGAAAACAGATACACAAATGTGTACTTTAACAGATATGTTACTTTGCTTATTTTTTTTAAAAGCAGACTGATGCAGAAAGAGAACAAAATGTACCGTGTCTTCAACATTTTCTCCCTAATATTTTATCAATACAGCCAATGTGGGTACCTACTAGAGAGTCTTATAAAAGAAAAAACCTGGACTTTACGATTTGCTTTTTAAATAGTTTCCTGCCAACAACATCCTGCTCAATTAACATGGAGATTGACAAAGTCTCCATCCATTTCTCCCTCTTTAGAACTAGGATAGAAAATCTTTACTGAGTGTCAAAATCTCACATTGAGATGAGTAAATTGTTATTTCAACTCTAAAAAAGTTATTTTTAGAAATATGTGGCTATATATAAAGCTACGAGATAAATCCTGTTCAACATTTCTCTGTGATAAATGTTATCATGTCACTATATAGCTGAAAATGAAGCATACTTGGAAATAAAGGTGCCAAAATGAAAAAAGCCATTATAGCTGAATGTAACACATTACTAATAAAAATGAAATCTGGCAGCATTTAGTATAATGTATTTGTAATGATTTAATGATAAAATTCCCTTTATGAGACTTTAACCATGCCCATTGGGGTTTTAGCTGCAGCTAGTTGAAAGAAAATTCATAAAAAGTGATCAGAAAAAATTCTTAGGGGGATTGACCCAGGAGAACTTTTCATTTGGCATGCTATATACCAGATACAAAATGACAGAAATCTCACTATTATGCAAAATGAATGGAGTTTACTGTTACATGGAATTTTTGACGTGCTGATGCTTACCTATCAATTTTTCATATTCTTGTCAGCTCTTTGTGGTAGTCTGGACAAGGCTATTACCTAACCATGGGTAATAACACTATTTTTATTGTAAAGTTAAAGTAATAGAATCTTACAATTCTGCAAGCCCATACTGTATGTCCGCTCTTGCCTTTACTCTTTGGAAAACTAAAGAGGATCCTTCTGAAATGCCTTCTAGGCCCCTTTCCTTTTGTGGCTGTCTCTTATCCAACCATTGCCCTGGATGCAATTCTTCCTCCTTCTGTCTCTTGAAGATATGCCCATGGCCCATTACAAGATGCTCTTTTTAATACTTTTCAGGATCTGATACTGGGGTTATGATAGCTAACAGAACGATCTCAGTCCTGGCATCTTGTAAGTGAAGGGTGTCTTATTTCAGACATACAAATGCAATTTTGTTTATAAGTGGTTTATTGGTGAATAACAAACAGTTCATTATTAATGGAGGCAGAGAATCAACTGTGCAAGCAAACTCATACACCAGAAAAGATATAGAAGAGCAAGAGATTATCTGAGAGTTCAGTTCACTGTCAGGTGGAGCAAAGGAGGTTATTCAAAGAGTCTGAGTTAAAGAGCCAAGAGCCAAGAAGCAGAATAAGAACATAAGACACTGAATATAAATCTGAGATTGGCAAATTATTTCCAATAAGCTGATAAGCTACTTTTAAAAAGAAATAAAGGTATAGCTCAAGAATGGCTATAGCATTCTTGCTTCTCAATAAGTAGAGCACTTTTGCTTGGCTCTCTGAAGTTGCCAATGCTTCCTGGGACTAGGGCTCTGCCTGGACTGGAACCATCTCATCAGACTGATCCTGGTGATTTTCTTTTAAGTCAACTGCAGTGTCTGATTGTCTGCTGACTTTTGAAGCTGACATCCTGACAGATCAGACCATTCAGACTCAGCCTCTGATTCCAAGAAGTCTAAATCCATACCCAAGTGTAGGAGTTGATTTCCCAGCAGATGAAGGTGTTGGAGGCATTTATGTAATGCCAGCTGAAAACATTTCTGTTATTAGTGAAGATACCTACTCACAGGATCAATAACAGATAGAAAATAGAAAAAAACATTTCACTCAAATGTTCAAGGAGAGAGGTGTAGTGAATAAAAGGCAGAAGGAAGATCTGTGACCAAAGCAATAATCAGTTAAATGAACCTTGAGCCCAGACAGAGAAGGAAGGGTTAGGCACTTTAAGACTTACAAGATTCTGCTATAAAAATACTACAATAAGTACCCATAACTTTGGTTTCCTAGTCTGGTCTGTCTCCAAGGGCTGACACATTCAGCAATGTGTCTTGCTTGCAAGATTCTGTTACTATAGCTGTAGAAATATAAGTAGCTGTAGGACTACAGAGGACTTATTTCTTAGTCTGATCTACCTTGTAGGACTGACAATAAGTTGTAAGTGTAAACTAGTTCAGTGGCTGGAGTTCTTGTGATCCCATCACTTTTCTCTCAAGAAATCTTTCTAAAGAGAACTCCATGAGAATCTTGCTTGGGAAAGAATACCTGTCAGTTTCAGAAAGCTTGTCAAAGAACCTTACGTGAAGCTTGATTTATGTGACATTATCTTGTCACTGAACTAAAAATGGGGTTTGCTCCTAACCAGGTGCTTAATTAATTGGACCTAGCATTGCTAGAATAGTTCAATATAAAGGCTGGCAGGGAGCCAGCTGTGTAAGTATACCTATATTCCAGAAAAGATATAGGCATGCAAGATTGTTATACTGAAGTCAGTATGAAATGGTATTTGATTACAATTCAGAAGTTATAATTGATCTAGTTTGTGGTTATTAATGTCATAATGACGAAGGTGATAGTGGGCAGTTAATTCTGGTTCTCCGTGATCCAAACTGGTTAAAGGTAAAGGTAAAGGTTCCCCCGCACATGCGTGCTAGTCGTTTCCGACTCTAGGGGCTGGTGCTCATCTCCGTTTCAAAGCCGAAGAGCCAGCGCTTGTCCGAGGACGTCTCCGTGGTCATGTGGCCGGCATGACTAGACGCCAAAGGCGCATGGAACGCTGTTACCTTCCAACCGTAGTGGTCCCTATTTTTCTACTTGCATTTTTATGTGCTTTTGAACTGCTAGGTTGGCAGAAGCTGGGACGAGTAACAGGCGCTCACTCTGTTACGTGGCACTCGGGATTCGACCTGCCAAACTGCTGACCTTCTGAGTGACAAACTCGGTGTCCTAACCCACTGAGCCACCACATCCCTCTTCCGAACTGGTTACCAGATTGTTATTTCATATCTGAAACTGAGACCAGGTTATCTGAAAAAAAAAACACTTTCCACCCTAATTATTTTTGTATATTGTTTCCATACAACCTTTCTGTGGAAAGCGCTCTAAGGGAGGATTTTTTGGGAATGAGGGCAAGTGAAGAAATAGAGTGTGCTGCCTTTGGAAGATTTTCTGACATTTCTTAGCCTGACTTTTGACTGGTTTATATGTACAGTATATACAATTTTAAAATTGCTTCTTTAATTATTATTACTGTAGAATAGAATAGAGCTGGAAGAGACCTTGGGGATCTTCTAGTCCAGCCCCCTGCTCAAGCAGAAGAGCCTGTACCATCTCAGACAGGTGATAGTTTAGTCTCTTCTTAAAAATTTCCAGTGATGGAGTGCCCACGATTTCTGGAGGCAAGCTGTTCCACTGGTTGATTGTCCTCACTGTCAGGACGTTTCTCCTTAAGCCCAGGTTGCTTCTCTCCTTAATCAGTTTCCAACCATAGTTTCTCATCCTTCCCTCTGGTGCTCTGATGAACAACCTGATTCCCTCTTTTTTGTGGCAGCCCCTCAGATACTGGAACATTGCTATCATCTCTCCCCTATTTCTTCTTTTCTTTAGACAAGCCAAACCCAAGTTCTGCAGCTGTTCATCATATGTTTTAGTCTCCAGGCCTTTGATCATTTTTTTGTGTGATATGGTGACCAAAATTGGCTGCAGTATTCCAGGTGTGGTCATACTAGAGTTTTATAAAGTGGTACTAATACTTCATGTGATCTTGATTCTATGCTTCTGTTTATACAACCCAGGATTGTATTAGCTTTTTTGGTTCCTGCTGCACACTGCTGGCTCATAGTCAAGTGATCATCCACTAGGACTCTAAGGTTCCTCTCACAGTTACTGTTTTTAAGCCAGGTCTTGCCTAATCTATACTAGTACCTTTGATTTTTCCTGCCTAAATATAAAACTTTTCTTTTCTCCACACTGAAACTCATTCTGTTGGATAGGGCTCATTGTTTTAAGTTTGTCTAGATCTTTTCGGATCCTGAGTTAGTCTTCTGGGGTATTGGCTACTCCTGCCAGTTTGGTGTCATCTGCAAATTTGATGAGTTCCCCTTCAATTCCCTCATCTAAGTCATTTATGAAGATGTTGAAGAGTACTGGGCCTAAGATGAAACCTTGTGGTACCCCACTGCTTACTTCTCTCCATGAGGATCTAGTGCCATTGAGGACTACTTGTTGAGTACAGTTTGTCAGCCAGCTATAGTTCCATCTGGTGGTGATGTTGTTTATTCCACTTTTTTCTAGCTTATCAAGGAGTAGGTTGTGCACTACTTTATCAAATGCATTACTGAAATCTAGGTATACTATGTCCACAGCATTTTGCTGGTCTACTAGTTTAATCACTTTATCATAGAATGAAATAAGATTAGTTTGCCATGATATGTTTTTAAGAAAACTGGTTATGACTTTGTTTGCTTCTAGTTGTTTGCAGCTCTATTTTTTTGATTATCTTTTCTAGGATCTTCCCAGGTATTGATGTTAAATTGATTGATCTGTAGTTTCCTGGGTCCAATTTTTTTCCCTTTCTTGAAGATGGACACCACATCAGCCCTTTTCCAATCCTCAGGTACTTCCCCCATGCTCCAGGATTTATGAAGAATGTGGTGCAATGGTTCTGAGATAACATCTGCTAGCTCTTTCAGAACTCTGGGATATAATCTATTGGGTACCAGTGATTTATATTTGTCAAGGTCAGATAGCGTGTTCTCTTACCATTTTCTTGCTTATTTTAATTTTTGTTTCTAGTATGTCTTTTGCAATAGCTTTTTTTGGTATTCTGGGCTATGGTTTCTTTTTGTGTGAAGACTGATGCAAAGTATGAGTTAAGCAGTTGTGCTTTCTCCTTGTTGGGTTCTAGAGATTCTAGAGATTGGTCACCATTGTTCTTCTGTGGCTTTGTTGTGAAAATCAATATATGCTGATATCTCTTTTTGCCTGTTTAGAACAAATGTGTGTAGGGGTTTTTAAGACACGGCTCCAATTTCTAACACTATGATCCCAATCCAAATTTTATTGACATCTATGTCCATAGAAAGAGAGGGAGCTACAACTTTGCAAAAGAAGATGTTTCACTTTCCTCCTTGTTTTGTTAATTTAGTACAAGGTTGAAGAATATAAAATGAGTTATCACTTTTCATATTAAACAGAGCACTCAGCGAGAGTTGTCTGCTGTTTCAAAGGAAAAAATATGAGATTTTTAAAGCTAAATCTAATCACTTTGAAAAATACTGCTCTTTCCTTTATCAGGTTATATTTTTGGCAACTCTTTGTCTTTGTCCTACTCTGTTCACAATTATGTGGAAGCTTCATACAGTTTACTGTTTTGCTATTATTGTTATTTTTTTGCTACTATATTGTTTTCTTTTAATCCTCCAACACCAACCAGGATGTACTTCCCTGTCCATGTACCATACTCACTGCTTGAGGAAAACAGTGTATGATAAGTCATTTTACCTATGATGAATCAATGGGATTGAAAGGCTATGTAAAATCAATAGGATTATTGAGAAATGATACATCTGAGGATTTGGGTTGTTTAGTTCTTTAGCTTCCTTCCTTCCTTCCTTCCTTCCTTCCTTCCTTCCTTCCTTCCTTCCTTCCTTCCTTTCTTTCTTTACTTACTTACTTACTTACTTACTTACTTACTTACTTACTTACTTACTTACTAATTGCCAAGGGACAAAAACAAAATTCACTAGTCACTAGTTGAACTGATGGTTAAGTAATATCTGTAGCTTCTATGTGTCAATATTTTGTCTCAATTTATCAATGGGAAATCCTCTCTCTCTCTCTCTCTCTCTCTCTCACACACACACACACACACACACACACACAAATACATTTTATCAGGTCTATTTGGAAATTAAAACATTTGATATGTGAGTTACTACTGCTACCGTCACTAATATTTTGAATCAATTCATTACAAAATGAAAGCTTATTCACTGAAGGCCATAGACCATAATCTATCACAATAGTCCAATGCTGATCTATAGATGGATATTTATTGAGTTCCTATTCTAGGAAGGATTGACTGATCCAAATCATCCATGCAGCTTCATGTTAGTTCCCAGGTCTCCACATCCCTAATCCAGCTGCCTTAAGCAGAAGGCGTCTAAATGGTAGGCAGATGTCCTTTAATAATAAATGTGATCAGGCTAACATGTCAAGACATTTGTATTAATGTTCCACCTTCTCTGTTGTTGGGTAATGGTTCCCTATTAGTATGAGCCAATATTTTTTAAATGAATTCTTTAATTTCAATTTTAGAAGATGGTTTGTAACATTACAATCATGGTGAGGAGGTTATTTAAGGATACAACCTAGTGGATATTAATTGGCTACCATATCTGAATCAGCAGCAAAATGATAGCAACTTTGGTCTTTGTGTTTGTCTGGATTACTGCAGAACAGATATGGTTCCCTAGCAGAAAAACTCTATTGCTCTGTTTGAAAGAAGAAGAAAAAATGGCAGCCTTTACAAGCAATAACCATTTCCATGTCTTCCACTCTAACAATGTCCTTGGAATAAGGTAATTCATGGCCTATTATTGTGGCATAAAGTTGTGGACTCATTGTTGCATGAATAAATGGCAGCAGCAACATTAACCACAAGAAGGAACTGAAGCTATTGCCATTCACTAGTGAACCTTTATTTCTGAAATTTACAAATACTCCCCACTGGAAAAAAAATGCTGACACAGCACACAAACTTGCCAATTCTTAGTTGAAAGAATTGGGGGAAGGAGTCATTTGTGGCTTAAAATATTGGTACCTGACAAGATCATTAATTAAAGTAGTAATTAGTACCAATTCATTAAAATGCTGATAGGCGAAACAGTCTCTCTTCCTTAGCTTCCTCTTAGATAAAATGTGCAGTTAATAATAATAATAGTAGAGTTGGAAGGAACCTTTGAGGTGTTCTACTCCAAGCCCCTGCTCAGGCAGGAAACCCTATACCATTTCAGACAAATGGTTGTCCAGTCTCTTCTTAAAAACTTCCAGAGTTGGAACATTCATAACTTCTGGAGGCAGGTTGTTACACTGGTTAATTGTTCTAACTGTCAGGAAATTTCTCCTTAGTTCTAGGTTACATCTCTCTTTGATTAGTTTCCATTCGTTGCTTCTTGTCCTGCCTTCAGGTGTCTTGGAGAATAGCTTGACTCCCTCTTCTTTGTGGCAACCCCTGAGATATTGGAACACTGATATCATGTCACTCCTAGTCCTTCTCTTCATTAAACTAGACAATCATTCTTTATATGTTTTAGTGTCCAGTCCCCCAATCATCTTTGTTGCTCTTCTCTGTACTCTTTCTAGAGTCTCAACATACTTTTTACATTGTGGTGACCAAAATTGGATGCAGTATTCCAAGTGTGGCCTTACCAAGACATTATAAAATTATATACTACTGCAACGCTCTCTACATGGGGCTGCCCTTGAGGGCCACTCGGAGGCTTCAACTGGTGCAGAATGCAGCTGCGCGAGTTGTTATGGGAGTTTCCCGATACTCCCGTGTAACACCTCTTCTCCGTGAGCTGCATTGGCTTCCGGTTGCCCTCTGGGTGAAATTCAAGGTGCTGGTAATGACCTATAAAGCTCTTAATGGCTTGGGTCCAGATTATCTAAGGGAACACCTGCTGCCGGCATCAACTTCCACGCCGGCAATGGCGTGGGTCCGGATTATCTAAGGGAACACCTGCTGCCGGCATCAACTTCCCATCGTCCCGTGCGCTCCCACAGGGAGGGCCTTCTTAGGGTACCGCCGGTCAAGGAATGCCGACGGGTTATCCCCAGGGGAAGGGCGTTCTCTGTGGGCGCGCCGGCCCTTTGGAACCATCTTCCCATGGAGCTTAGGACTGCCCCCGACCTTCGCTCATTTCGCAGGGATTTGAAAACTTGGCTTTTTGAGCTGTCTGGCCCAGACTGAGGGGTTTTAATTATTTATTAATGGGGTTTTAGTTTAAATTCAGGGACTTAATTTAATTTTAGTTTTAATTGATTTTAATTTTGTATGTATGTATTTTTATTTTTTCCCTGTAAACCGCCCTGAGTCCTACGGGAATAGGGCGGTATACAAGTTTAAATAATAAATAAATAAATAAATAAATAAATAAATAAATAAATAAATAAATAAATAAATAATATTAACACTTTATGTGATCTTGTCATTGTTCCAGCAAAAAGTCAAAATGTTATGTCTTTGGTTAACAAAGCAGGTTTTGAGATTCTATTCTAAAAACATTGAAACTAGAAATGTCATTTTGAAATTCCTTCACTTGGGATCACACACAAGAGAAGCTAATTCTCATCAGAATCATTAAATTTCATTAAACTTTTCTTAAAGCGTGTCAGATAATAGACTTCACAATGTTAAACCTTTCTTTCTGAATTCTTGATACATCAACTTCATGATTACTTTAATATTTTTATTTTTAAGTTGAATTTACTGCATGTTAGGGTTTAACCCTGGCTGTTCAGATGACCTGCCAATACCTAAGGAGCATATGCTTTTAAGGCAGGGGTCACCAACCCTGGTCCATGGACTGGTACTGGGCCATGGCATGCCAGCAACCAGTCCACACAAACAAGCAAAGCCCCATCCACAGGATGCAGGCAGCACACAAAACCCCTCTGGTCCATGGAAAAGCCTATCTCCACGTAACCAGTCCCTGCTGCCCAAAAGGTTGGGGACCTCTGTTTTAAGGTTTTGCACTAATTATAAACATCCAGAAAATCTGTCCCAAATCTTACTTCTTCATTGACTTTATTACTCCCATGACAAATTACCAAGTAAATTTTGTACCTGAGATCCTAAATGGAAAGCATTGTTAGTAAAACATGAACACTTTAGATGGTAACAGATTTATGAGTCTTGACAGTCTAATTTACAACTTGACTGTTTGTACATTCAGTCTCTGGCCTTTGTCTATCAGGAGTGCCTATTAATTATCACATAAAATAAAGTCACAGTTTTCTAACTCAGCCCACAGCACCTAGCAAAACAGCAAAGTGAAGGGGGGGGAACACTATGTTAACTTTTTTATAAGTGAATGTTGTTGGAAGCATTTGATAATGATACATCCTGGCATTGATTTGACTACTCTAGGAAAAAAATGTTTATGTTTTAGACAAAGTAAAAATATATATTAAAATCACAGTCGACTGAAGTTAAGCACCTCCATAAAGTCCATTGAACTAAATGGAACTGTTAAGCTTATCAACAGAACTTAAAAATGTTTAGTTTTTGAAAGATCAAAGAAGAGAAATGCAATCACTGTATTGCCAGGCATTTGACTTTTGGACAGCAAGAAGCATTGAAATAGTGTTCAGGTGAAAGGTCATTCAAGAGACACAGATTCTTTCACATTTATTTAGGAATTTTCTGGCTATTTTTTCCACAGTTGATTCAGATTTCTAAATATTTTTTTCTAAAAGACACTAGAAATCTCTGGTGATCTTTTATGGTGGTGTTCTCCTAAAGTGAATGCATAATAGCAACAAAAATTATTCAGGCAGTAAAATAATGTTAGGGAAAGCAGTACCTGTTTTTTCCAAATGAACACCAGATAAGCACTCATGGGTCTTCTAGATAACATTTCTTTAACTCCTTGATGGTTACATTACAAGCTATATGAGATATTTCTTTCCTCATATAAGCTGGTAGTAGTTACCAGATCTCCACAGAACACCTTCCTGACATAAGCATCCTTCATTTAGCTAATCAGGAGTCTAGGTAAAATGCTATATTATCATTTAACACACAGTTGGTGACAACTCAATCATTTGACAATGTGGAGACTGCCTTTAGCAATACATCTAAAGCACAAAGGTGTAATTGTGCCACCTTTCCCTACCATTTGCATGCACAATGTTACTCCCCATGTATTTGCTTCCTTGTGCCATAAATTTTAAGTGTTAATTTGACAGCAAAATTATGGAAGATTTTTGAGGAACTGCACTGACTGTAGGTTGTACCTCTTCTCTGTTTGAAACTGTTGCAATGAAGAATGGCAAGTTTCTGCATTACAATGTGGGACAGAGAGATGCTGAATTCATGCAACATAAAAAGAATCATGCCTCTTCCCACTGGCTGCTGGTTTGGATGCAAACTAATACCATCACTATTCATTCCAGAATTTCTTTGCATGGGTAGGTCCTTTCATAATAAAAAAGAAAAAGCAGGAAAAAAATTATACAGATTTTTATGATTCTTCAGTTAAACTTGCATGCAAACGCCAGTCAGATGAACAATATTCTTCTCCCCCTGCTAGAGATGGAATTTCCTGCTGAAATACAGACAAGGTCTGCCATTTAACATGACCTTTTCATATGAATATGAAATGGGAGGGGAGTGTCAGACTAAGCTGTCAGACTAAGCTCATGCATAGGTTTAATAAACTGAAAGTTTTTATATTGCAGTGTTTCTCAACCTTGACGACTTGAAGATGTATGGACTTCAACTCCCAGAAACCCCCAGCCAGTAAAGCTAGCTTGGGAATACTGGGAGTTGAAGTCCATACATCTTCAAATTGTCAAAGTTGAGAAACACTATTTTATACAGTCTTAGCTCCAGCATGTGCAGAAGTAGACTAGTAAGGAAACATTTCTGCATTTCTTATTAATGAATTGAAGGAATGTAAAAGAAAAATTGAGGGTAGGATTTCAATCACATCATCATGTCTGCCATCTTGTTTTTTGACATATGTCCACAGACACCCCTGAAAGTGGGTAGGTACAATTTTTCATTCAAATGCATCTCTAACAAAAGGGGAAATCTTGAGTGATATTTCATATTTAATTATTAAAAAGTATGGATTTCTGAGATCAGGAGAGCATCTTTATAAAAAAGATAACTCAAAATGCATTGTTATAAAGAAGATAACTCAACTGCATTGTTATAAGGATGACTGCAGTCTCATATTTCCTGATTTTTTTCCTCTACCTGATAATGATATTACAACCCTTGATTCAATCCAATTAGTACAACCAGAATGCAGACACCATGGGATAGAGACGTAAACAATTGAAAATGCATTTTTATATTCTACTTAAAATAGTATTTTAAACAATGTAGCATGGCCTTGTTGTTTTTTTTTTAAATCTACACTAATTCAGAATAAAAGTTCAATCTAGTCAAACAAATGAATGCAATCAACAATTGAATACAATTGGATCCATTACAGCCCACTTTTTCGCTTCTGGGTCCATTCTTAAGATGACATTTTACATCTGCTCCTAAATCTCAATCCTTTCTAAAAAATGTGTGGAGATACAAATAATAGCATAGCAGTTAGACATTTAGAACACTTTGATGTGTATGTTAGCTCTTTTTTAAAACTCATATAAAACAATTGAAAAAAAACAGGCAGATCAAAGACCAAAACATACCTTCCTGTAGCCTGTGCACATCAGAAGACAGACTACTATTAGAAGAGTTAATGTAGCTGCTTACATTGGCAAATCAAGATACATGGCAAGTTGGGCTAAACCATCCCTGACTAGACTTATAATCTGCTACCTGGAACAATTGTCACATTGCACACTATTGTCTAGAATTCTGAACACCTTAGACTTGTTCCTCCAAAGTGATGCCTTAGGAATACAAGTAACTGCTATACCTTTCCTACAGTACAT
Source organism: Vipera berus (assembly GCF_964194415.1). Taxonomy (NCBI): domain Eukaryota; kingdom Metazoa; phylum Chordata; class Lepidosauria; order Squamata; family Viperidae; genus Vipera; species Vipera berus. Next base: position 21,994,450 of record NC_138208.1, read on the forward strand.
CATTCTGAGGACCTCTTCAGATCGACATTTCTAGGACAGCTGATTGTTGCTTCCAGAATGTAAACCATAGGGGTGGAAGGGACTTTGCGGGTCTTCTATTCCAACCCTTTTCTTGTACCATCCCAGTCAAATGGTAGTCCAGTCTATTTTTGAAAACCTCCATTGATGGAGCACCACAACTCCAAGAGGCAGTAACAGTGTTGAGATTAATGTGCTAGGCACTTGGGTATCCCTAATAAGCATTAATGGAAATATCTCTAAATAAGATCCTAGATCCTATTATTTATATTAATTTCAAAGTTTCCTGCCAGATTTTTGAGTTATTATGGCCCGCACTAATTGAGCCATACAACTCAAATTACCAACGTTCATTTTTTTAAAGACATCTTGTGCCTTGCCTTAAGAACATTTGGCATTCTGAGAGCATGTTGTGTGAGTATCACAAAATGGCTGTGACAATAGTGTGGCCAAGTATAAGACTTACATTTTAATGAAATTGCCTCTGACATTCTATCTAGTAACCTGGGAATCAAACCTCAGCTTATCTTAGCCTTTTTCTCAGGAGCATATTTTACAAAGTGCTGGCCTGTAGCCATGTATATAATGGGATAATAATTCTTATTGTATTTATATTTTATACACATATGACATTACTGTTGCTCATGTGTAAAATGCTTAGAGTACTTTTACACTGAAATGGTCTATTTTATTTATTTATTTAAATGTATATGCCTCTGGTCTCAGTGTCCTGAGAATAAACTAATAAATGATGTTGATGTAAGTTGCAACTGTAAGTTCTAACTCTGTTTCTTATTCCTTCCAGAAATGAAAATATGTGGCAAAACACAGATCCATTATATTTCCTTTTCTTTGAGCATTGCTTGTCTTGCTTTTTGGAGTTTCCGCCAATGAATGAATGAATGAATGAATGAATGAATGAATGAATGAATGAATGAATGAATGTTCATAGCAAAGACTGTCATACAAAATAGAAAAGGAAGAGTTTTTAAAAATCCTAGCAGGAAGTACTGCTGTCTCAAAGGAGAATTCATAAATCCAGGTTTGTTTATAGATCTGTGACCTGGCAGCAATATGTGACTTCCAAAAACAAAAGACAAAATTTTATAACCTTTCCAACTCAGGTTTTATTTGAAGAAAGAAAACAAAACAAAACAAAATGGATGATAAAAAATATCTTGCCAATGAACTCAAATAAAGTACATACTAGAATTATAGCTTTTGCAAAATTACAGTCACTCCTGCAAAGTACTCCAATACTGTCATATCCATTTGGGGCTGGGGAAAGTCATGTATGACAATCCTGAGTAGCAATGCAGTTTATCATGGGCTGAAGCAGTTTGTTGTGTATGTACAGCTTTAGGCAATGCTGAATGCTTTTATTTTTCCTAGATACATGAATGTCACTTAAGCTTCCATTGTGCCACAACTTTTGGCCCTCTTGGCAATGGTACAAAGTCACAACCCATGCACAAAATAGGCAGGGCAGGCACTGTGATAAGGAGATTAGTATTATTTATTAAATTTATATGTGCCCCCTCTCACTGATAAGGTTATTGTGGGCAGATTACACAGGGTAAAAAGATAAATATAAAAACAAATAATTTTTTTAAAATCAATTTAAAAAGGGAGACCAAGGAGATGGAAAAAAAATAACTATATTATGAAAACCCCTATGTTATTTTTGATGTAACTGATAAATTACAGCTTTGGATAAGACAATTACTTAGGATAGATTCATCATATATTTGAAGAAATGCAATAAGTTTTTATTTGTTAAATAGTAATTATTAACCTTATATGATGCCTAACTCTCAGTGGTCACAATAATCACATAAAGAAGTTACAATAAAATCAATAAAACATAAATGTAATGATAAAAGATAGCAAGCATGATGAATCAAGGGGTTTCATTCTTCCTTCCCAAAGGCCTCGCTCTTCCTTGCAAAGTCACATCTTCATAGCTCTTCTATAAGATAAGATAACCTTTATTGTCATTTTTTTTTTACTGTGGGCACAACGGCACACATCAAAAATGAAATTTAGCTGCCCGGTTTCAGAGTGAACACATACATGATACACACCTAACATACTATATACAACATACAGTATGTATAGACCCACACCCCTACATATACATAACAAATAAATACTGTCCATCTTGAAAATATAACAGAAAGAGGTTAATGCTGTATGGAATGAAACTATGGCTGAATCTGGATCTTCTGCTATGGATGCTACAAATAACAACATCCAAATCTTGGGGAGCACCTTGTTCTAGAGAACAGAATTTGGGCACTTCCAGGGTGCCAATCAATGACATTGTTTAACTGAAGGAACCAGAACTGAATTGGCAAGGCAGCTGCTATGGGAGCCAGGTGTTTCTAGTAACCAGACTCTATGCTATAAGTGGAATAAATAGATAGACAAACAGACAGATAGTAGATAGATAGATAGATAGATAGATAGATAGATAGATAGATAGATAGATAGATAGATAGAGCGAGCTAATGGGAAAAATATGATTATCAACACCATGAAAATAGAGTGAGTTCCAAATCATCTCAAGTTATCAATTTCTCTCCATCTCTACTGCAAAAAAAAACTTGGCTGTTACTAAGAATGTACATCTGTGTTTCTAAAATATTAGTATTGAGTCTCTGTTTTGGACACAAAAGGACCAAGATTTAAGTTAGAACTACCAAATCTGGGCTGTAAAATTTGACATGAGCATAGTTAGCAGCAAAAGATTTGCTGCTACCATGTAGAAGTCATTCAGATTATTACAGTTCAGAAATTGTAGAATCTCTTGCTACTTCGGGAGGTATAAGGCTGGGAAGGGCTTCAATATGAAAGTTTGGAGAGCTGCTTTACATCAATGTAACTTAATTCCAAATTTTGCCCAGAGGACAACTGATAGTTAATCCCTCATGTGGTCCTATCCCATAGATCATGTGAAATTATCAAACATATCCAAAGAGCCATGTTGCCAAAATATCCAATACAGTTTTAACATTACCAAATAGTTCAACCTAAACAGGGAAACTAAACATTTTTAAATGTATGTTGTGACCCATAAATTATATTACTAATCAGCTTTAAAAGACTTCAGTTCTAATGTTGATTGTCCACTAGACATACAGAATGAAGAAATAGAGTGTTCATGGTAAATCAACATGCAATTAAACAATCCTCTATTATGCATAGAAACAAGAGCATGATCCTCAAACAATCCTAACAATATTACAAAATTACAATAGAAATAGTTAAACAAAGAAGCAGCAAGATGAATATGTACTTATTGTTTCTCTCTGTCTCTGGAGATTTTTTTTCTTTATGAATTCAGAAGCCTTGAGGCACTTCTGACAGATACAGGAACATTCAAAGTACCACCATGTATTCTTTCTGGTTCAACACTTTACTCAAGAAGTATAATCTTTCTGGGCTAAGAATCACACTTTGCCTTTAAGTGACAAGGCAGGAGCTCAACTGAAGGTACACAGGACCACACATATTCTTTAAAAATCAAGCTGCAGCTGTTGCATCTGGCAACCTCAACAATAATCAGCTGAAAGAGTGAGGCAGATGACTTCTTCTTAATAAAACATCACTCTTTTGACAGGAAAGGAAAAAACAAACAGGATAAACCTTTTATTGGGAGATCTCATACTACGTGGGAAATGATGATTTTTTCAGAGATTGGTGGGGTTAAGATGAAGATTAAAAATGGTACGTTTCCTACATATTGCCCTTATTGAATGGTATTTGTATAATAAGGGTATTTTTAAGGAAGCATGAATAGAGTCAGCTTGTGTAATAGAAACAAGGAGATTATGAGTTTGAGTCCTGCTTTAGGCGCAAAGCCAGTTGGAAGACCTTGGGTCAGACTCTATGAACCCTAGGAAGAAGACAATGGCAACCCACTTCTGAAATCTTGCTTGGAAAGATTGGGAGTATTCATTGGTAGTAAGACTTTGGAGTTGAAGACACCAAACACACACACACAACACACACACACACACACACACAGAGAGAGAGAGAGAGAGAGAGAGAGAGAGAGAGAGAGAGAGAGAGAGAGAGAGAGAGAGAGACAGAGACAGAGACAGAGACAGAGACAGAGAGAAGGCTATGCAATTAATTACTATTTTAATTTTATATCACTTTCTTTTACTTTTGCATCATTGTTTCCCTACTCTGACTACCATTACTTCTTTGTTCCTTTGTTCTTCTAGATGCCACAGATGCCTATTCTTACATCTCCATTTGTACTTCTAGTTCATCTAATTCCACTTCCATAGTCTCCCTTTCAGTTTCTTTGTGTCCTTTATTAGGCGCCTATATTAGTGTTTTTGAATTTCAGCAACTTTAATTATGTGGACTTCAACTCTCAGAATTCCCCAGCCAGTTGGAGCAAGCTTCCTCAGTCTGCTGGCTTCCATTTTATTCTATATATTCTGTTTTTACCCTGATCTGCTTCATTATAAGGTCTTTGAAGCAGCGAAATTAAACTGCCCTTCTTATTATTGAAATTTAGTATGACATGAATTTTGGGTGGTCCTTAAAGGCAGAATCTTATGAAAGCTTATCACCAGAACTTATCCAATATGCTAGTATGCTAGATCTTGTCCTGCATTCCAGATGAATCTGTAATATTCTTGTAAGTGAGGTATATTGCCAGCTTAGAGTCAAATGGTCACTACTTATATTTCTTTAAAAAATGTAATATCTCTTTATGTGATCTGAGCAGCTTATTTTCTCTGAAATACTGCTTTCCTCTGGAAATAAATAAATGTTATTTTATGGCAGACCCCACATGACTCAACATGGTGAATTACAGTTCGTGCACTCACTATATCTTATTAAAGATTGAAAGCAGGAGTGCTTTTCTTTTTGGGAAGCACACTTGAAAGGCTAAATCATGCCTACCAAAGGAGATTTTAAAGGACAGTTAAATATGTGTTCTCAATTATTCCCCATTCTCTTTGTGTTCTTAAACAAAGCTTGACTTTAAATCTTCATGTGATTTAGTATGTAGCATGTTCTTTTCTGCATTGCAGAAATAAACTGGATTATTCTTTTGCCAAATCTTTTAAAGAGGAGTTGGTTTTAAAACTACTACTACTACTATTATTATTATTATTATTATTATTATTATTATTAGTAGTAGTAGTAGTAGTAGTAGTAGTAGTAGTAGTAGTAGTAGTAGTATTTCATAGGCTCCCCCCCTTTTCACTGTAATTTTCCCTGAATACATCACTACCACAAGAGAAATTATCAAGATCATTCTGCCCAGGGCTTTTTTTCTCATAGAACGCTCAGAATGGAGTTCCGGCACCTTTTTTGGATGGAACCTTGTAGGTTAGGCAAGGCAGGTTGTATGACATGTGTGAGTTCCGGCACCTTTTTCTTTTACAAAAAAAGCACTGATTCTGCCTCATATTTTACTTTGATTGTGTGTGCGCGCGTGTGTTGGGGGGGTTATTACAATTGGCTTTTTGTCATTAAATTAGGGTTTTCTTAAAGTTAAATACTTTCACTTTAATATACATAGTAATTTATAATAGGGCAGTGCAGCAATGTGGATTCAGAGGTCAAAATACGATTTGATGTGCAGAATACAAACATAGAAACAATGAAAACACATTAAAGCAGCTGTCTCTTTTCCTGAACTAACACAAGATCCCTTTGCAACCTATGTATGTTCTTGAGACATTTGGTTTAAGGGATTCTTACTTATACTATATGCCCTTTCACATGTATTCTGGATCATATTTTGATCTTTGAATCTACATCTCTAGAAAGCTGTAATTCTTAAGACACTATTCATTTTAATTTTAAGATACTTTGTGTCTTAGAAATAATTTGGTATAGTGGTTAAGACATCAGACTAAAAACCAGGAGACCAGGAGTCCTACGTCCATCTCAGACATGAAACCAACTGGGTGACTTTGTACCAGACACTCTCTAAGAAGAAGCAGGCAATGGCAAAGCACTTAAGATTTTTCTTTAATCTTCCATCAGGTAGGAGAAGAGAGATAGAGAGAAAGAGAGATCTATCCTTGGAAGGGAACATCTGAGATACTATATTTTTCCCTATAGTCTTTTTAGACCTAGCTTTCATCTCCTACACTTGGAGATGAAAATGATAATGGACTGTGGCTGTGTCCTAAACATTCCTGAAGATATCCTTGAACTATTCATGGATTCTGCCACATTGAGGTCTCTTCCAACTCTGTTATTCTTTGAGAGAAGCACTGCCAACCTGTCCCCCTCTCATTGTCCCTCCCTGGGCACAGAGAGAGGGAGGGAGAGAGGGAGGAAAGGAAGGAAGGAGGGGAGGGAATGAAACAGGAAGAAATGAAGGGAAGGAAGAAAGGAGATGGGAATGAAAAGGAGGGAGGCAGGGAAGGGGGAGAGGAAAGGAAGGAAGGAAGGAAGGAAGGAAGGAAATTGCAATGAGAGGGAGGGAGAGAGGGTCTGAGGGAAGTCCTGCCTTAGCACTTGGCCACCAGCAGCCTTGTTGCCCTTTTGCCATCTCCTGGTGGTCTCCCGTCCTATTGCTGAGGATGCTTTGGTTACAAAGCCAGGTCTCCTCACATGGAGAGGGAGTGGGCCTCCCTCTGAGCCATGCAATTTGCCATCCTGCACCCACCATGAGCAACCTGGCCAAGGAAAGTGAGCACAGCAGCAGCAGCTCGAGGGCTGTGCTGGGCACTTAACCTCCTCCAGAGGACTATGCCCCAGCACTCACCCTGGTCCCACCCACCTCCACCAAAGACCCTCAGATCCACCCCAGTCCTACCCAGGCCCCCAGAGGAGCCCTGACGTGAGTGATATCAAGCTGGCCATGCCCACCCAGTAGGCCACACCCACCCCATAGGCCACACCCACAACAACCACACCCACCCAGCAGGCCATGCCCATAGCAGCCACATGCACCCAGTAGGCCACACCCACTCCAGGCACATTCACCTGGCCCCTCAAGGGCAACCACAATACTGATGTGGTCCTCAATGAAATTGAGTTTGACACCCCTGCCCTAGAATATAGTAACTCTTCTTGGGCAGCCTAATAGCACAAAACAGTTCTGGTCAGGGAGCAAGGTTAGTCATCTGTCAATGCATTTTTTTCTTGCATTGGAAAATGCAAAAAGCAGAAAGATTAAAAAGAAATTTAAAACATTACTGTTATATACTGAGTTCGGTGCTTGATTGAAGAGACGAGGCAAGTGAGTTCAGCAAGAATCATTCTTTATTTGCTTAATGAACTGAACTAAGAAATGCAGCTATTTATACCCTGGCCTCTAGGTGGCGACCAATAGGTTTAAAGCAACCTATTGCCGCCCTAGAAGCAGCTAATGGCGGCGCTGGAAACGGGTTGTTTGAGGAGTTGGGAGCCGTTAGCCAGCTTCCCTGCTTAAACAACCTTCCAGCAATTAACCCCACGTGATACTCTTTAGTAAGACAAAAACCAATACATTACAATTACCTCATAGATAAAACTGTTCAATTAAATGGTCCTCCTATCAAGATGGCTGCTGCTTGGTAAGATTTTCTTTTACCTCTTATTGTTGACCTTCTGCTAAAGCTGGTTCTTTATGGGAGCACTGGTTTTGAATGGGAGCACTTAGGAGTGACCCAAGATGACTTCTGGACAATTGTGGGCCCAGTGGCGAAGCAGGGTCTTGAAGATTCCAATTCCCTCTGCAAACAATTGAAAAGTCATGGGGCATATCCACCTTCCTGTCCAGCAGTTTCATTTTTCTAAGCAAGGTGGAGATTTAACTTTCACTTTTTGATTTGTTGACTTTATTGTTTTATTTTGCCTTTAAAAAAAAGTTGAATGCTGATTTATTTCAAACTGTTGCTGGACTCTAGTTGCTTTTCCTTTTTGATATATGTTGTTCTGGATAATCTGTGTCTCTTCCATGTGGAAAGCAGGGCACCATTTGGGGATGGTGGTGGTAAAGAGACTTTAGACTCTCACCACAGGATTCTGTATTCTGTATTTTTTTAGTTTGTAAAAATTGTAAAAAATAGAGTTTATTTCTATTGAATTTCTCTTACGATCTTGGATTGAAATATAGAAGAAATATATATTTTTTGTTCTTTGCTGATTAAGTTGCACAGGTTAAAATGGCTGAACAGTGTCTGAAATCTAAGAAAGAAGGGTGGGGAAATATGCATCTTCTAGCTGGATTTCTCTTACAAAAACTTGATCAAACTTTAATGTTTGTTCAAAGAATGTTACAATCGGAAGATTTATCTTTGGATAAAGACACACAAATGGATTTTGATCCAGTTCCAAATCAAAAAGATAATCTCAAGGCTGAAGAACTGACAAAGTGGATTTCATCTGTTCTGAAGTTTAAGTCTGCATACTTCTTCAACATTACAGCATTAGCTGGAAGGGAGGGAGACAAATTCCTTTCCTCTACAAAAGAATTCCTTTCCTCTATGAAGATGGAAGGAGAATGAATTTATTACAGTTAACTTCTGCTTGCACTCTGATCAGAAGATAGACTTACTCTGGAGACTTAATTTACTATATTTACTACTATATTTAATTAAACAATTGACAAGAGAGGATATTAAGAAACAGACATGGATTTTTAACCCAAAGTGATCTATTTATAATTTTTGGGATGATTCAGAATAGTTAAGATGCCAGGGCAAATTTGGATTACAATAACAGTTTGTTAACAGAGAATTTGGAAACTTTAATTTGTTCTCTTTAACTATTATTTCTTTTTCTGATAACTTTTTGTCAGTAATATGACATACAGAAGACAGGTCAACAAGTTGCAAATAGATTTAATAGTTTAAATTTTTTGGAAGGGTCTGTTTTGCAAGGGGTGGGAACTAATGTTGTAGTAATATATTAATCAGTATTCAACCAGAGGGGATAGATAATATGTGTATGTGTTTGTTTTTTGTTATACCATTTTTAATGTTCTGACTACTTTATGTCTTCTTGGATTTTTTTTTTTAGTTTTGTATGTTGTATTTTAACTTTGTTCTGAAAAAAAATAAAATATAAATTAAAAAAAAAACCTCTGTTCAATTAAACATATCAAACAAATTCCATTTTTTCATCCATGTTGCTGATGGGTTGCCCACCTCAATTTGACTATAAGATATCATTGGCATAGAAGATGTGACCTGAATATGATTAATTTCTGAATCAATAACTTCAGACTAAACCAACACGTAAAATAATAAAAAATGATACCCCATAACTGAATTCAATCCAGCTATGTGAGTAGTTAATTTATTTAAAGACCCCCAAATTGGATATTATCTATTTCAGCTCATACATATGAATGCACTTTCATGTATTGAGAAAGTAGGGAAAGAAATATATGTATAATTATTAACCTAGTACTATGACTTTCAGTGTTTCCTGCACAGAAAGAAAAGATAGAATTCCTAAAATTCCATATACAAAATACTAGGAACTGACTAACATTATTGTAAGTTATTATGTTACTCTGAGTCTTGTCTGCAGCAGAATAGAACAAATAGCTGTTGTTAAATACTGAAAATAGGGGAGGGAGCTGCAGATGGGAAAAATGAATGGTGAAAAGGATCTCTCAAGCATGATCTCCATTTCTTTTGTTGTAAAATAATTCACCAACCTCTTTTTCTTTTCAAAATGTTTCAGTCTGGCAGTTGCTTTCAGCAATTATTCTGACTATATCAGCTTCTGTTTTATAATGAAAAGCATGTGTATTTAGTTCAACTTTCCCCTATATGATGCTTCTAATATATTAAAACAATAGCTCCCAGAATTTCCATTTAGCTATGCTAAAGACTGGAGGAGGCTGTTAATCTGTCAGTGTAAAATCAAAATGCTCTGAAATCTGATATCTAGTTAGAACTGAAAATACATTTATTTCTAGATCATGTAAATTTCACATTTATTCAGTTCATAATTTCATTCTTTTCATTTTTGACATTCAGTAATTTATGTCTTTCATACTTATTCTCTTTCTCATCTATTATCTATCTATCTATCATCTATCTATCATCTATCATCTATCTATCTATCTATCTATCTATCTATCTATCTATCTATCTATCTATCTATCTATCTATCTCTTTTTTTCTGTTGCACACATTTTCATACACAAATTACCTAAGGTGTCTGTTTTTAGCATAACCTTCCCTTTTGTAATATATTTTCCATACAACTTTTCAGCTGAGATCTGAATTACAAAGTTTGGAGAAAGATTCCAGCTAAAGAATTGTTCCAAATGTAAACATTATTTTGAACTCAATCTGTTCACTTAAAAATGAGGACAAATTTAAATTTTATGGGAACCTTCACTGTAGCATCACTTGAATAACCATAGCTGTTCTCTGTTTACTGAATAAGTATTTCATGCATCATTTGTTAGCCAGGTTTACGCTCAAAACACCAGCTAAAAAGAAACTATCTCATTAGAATATGAAAAATGTGTTCGGTGCATGTGATATGACACATAATCCATCAGATACCAAGCCTGTCATATTTCTATGAAGCTTCTTTACCAAGCTTTTGAGTGATGGTAAGTACTAACAGCTTCTCTATGGCAAAGTATTTTCATTAACTACAAAAGGTAAACATATATTCCAACATTCTGATTCCTTTATTTCATAAAATACTTACAATATACGCTTTTATGATGAAATATTAGCCTCTTTCTTTTGCTTGATGTAAACAATACTTTAAAACAAACAAAATATCAGGCATGTCCTTCGTAACCATACCAAGAGTCAGCCAATTCTGCTTGCAATCATTTTAAGAAAAAGGCATAGTATTTTAAACAAAAACTCACAAAGTGGCTGAGTTAAGGATGATTGATTGATTATGGGCCTTTAAGCAGTTTTTTTGACTTCTAGCAAACCACATACCGTATATACTTGAGTATAAGCCGACTCGAGTATAAGCCGAGACCCCTAATTTTACCCAAAAAACTGGAAAAAGTTATTGACTCGAGTATAAGCCGAGGCTGGGAAATGCAGCAGCTCACGGTAAATTTCAAAAATAAAAATACAGGTAGATAACAATAAAATTGCTTTAATTGAGGCATGTGGAAAAGAGGGTCAACAAAAACAATATATTATCAGTATATTCAACAAAAACAATATATAACATTAAAGTATTAACAATAACTTTAAATGTACAAAAACCTTAACTCAATAAGCAACCAAGCTAAAACACAAACATCAAAATCCTTCAAAACTGGATTCCTCCTCCTCATCTGTATCTCCAAACAGAGCTTCAGCTGTAGCTGGTGTGAGGTTATTATCATATACATTGTCACAGAGTTCGCAGTCATCACTATCACAGCTGTCGTCCTCATACAAAGCACTGTCTTCACTGCCATCCATAGCATTACTTATGCCACATTTCTTGAAGGCGTGCTTCACCATGTCCTCTGGAATCTCTTCCCATGCATCATGAACCCACTTTGCTATCAGTTCTATGTCAGGCTTCATCATATTTCCACCTTTTGTTAGTCGGGCTTGACCAGATGACATCCATTCGCACCACATCTTTTGCACACGGTCTTTGAAAGGTTTATTTAAACACACATCTAAGGGCTGTAATACAGATGTAAGCCCACCTGGAATAACGGCTAAAGTAACTTGAGAAGACTTTGCCAATGTTTTTATGTCATCAGATGTGTGGGCTCTGAACATATCCCAAACTAGCAATGATGGTTTTTTCTTTAAGGCTGCTCCTGGTCGTCCATTCCAAACTTCTTCCAGCCACTTTTTTGTTCCATCTTCATCCATCCAGCCTTTAACATGTGGGCGCACTGTAATTCGTGGTGGGAAATTGACCTTTTTAGGCAAGGTCTTTCTTTTAAAAATAATGACAGGCCGCAGCTTAGTTCCATTAGCCAAACATGACAGAACGACTGTAAAATGGTATTTCTCATTACCTGTGGTTCTGAGTAAAACAGTTTTGTCTCCCAAACTTGCCACAGTTCTGTTGCTTGGAAGATCAAAGGTCATAGGTGTTTCATCCATATTCCCAATATCTCCCAGGTCATAGTTATGGATCTTTCTTTGTTTTATGATGAATGAATGGAATGACATCACTTTTTCATCAAGGTCTTTTGGCAACTTCTGTGAAATCTTTGTTCTTTGCTGCAAACATAGGCCATACCTATTCATGAAGCCAGTACACCATCCTGCTGACGCAACAAAATTTTCAATGCCTGGTGCTTTTAATTTGTCATCTTTAGCCATTTGAAGGGCACGTAAGCAAATTCCCATGCGTGTTACGCAGTAACCATTTTGACGACACTCCATAACCCATTTATGCAATTCAGTCTCTAGAGCCCCATATGGAGTTGTTAAACCACGTCGAGCTTTTTTTGCCTTTGGAATCTTTTCCAAGTCAGCTTTCATTTTCCGCCACTCCCTCACTTGTTTTTCATCAACACCAAATTCCCTACTTGCAATACTGTTATTGCTTTTTTCTGCTCTTGACACAACCTTTAGTTTGAAAGCAGCTTCGTATGACCTGCGTTTTTGTTTTGGTGCAGGATTAGAAGTACTGGGATCCATTTCTAACAGGAATGGGGAGGTCTGCTAGGGAGGCGGCAGTCAAGCGTTGTTTCCCTCCTCGTGCATGTGTGTGTGTGTGTGTGTGTGAGAGAGAGAGAGAGAGAGACCCGCGGGAACGGCTGGTAGAAGTGGCGGCAGTCCGGCGTTTGCGTTTTTTTGTGTGTCGAGCCCCGTGGGCCCGACACACAGGAGGGGGGGACGCTGCTTCCTTACCAGCCATTCCCGTGGGTCTGACACACGCACGCATGCATGAGGGGGGGAAACGCTGGACTGCCGCCGCCTCTACCAGCTCTGTAAGCCTTTGCTGCCCCTTCTCTCCGCTGCCTGGCCTGAACAGAGGAGCCGAAGGGAGCAGCTCTGCAAGGCTCTGCCGCTCCCTTCTCTCAGCAGCCTGGCCCGAACGAAGGGACGCCCCTTCGTTCGGAACAGGCAGCGGAGAGAAGGGGCGGCAGAGGCTTGCAGAGCTGGTAGAGGCGGCGGCAGTCCAGAGTTGTTTCCCTCCGCGTGCGTGTGTGTGTGTGTGTCTGTGTGTGTGTGTGTGTCAGACCCACGGGAATGGCTGGTAGGGAAGCGGCATTCCGGCATTCCCCCCTTCCTGTGTGTCAGGCTCATGGGGCTCGACACACAAAAAAATGCAAACGCCGGACTGCTGCCACCTCTACCAGCCATTCCCGTGGGTCTGACACACGCACGCATGCATGAGGGGGGGAAACGCTGGACTGCCGCCGCCTCTACCAGCTCTGCAAGCCTTTGCTGCCCCCTCTCTCCGCTGCCTGGCCTGAACAGAGGAGCCGAAGGGAGCAGCTCTGCAAGGCTCTGCCGCTCCCTTCTCTCAGCTGCCTGGCCCGAACGAAGGGACGCCCCTTCGTTCGGAACAGGCAGCGGAGAGAAGGGGCGGCAGAGGCTTGCAGAGCTGGTAGAGGCGGCGGCAGTCCAGCGTTGTTTCCCTCCACGTGCGTGTGTGTGTGTGTGTGTGTGTGTGTGTGTGTCAGACCCACGGAAATGGCTGGTAGAGGTGGCGGCAGTCCGGCGTTTGCATTTTTTTGTGTGTCGAGCCCCGTGGGCCCGACACACAGGAAGGGGGGGAATGCCGGAATGCCGCTTCCCTACCAGCCATTCCCGTGGGTATGACACACACACACACACACACACATGCACGCGGAGGGAAACAACGCTGGACTGCCGCCGCCTCTACCAGCTCTGCAAGCCTCTGCCGCCCCTTCTCTCCGCTGCCTGTTCCGAACGAAGGGGTGTCCCTTCGTTCGGGCCAGGCTGCTGAGAGAAGGGAGCGGCAGAGTCTTGCAGAGCTGCTCCCTTCGGCTCCTCTGTTCAGGCCAGGCAGCGGAGAGAAGGGGCAGCAAAGGCTTGCAGAGCTGGTAGAGGCGGCGGCAGTCCAGCGTTTCCCCCCCTCATGCATGCGTGCGTGTGTCAGACCCACGGGAATGGCTGGTAAGGAAGCGGCGTCCCCCCCCTCCTGTGTGTCGGGCCCACGGGGCTTGACACACAGAGAAATGCAAATGCCGGACTGCCGCCACCTTTACTAGCCATTCCTGCGGGTCTGACAAACACACACACACACAAGTCGCGCGCGCAAGTCCTCAGTAAGTTCTTTTTTTTGTTCACTGGAGTATAAGCCGAAGTGGATTTTTCAGCCCAAAAAGTGGGCTGAAAAATTCAGCTTATACTCAAGTATATATGGTAGATGGATGTTCACCATGACAATCTATCCTAGCCTTTTATTCCAAGTCTCTCAAGGATGCACACATCAGCACTATAACTCAGTTCATCCGCCGTGCTGCTGGCCATCCCCTTCTCTTTTCTTCCATTTTTGCCAGTATTAAAACCTTTTTCAGAGGGCTGGGTCTTTACATAATATTTCTGAGTTAGGATAATTTGAGCCTGGTCCTTTGTGCATATGAACTCTGGGTGAATTTGTTTGAAAATCCATCAGTTTTTTTCACCTTGGCTATCCATCGTATTTTTAGAAGTATTCTTTAAAATGCCACTTTCACTTCTACAGGGTAGAGAACTAACATGGCTTTCATGATTTCAATCTTGAGTTAAGATAGCCAATGGATGAACATTTTTTTTCAACAATGACAGTTGGCTAGCTCCTCAGTATCTCTAAATGTCACACCAAAATATTTTAACAGAAAGATGAAACTCAGTGAGTTAGGCTGGATATTGCAAGATCCAATCTGGTTCAGCTACCAAAACCAGAAGTTTAGCCTTCCAAGTTTTTGGACTTGTGCTGGAGAATTTCTCTCTACCAGAATGTGTGCTTTGGGCTACTCTATGTGTTGTATTTACATGGTGCTTTCTTATAGGTTGATTGGTGTGTCTGTGGCCAGTGATACTGTAGGCTGGATATCTCTAGCCCAGTATTCTTCTACTTGGGCTCGAAAAACTATGAGCTATTCTAGTCAATAGCAGCAAGATATGCTCATCCAAGATCAAAAACATTTCTTTCAAATAATTTCAAAGTGTGCAGAGCCCAGTTTTATAACTCATGGGCAAATTATTTTTCTCTTATATAGACTGAAGTTTGCTGGTTAATATTTAAGCCACACTAATGTCAGTACCTTTACTAACCATTTTACACATTGAAATCATTTTTTGGAATAATCTGCAAAAGGCATTATATAATAAAACAGTTGCTGATTGGGACAGGAAGCTTCAAAATCACTATTGTGTACAGGACTTGTTTTCTTCAGTAGTAAAAGTGTTTCACCCTCAAGGCACTTTAAAGATGAGTGGATTTATTAAGATATTGTTCAGTCCACTCTTCTTTTTTCAACCTCATGATTTGTCTGACTTTTTCTTTTCTTATATTTTAATTAAAATAGTATTTGCATCATCCAATCAATGCATTTAATATTTCTTCTAACATGCATTTCTAATGCACTTTTCATGACATCCACCTCCTCTTAAAATAATTTTTCATACCTCTTTATGGCTGCATTTTTGCTTGTATGGTATATGTATATTTGAATGTCTATTTTTTAAAAAGCAGTTGAAATTTTCATTGTAATTCATATTTAGATTTTGGAAGTCCTAATCAGAAAAGGCTCAGTGGGTTAGGACGCTGAGCTTGTCGATCGGAAGGTCGGCAGTTTGGCGGGTCGAATCCCGAGTGCCGCGTAACAGACTGAGCGCCTGTTACTCGTCCCAGCTTCTGCCAACCTAGCAGTTCGAAAGCACGTAAAAATGCAAGTAGAAAAATAGGGACCACTACGGTGGGAAGGTAACAGGGTTCCGTGCGCCTTTGGCGTCTAGTCATGCCGGCCTCATGACCACGGAGATGTCCTCGGACAAGCGCTGGCTCTTTGGCTTTGAAACGGAGATGAGCACCGGCCCCTAGAGTCGGAAACGACTAGCACGCATGTGCGGGGGAAACTTTACCTTTACTTTACCTTTAATCAGAAAATCTGCAGGAAATGTGAATCATAGAAACATATCCTTCAATCCTAAATAGCACAGAGCAATGACTAATTTTACTATAATTTAAACATGAAATATATGAATGTTTTAAAGCATTTTTATGGCTTAGTGCAGAGAGACAGACAGACAAACAGAGACAGAGACACAGAGAGAAAGAAGTTGGTCAATTGACTAATTAACTCACCTTGACAGAAAGATAAGGAAAAAATAATCTTTGATATTATGAAATCTCCCTAGGAGAAAAATTGCATTACCTTATAGACAGAAATACAGCTGTTGTCTGGAGAAACATATAATTTGTAAGCATAAAACTGTAGTGCATACATGATTTTTTTTTAAATTACAGATGATTTTGTAGATTAATCTTAATTTTTGTTCTGTTACCTAACTGCTGACCAGACTATGCAAACACTTAATTTTTACAATTCGTTTTTCATTCCAAGCATTTTATCCCCAATTATCTAGCATATCTCTAAATTAGAATATAACCTAAGACTTCTCTATGCCTAAAACAAGCTCTCCAAGTGAATTAACAAAGACACACACACACACACACACACACACACACATAAATAAGGGTGGAAAGGTCATTCATTATCCAAGAATTGGATGACAATGTGCAAATAGGTATGAATGAGTTTTCAAGGTGCATAAAGGTGAAAAGCAGAGAACTCTATTCTGCAGAAGCCAAGCTTGTTAGGTCTGTAACTCAAAATAAATAGATGTTTATTGGGTAAATGATATGCTTGATGTTGCCTTTGGAGATGAAGGGCTTGGAAAATCATTCCCACATTGAATGAATGACTGTCTTCAGTTCACCTAGCTGCAGATGAATTCTTATTTCATCTACTGAAGAAAAAGAACAGATAATCCCAATAGTCCCAATAGTTTATGTAGCATAAACTTTCAAAGTGCATTGCAGAATCTCTATTATTATCTGTATAATGAAGAACTGAGAATCAGCACAGCAATATCCACAATGTTAGCTACATAGTTTGCCTTAAAAAAATATTATCCGATAGATTGAGTGCTTTGCTAAATAGCAAAGAAATAAAATGTATTTCTTTGTTTGTGTTTGTGTGTGTGTGTGTGTGTGTACAATTTATCTGTCTATCCATTTGTCTGTCTTCGCTCTCTATGTATCTATCTTCATCATCATCATCATCATCATCATCATCATCATCATCATCTATACAGTTATATAACTATTTATTTGTCTGTCTCTCTGTCTATATATCTAATGGAAGAGAATATTTGTAATTTGAGGTTGAACTGTGGGGTCCTTGGTGCTCTCTGAGTTTCTTTGTTTGCAGACATTTCATTACTAGCACTGATGGTGTTACATGTTGGGTGATGTATCTATCATATGAATGTGTACCTTTTTTGTAGTGAATAATTGCTGAATGTTTTGCAGTCATCTAATTATCTGTGTATAAATTTATCCATTAGATGGAAAGCCACTAATACTTGCACATGTTTCAACCATTAGAACAATGGTCCCCAACCTTTATGGCTTCGCAGTCTGGTGGGAAGGGGAATAGGTGAACTGGCCCATGTGAAAGGTGGGCTGTCACATGTGTGAGCCTGCAAGCCAGCCTGCTGCTTGTGCAAGTTGAGCTGCATGCACGCCAGACTTCTGCTCATGCGGCCCACTTCTGAACTGGCCACTACCTGGCAGTGGTCTGTGGTCTGGGGGTTGGGGACCCCTGGGTTAGAATATGATTTTTTTAATGTGGATTGAAACTCAACTATTACTTTGGAAGATGTCTTTGGATCAAACTATGCTATTCTAAATGTAGATAAGGTATGTTTAATGTAGATTTTATTTGGGAGAAATGACTGCTCTGCCATTCCTTCAATAGCTTATGGTTGGAGGATGGGGGTCAGTACCGCTGATGGAATTGTGCATAATGTCAGGCCATAGATTTCATGTACACATTTGCAATTGGAAACATCTGTTTGTAAGAAGAAAAAAATCATTGCAAAAGGAGATAGCCTAGAGCTAAGCAATGATCGGTTGAGATATGTTACCTACCTATTGCCAAGAAAAGAATACTCTTATTGGTTGTCAGATAAAAGCAATGCTCTGAACTCACATTACTTTGTGCTGATAGTGTCCTGGGAACTTGAAACGCCTGTTCAAGTTGTGTGTTCTCTTTAAAATGCAGAATTGAAAAACTTGGGTAACAAACTGCTGGACCATATCCATAATCATTGTAAGCATAGCCTGTTGTCACTGGATCAGCTCTGAAATTGAATTACATATCCACTCTGCTGTCTTGGCTCAGAGATTTGCTATATGCTGCATTTTTACTTGGCCTTGCTTAAATCAATAGCAATCAAAAAGATACCTCAGTAAGACCTTAGATAAAAGTTTCAGGCTGCTTAAGATGAGTTTTTGGCCATGAATCATCGATTCACCAAAACTGAGCAAACTCAGACTTAATGCATTAAAATGTTAAAATTAAACTGAGTGATACAAGATTAATTAAATAATGTGATGATAATGTTGCCTAAAGTAAGGAAATTCTGCCCCAAAGCATAGAATACTTTGCCTGCCTAACTTCGATATTTAATTCAGTCACCATAAGAGGATTAAGAAGCAGAAAATATTTTTTAAATTTCCAGTAATATATTATTCATCCTGCACTAATTTTATTATACAAAAGTATAAACAGTTTCCAAGACAAATTGTTTCAATTTAGATTTTTAAAAAGTTTGTGAATTCAGCCAAACAAATCAAGGGAAATTAGGCATGTAATGTCTTGCTTTGGAATATCATGTGGGGTTAATTTGCTGGAAGGTTGCTTAAGCAGGGAAGCTGGCTAACGGCTCCCAGCTCCTCAGACAACCTGTCTCCAGTGCCGCCATTGGCTGCCTCTAGGGCGGCAATAGGTTGCTTCAAACCTATTGGCCGCCACTTAGAGGCCAGGGTATAAATTGCTGCATTTGCAGCCCTGTTTCTCAGTTCAGTTCTTGCAACCAAATAAACAATGATCTTTGTTGAACTCACTCGCCTCATCTCGTCAATCAATGCAACGAACCCAGTATCTAACACTGGCAATGAGGGTGGGATCCTGCTCCTCCAACTGAGCTGAAGAATCACTAGGGGAGAGGCCAAACTCGCCTGGTGGGAAAAGCAATTCCCACCCCCCCTACTGTCAGTTTAGCACAGTCACACTAGTGACCACGCGCCCAGAGGACCAGTCCCTGGGCAATGGAGGAGTGGGAAAAGAAGACAACGAGCCCCAGCTGCGAAGATCAGCAGAAATGGCAAAGGTCAGAAAGCTGGAAGAATTTGACATAGCTCACCCAGAAAGATGGTCTTCATATCTGTCCAGGATCAAGAACTATCTACATGCGAAGCAAGTTGCCGAGGACGGCCTGAAGGCCACTATGCTA
Organism: Vipera berus; assembly: GCF_964194415.1. Classification (NCBI taxonomy): domain Eukaryota; kingdom Metazoa; phylum Chordata; class Lepidosauria; order Squamata; family Viperidae; genus Vipera; species Vipera berus. The sequence continues at coordinate 22,013,874 of NC_138208.1, forward strand.
CTTTGTGTGTGCAGCCCAGCCATGTTCGACATAGCGGAAAACTTGTTCGCACCAATGCCATTGGAGTCCGTAACGTTCACGGACTTGAAGAAAAGGCTCAGAGACCACTTCCAGCCCAAGCTATTGGTAATTGCTTGGCGCCATGCATTCGAACAGAGAGTTCAGCACCCAGGTGAAACAGCATCTGAATTCATTGCAGCATTGAGGCAGCCCCCCCCTTGCCAGTTCTCTGAAGTTGAGGAGAGGCTATGAGACCGGCTTGTCTGCAGTCTCTGGAATTGAGAGTTACAGCAAAAACTCTTTGCCAAAGAGACTTTGTCATTTCCAGACGTGCTGAAAAAGATCATGGCGGACAAAGCCACTGGCAGGGCCGTACGAGCCATGCAGCCTGCCAAAACAGCACAGCACGAGGAAGCCGTCCACCACAAGGACGCCGAACATGCAGAAGACCCCGAAGACAACACAGAAGTTGACAAGCTACAAAGACACAATGATCAACAGCGTCCCAGTGACAAGCAACAAGGGGCAACTTACAAGACTTACAAGGCAGATGCCTTCCTTAAGTGCCCGGGGTGTGGTGGCTGCCACCAACGCATGGACTGTAGGTTCCAGATAGCCACGTGATGGGCCTGCAGAAAGACTGGCCACATCGTGTCCATCTGCAGAGGTAGCTACAGGGACTGGCCATCGAATCGCCAGTCGAGCATCCTGACTAGGAGAGGTACTGGGGCCCCGGGACAGTATACCGTAAAGTTTTGCTCCAGCCGCAGAAGTATTTGCCATACGGGAGCTCACCACCCTATTAAACCGAAGTTTAGATTTCAGGTGGAAATCTAGATGGAGTTAGACACGGGCTCAGCCGTATCGATTATTTCACTTGAAACATTTAATTTTGTCTGCAACCACAGCAAGAGATGGGCCAAGCTGAGGCCGTCTGACATTATACTAACTGATTTTCAGAATGCCAGAGTCGCAGTCAAGGACGAGGCCACACTAGCCATTAAATTTAAGGGGATTTCTGGACACCTGGACGTTGTTGTAGTAGGGGGTCAGCGAACGAGCCTGATTGGGCTCAACTGGTTTGATGCACTAGGCATCCAAGTAACCTGAATCAACCGGACGCAAGATGCGAGTCTAGTGACAGTATGCGAGGAATTCGCAGATGTGTTTGACTCAGCCCTGGGGATATACACAGGCCCACCAATAACATTTAAACTAGATCCTACTGTAATGCCGGTTAGGATTAAACCTCATAGAGTGCCATTTGCTCTCAAACACAAGATAGATGCTGAGTTAGATAAACTTGTAGAACAGGGAGTACTGCAGCCAGTAGATGAGGGTGAATGGGAGACCCCAATTGTAATGCCACTAAAGGCCAACAGGGAGGTCAGATTCTGTGCCAATTATTAATGCATAATAAATCGTGCACTCAAACCAGTAGTAAACCACATCCTGGCATCCTTGCAAGGCGGTACAATTTTTTGCAAAATTAGACTTGGCTCAGGCCTACCAGCAGCTCCCTGTTGACGAGGCCACAGCCATGGCACAGACAATTGTAACCCACAGGGGGGAGTTTAAAGTGAAACGCCTGCAATTTGGGGTCAACGTAGCCCCCGGCATTTTTCAAAGCATTATGGAGCATTCCGGGGGTTTGCCACTATTTTGATTACGTGCTCATCTCCGGTGAGTCCACCAAGGTACTAGCAAGGAGGCTCAGAGCCGTCCTTTAAAGGCTGCATGAAGCAGGCCTCAAGCTTAAAAAGAATTAGTGTAGTATTGGAGTTCCCTCAATTGAGTTCCTGGGGTTCCATATAGATGCCAATGGCATCCACCCTGCTGAGTCAAAGGTTAAAGCCATTCAGATGGCACCCAGCCCCAAAATGAAGGGAGAGTTTCAGGCATTCCTAGGCCTCCTAAATTTTTACCATGCGTGCCTCTCCATTCTTCTTCCAGACTCTGGGTCCTTGGTTTCCAAATGAGATGCAAAAGTTGCTCTCATCAGAAAAGAGGACTTTGGACCACTGAGCAACAGACCAGGTCTGTTTTTCTTTAGCCCAGGTAAGACGCTTGTTGTTCAGGAGCGGCTTGACAAGAGGAATACGACATTTGAAGGCCATGTCCAGGATCCGTCTGTGTGTGGTGGCTCTTGATGCACTGACTCCAGCCTCAGTCCACTCCTTGTGAAAGTTCCCAACACTTTTGAATGGCCTTTTCCTGACAATTCTCTCCAGGCTGCGGTCATCCCTGCTGCTTGTGCACCTTTTTCTTCCACACTTTTCCCTTCCACATAACTTTCTATTAATGTGCTTTGATACAGCACTTTGGGAACATCCAACTTCTTTTGCAATTACCTTTTGAGGCTTTCCCTCCTTATGGAGGGTGTCAATGATGGTTTTCTGCACAACTGTCAGGTCAGCAGTCTTCCCCATGATTGTGATTCCTACTGAACCTGACTGAGAGACCATTTAAAGGCTCAGGAACCCATTGCAGGTGTTATGGCTTAATTAGCTGATTAGAGTGGGACACTTTGAGCCTAGAATATTGCACCTTTTCACAATATTCTAATTTTCTGAGATTGTGGATTTGGGGTTTTCATGAGCTGTACGCCATAGGTAAAGATAAAGTTTCCCCCGCACATGCGTGCTAGTTGTTTCCGACTCTAGGGGCCGGTGCTCATCTCTGTTTCAAAGCCGAAGAGCCAGCGCTTGTCCGAGGACGTCTCCGTGGTCATGTGGCCGGCATGACTAGATGCCAAAGGCGCACAGAACGCTGTTACCTTCCCACTGTAGTGGTCCCTATTTTTCTACTTGCATTTTTACGTGCTTTCGAACTGCTAGGTTGGCAGAAGCTGGGACGAGTAACAGGCGCTCACTCTGTTATGCGGCACTCGGGATTCGACCTGCCAAACGCCATAATCATCACAATTATGAGAAATCAGGGCTTGAACTATCTTGCTTTGCATGTAATGAGTCTATCTCATATATTAGTTTCCCCTTTTAAATTGCATTACTGAAATAAATGAACTTTTGCACGATATTCTAATTTTTTGAGTTTCACCTGTACCTTTGTCTTAAGATCAGTATGCAGCTTCTATCTGGGATGTCATCCTCTTCCACTGAGCATGCGGCTTTGGGAGGGACACACAAAGTGTGGTAAGGGAGAAAGAGGACACATACCTAGCTAGTCAGATCAACCAAACAAACTTTGGTGATCAATGGGGTTAGAAATGTCACAGCCAGATTGCCCACATATCTTCATTTAGTGTTTGATACTGCACATTAATACCCTCACATTTCCTTTTCCTCATGGATGTCCTCCATCTTCCTTTCTACTTTCTTTCTACTTTCTACTATTTTGCTGTTTTAACTTTATTCAGTCCTTTAATTTCTCCTTTTATTTATTCCATGTTCCTTAGCATCATACCAACATTACCCTAAAGACCTGTGTGTAGACTGATCCATTGTTCCCTTCAAAAGAAAATATAATGTATGTGGCAGATTGGCCCTGCTTTTCAACACTGTTGCAACTAGCAACTGTTTGCTTGATGAAATGTTCCTACTTAGCTCTTTTTCTTTATAAGTTGGAAAGCCAGGGAGAAATATTACATACAGTGGGAATGGGGTGGGAGAGAAATGGGACCACATTTCACTAGTTTGTGCAGAAACAGAAAGACTGATGACTGAGTATAATAAGGACTGAGTATTTTACAAAGGCTGGGAATTTCTAATTTCTAATCAAGCCTATACCCTTATGTTGGTCTATGACCATAACAGAGATTTGATTTGATTAAGCACACTCTTAGATCAAATTGCTATATTTAGAAATATCTGAATTTTACAGTTTTAAAATTCTAAATTATATGTGTTTGGGTATGTGGGTGTGGGTGTTTGTTGTATGTTTACATCTGTTTGTGCATGTACGGTAGTATGTCTGTGCATCCACTAAATAATCTATGACTCATTGAGTAATCATTTCAGAGATGTTCCCTTACCTAAACAGAGAAACAGAATGATCACAAGTGGTCATAAAAGCAGAGGGAGAAGCTTCTATCTTCCTACCAGGTTCCCTGTTGAGTTTTCTTGTGAGAAACTGATGGGGTACAACCAAAACCTTCTTTCATTTCTTCCCTTCCTTCCTCTTTATCTCTTCCTTCCTTCTTTCACTCCCTCCCTTCCTCTCTCCCTCCTACCCTCCCTCCTTGTCATTCTGTTATTATTACTAATAGGAGTGAGAAAGGAACACACACACACACACTCACACACACTCACACACACACACACATCCAGGGCTTTTTTTGTCATAGAACGCCCAGAACACACCTTTTTTGGATGGAACCTTGTAGGGCTGACAAGGCAGGTTGTATGATGTGTGTGAGTTCCAGCACCTTTTTTTAACAAAAAAAGCACTGCACACATCTATAAAGATAGAGAACTTAATAAGCAATATAAACTTTGTTGTTCATCTGTTAGCAGCTGCATAGAAAATTCATTGTATCAATTGGCTTGCATAAGACAGCATTAAGTCAATGTAATGAATTGTCAGACTGTTGCAATAAGCAATACACTATACATTTTTGTATCTGACAGCCACCCTTTATTTTGAGAATCCTGTTTTCTAATAGAAACCTACTTGTTAAAATACTAGCAACTATAAGATATCTGCTTCACTCAGAAGCACATGAACGCTCAGCCAACTACATCTTGTTACTATCCAACTTTCTCCAGAAGGTTCACCATGCAACTAGTGGTGGGAAAGGGTGAAAGAGTACTATAAAAAAGTCTGTGTTTTCAGAGAGTGAGAAAAATATTGGCAGTACTGTAAAAGAAAAGCAGAAAATGTTTTTTTTTCCCCTCAGAACCAATTTAGGCTCAACAAGGAGAAATTCCTTCTTAGTCAAGCTAGTCATTGACCAAAATAAAGTTTATCTATCTATCAGCTGTGTCTATAGAAGGTACTCAAAAAGTTAAGGTAATGGCTGCAATGGAACAATTTAAACTTTGGCTCTTTTTTACTTTTACTTTCATGCACAAAAGTGAACGCAGGGAATGAAAAGACAAGTAAAAGTAGAAAACGAAAAAGAGAAAATGAGACAGAGTCTATATGAGTAGGTATTATTCCCATAGCATACTCTGTGGTTTACCATCAGAAAACAGTGTTCTCTTAGCATCATAGAAATCTATATATGGATCTTTGGTCATTCGGGTTTTTCCCCACGTAGAATTGAAGGTGTAGGAGCAACGGTGATCATTTCGAACTCTTTATGTTCTCATCAGTCAGTCATACCCTTTATCTGAGATTCGAACCTGGGCTAATTATATATTAGGCAGTTGTTTTTAACTTCCTGAGCCACAGGTTCTTTCTCTCTTTTATTAGCTAGAAGGCAAGGCAAATGTGTGTTAAGTATTTGTCAAGGCTTTTTGAATGCACCTTGCTAATTAACTCTTTCATTCCTGTTTTGGCCTGACTCAAGGCTTATCCACAGGATATAGTCAACTTATGACAGCTCATTATTTGTGCAAATTATTCAAATTGCTAATAAAGAATTTTGGGAGGGGACTATACATACATACATACCGTATTTTCCAGCGTATAAGATGACCCGGCGTATAAGACGACCCCCTACTTTTAAGAAGTTTTTCAAGGTTTTTTGTCTTATACGCCGGAAAATACTTACATGCCCTGCCCTCCCTGTCCGTCGCAGAGGAGGCGAAGGCCCGACTGGCCCCGCCGGCCCTCCCGCTGCTCCCGCGCTTCTGCCGGTCCCCGAGACGCAGAAAAAGAAAAACGTTGACTGTTGGCTAATCTTCTAGGGGGGAACTTTACTGGATAGTCAAACATTCTGGACTGCAACTTTGGCTGGTAAATAAATTGTAAGACCCTGAACAGTAGAACCTTTATAAAATACTGCCTTCACTGGTGCTTTGATAATTAGAAATGTCTTGGACAAAAACTACATCTATTATCCCCTCTGAAGACCCCAGCTGGAACATCACAGATCTGTAGGAGCAACATCACAGATCTGTAGGAGCAATACTTCAAGATAAGGCAAATCCTTTCTAGGAGGAAATGTATGCAATGCTACGACAGATTCAAATGACAATGATTTCAAATCATGATGATGGCACATTTCCAACTTAAACTTACAAGTAAAAATTTATCAGAAAATGATGGTAAAGAATGAACAAACAAATCTGATAATAGAGTACAAATCAGAGGACAGGGACCCAAAGAGGGAAGCTATAAAGGAAGAGAACTACAAATTAATTCAAACAAAAGAAAACTTGCAAGTTTTTGCGACAACAATGGAACCGGAAAAGATATCCTATTTTTCAGGACCTCCAAATCAACTTGAAGATTGGAAAGAAGACCTAATGAAATGGACTATAGAGCAACCAGGACAATCATTAAAATTTGGGAGACAAAAAATACATGTCTTATCTAACTTGTTTTTTCTATTCCCAACAACATTTACAAAAATACAGGAAAAACCCCTGGGTAAGTTGAACATGCTAACTTGGAAAGCTATCTGGCAAAAGAAAAAGGCTAGAATCATATCTAAGAGATTTGATGCAATTTACCAGATGGAGTACTATATGATCAAACACTTGTTTGAAATGGTTAAAATAATAGATAAATTATGGACATAAAAGCATCTCACAGTAAGAGAGATAAGATATATAAGTAGTATAGCAATTTCTATAATATATGAAATGTAAAAATATTGGGATGGTGCACATGAATGAGAAGGTTGGCTATTTAAAGATTATTAACTTGGGAAAATTATGACTGATAAGAATGGTTTTAATACAGAGGGGAAATTAAGCTTAAATAAAAAAAACTTGAAAACAGGACATATAGATGACTTTTATAAATGCAATTGAAATATAAACTGATAAGAAAAGATGCTATATGCTGATGTTACTTTTATTTGTATAAACACAAGAAAAAGGTTTATGTTTAACTTTATATGTATTAAATTTTAAGAATAATATGTGTTTAATCTTGACAAAAGGAGAATACTATTGGATGAAGTGAAGATCAAAGAAATATATCATTAATTAATATATTGATTATGGAACTATAGAAATTAATTATTATTGATTGTTTTTAAAAATATGAACCCAGACAATATGCTATTTACTAAGCACTAAAGAATGTTACCTCCCGAGTGCCACGTAACAGAGTGAGCCCGTTACTCGTCTCAGCCTCTGCCAACCTACCAGTCCGAAAGCACATAAAAATGCAAGTAGAAAAATAGGGACCACTACGGTGGGAAGATAACAGCGTTCCGTGTGCTTTTGGCGTCTAGTCATGCCAGCCACATGACCACGGAGATGTGCTCGGACAAGCGCTGGCTCTTTGGCTTTGAAACGGAGATGAGCACCAGCCCCTAGAGTTGGAAATAACTAGCACGCATGTGTGGAGGAACCTTTACCTTTTACCTTTAAAGAATGTTATTGTAAAAAAATAATAAAATATATAAAAAAAATTCTGAAAACCCACAATCACAAAATGTAAGATTTATACCATATTCCAGAACATTAATTTTCTTTGAAGTTCTATACAGTTATATGTATTTGTACAAAATATTTTTGCTGGCTCCAGACTAGATGCTGAAAATTCTTTGATCAATATTTGATGTTCATGCTGAAAAGTTGGAGATCTACTTCTTCATAATGTTTCACTATAACTTTAAAACACCTCCCTAGTAACTCTCATGAAAAATATAAAAAGTGCTTCAGGTTTTTCTTATTAACTGTTTTTTGGTTCCTCCAAGCAAATTTCACTGCTATCATCATCTACAGATTTTTATACTCAAAGTGCTAAGAAGCCAGAATCGTAATATTCTGAATATTAAAAATTGGAGCCTTCCTTCCTTCCTTCCTTCCTTCCTTCCTTCCTTCCTTCCTTCCTTCCTTCCTTCCTTCCTTCCTTCCTTCCTTCCTTCTTTCTTCTACAGTCTCTTTAATGCAAAAGTAGAAAATTACAATATCAAACTATAAAAAGTAGGACCTGAATATTTTAAATGATTGAAGTATCTAAAGCTGCCACTCTAGCTCATTGTCATTTTGATTTGCTGTGAAAATTCATATCAAGCTTTGAAGAGGAACTTACCATTTCTAAGTACTGACATTCATATACTTTGTACAGAGCAACATATTTACTAAAATGAAAGAGGATTAACCTAGAGCCCCAAAAGCAAAATAGAATTTTTCTGTGGAACAAATGTACTTTGTGATACTTACTGCTTACTGTTAAATTAAGAACTCATTTAAATTACTCCATTACCCTTGAAATCTCTGAATCATCCAGTACACTAGCCGGCTGTATAAAACTGAGGAATAAAACAGAGAATCTGTTGAATGTTAAGAAATAAGCTGAGACAATCTAGAATATCTTTGAAATATATAGTATTACAGGTAAAAGGGTTCTAAGAATTCCATCTAAGCAGCTTCATGTCCAAATTTCTTTTTGATTTGGCTTGTATGAATAAAGTTTGGAATAAATGTTTGTGATGGAATGAAATGTTTTCTGTAAGAATAACCTTAATGGCTCATTTTGGTAATTTGAATCCCCCAAAAAGCACCTTGGAAATGGTAAATAGAAGTAAATATCACACAGGAAGCTGCAGAAGTGAACCAACTTTAATGTTCTGACAATCATAAGTTACCTATTTCTTCAAGGCTATGGGACAAAAGTCTGTATTCCACTTGTTGTGGGGGAGAACTGTGTTCCTTTCATAATAGTGTTAGTCGATTATTGTCAGAAAAAAAAATCCAGATAGGTGGTCTCTAAGTTAATCTGGTAGGATTTAAAAAAAAAGGTTTTTTGTGAATTTTCACTCTGGAAAAAGAATTCTGGGTTAAATAGGCTTTGGATTGCTTCACCAACCTTGTATATATTATTTATTTTAACCAGTATTGTTTAATGTCTGATAGTATAGCTCTGTGGTGGCGAACCTATGGCACGCGTGCCACAGGTGGCATGCACAGCCCACTCTGTGGGCACATGCACCGTCACCCCACTCCTAGGCCTTCAGCTGGGTTTTATAAAACCTGTTCACTTTAGGCCTCTGTCGCCGTGTCCCCCCCCAAAAAAAGTTCAATCAATCAATTTCAACTTCTCACATGGAAAAAAAAATCTTGCAAAGTTGGAATTGATTTATCAAACTTTTTAGTCCCATCCAGTCTGCTGTTAACATTGCAGCTATGCCCACCCAATGGGCCACGTCCACCCAATTGGCCATGCCCACCCAATGGGCCACGCCCACCCGGCACCCGACGATACATAAGTGGGTTTTGGGTTGCGGTGTGGGCACTCGGTCTCTGAAAGGTTTGCCATCACTGGTATAGCTAATAGGACAAATTTGGCACAAATTTTGTATAATTACTTTTCCTAATTTTATATATGGTATCTGTTGCTGCTGATATACTTTAGCTTTGTCTATAACCCAGAGGAAAGAAGCTAACCAAATTCTGTAAGAAAGAAGGATTATTATACAGGCCATACTTTGAATTTCTGCTAATGCATTGGAATAATTTTAACTAAGAACTGTAAGTAATAAAAAGAATTTTTGATGTTCTCTTATGGGTTTGTTAATTCAGAGGTAATTTTTAAGCATCTACCAGACCATATAATATATTTCTTCACTTTTCAAGTGATTACTATGGTAGTGAAATAACATCTAAAACAATCATATAGGTAATCACAGCCATTTCACATTATTGTGCAATTTGTGCTGCTTTATTAAATACATTGAGATATCTGTTGAAAAGTGATAGGGAAAATACCAAATGAAATTTAAAAAAGCATTTGCTATAAAATGTAATTCCAGAATTAATTTTAGATATTTGCTTACTTATAGAATTATAGAGGAACTGGATTCTGGGAATAGAAAATATCTTGAATAATGATGGTATGTCATGAGAAATGACTTCTTTAAGTAAACAAATAGGAAAGCTTATATTTATTAGCCTGTGAGGCACAACTTTGCTTTCAGCTCTTATTATTATTTTGGTTTACCACACAGTCAGCCAGATGTTCAGATTGGATTTGGCATTTTTGTCCATTTATTAAGTGTTAAAGGTATTGTAACAGGATTGTTATTGTTGATGATGTTGATGATGATAATGATTAGAGATTTAGTCTTCAATTTGATGCACAGTCTAGGACTGGTAAAAACTTAACACTTTGAGTCCTAACCAAGGTAAGGTAACGTCTGAATATATAGACCAGACATGTCAAACCCGTGATGTCACGTGATGTTGCACAATGTATCGGAGCTTTTTTTCCGTTGCCGGCAATGGGGTGGGTGCAGTTTTGGGATGACGCATCTGGCCCGCGGGTTGGCAGTTTGACACCCCTGATATACTGTAGACAGTTCTGAGTAAGGTGGTTTTTTGCAAAGTCAGAATAATCAGGCCTGATAAGTTCAAAATTTCCATGTGTCTAGGCACCCCTTTGGTTATTGCTCCAAGGGCTCCTATTACTATTGGTACAACCATTGATTTCTTCCTCCACAATTGCTCAACTTCAATTTGCAGATCATGGTATTTTGTTATTTTTTCTAGTTGTTTCCTTTCAATTTGTACATCATTTGGTATTGCAATATCAATGGACCAGACTTTTTTCTTTTCTACAATAGTGATGACAGGCATGCTTTGGGCCAGATGTGTTTGAAAGTCTCACAAGATCTTGAACTGTTGATTTTTAAAAACATTGTCAACTTGTTGTTCCCAGTCATTTTTGCTACATTCGAACCCAAACTTCTGGCAAAGCTTCCAATGTATATAGTAATTTTGGCAACTTGTTCATGATGTTGCAGACAATTAGTCTGTGAGATTTTGTTGCAACCACTGATAAGGTAACCCTCTGTTTAATCTTTCTCATTGCATAAGTGACATCTGCTATTGTTGCTGACATGTTGAATTTTTGCTTTCATGGAATAGGTCTGCAAGGCTTGTTTTTGGGCAGTCAAAATGAAGTCTTCCTGATCCTGATGGACCTGCCGCCATGGCAGCAGGTGAGAGTGTTGGGTGAGCCGTGCTTTGCAGGACAAAGTGGATGGATGTATGCTGGCAGGCCCATTGGCATCAGGAAGGCTCCGAAGGAGGTAGCTGGAGGGGGGAAGAAGCAGGAGTCTTTATAGCAGGTGCCACCATGCCTGCAAATGCGGCGATGCCCCTCCACTTTCCAACTCCAAAATTCTGGAGTGATGTTGGGCAGCCTCTGAGTGCCCCTGACAAGCTGCAAGTAGCCTCAGCTGCTGCCCCCTTTCTTGGCAGAGCGAGGCTGAAGCGTGCGGCCTTTAGTCAGGGCTGCTGACATAGTGGCAGACAGGAGCACTGGGTGAGCACTGCTTTGAAGGACGAAGTCCTTGGGGCAAGTCATACCCCAACTATGCATCTGTGCCCTGGGGCCGAGGAGAAAAAACCAGAGGGATGTTGTGGCTGGGTTACGTTCTGGCCCACTGGATTTGGGGTTTTCCTTTGATTGTGGGCTGGGGTGGGCTGGCCCCTCATTGTATCCAGGGTGGCCCAGGGCCAAATGTAAACACCCCATGGACCTACCTATTTTATATCATCTCCCCTCTGCCCCTCCCCCTCCTTTTGTCTCCAGTGTAACTGCAACTGACTCCTTTCCCCAGGCTGTGTGCAGATTCCAGAAGCACCAGTCAGCTGGAGCCTGACATGGTTCCTGGGTGCTCAGCAGAGCCCCGGCAACACCACAGCTCCAGCTGACTCTCCCACAGGCCTGTGCTGCATTGACGCCAGTTCAGTTCGTCCCCACGCTACACTTTTACACTTTTTAACAGTTTTTTTTACAGTGCTTTTCAACCCATCATAAGTGTACCATCTGCCAGGTGCAGATGTACCACCAGTGGTACACATACCACCAGTTAAAAAGCCCTAGATTAGAGCATAGAATAAGAGCTGCATTGACTCAGAAATTGGCAAGATTCCCAGAAATAAAGAACAACTTGTTCCTTTGAACCTGTGATTTCTAGCCAAATAGAGAACAACTGGGAACAGAGGAAAGAAAATATTACAGATTGAGAACTATATTTGTTTTAAAAACTGCTCACCTTCTGGGATTAAAAATACTTACTGAGCTGTGATCTCTAAGCTCAATAATTGTTTGCAAAGAAAAAAAATAACCTTGACTTTTGGTTAACCTTCTAGGGGGGATTTTACTGGATGGTTAAACATTCTGGACTGCAATTTTGGCTGGCTGATAATTGTAAGATCCCTGAACAGAAGAACTGTTATAAAATACTACTTTCAGTGGTGCTTTGACAATTGGAAACACATTGGATTATAAAAAGCATATATAAAGATAAGAACTATATAAGATTTGGTTGTTTGGACTTTAGGACTGGCTGGTTTAAAAGGTTAAACACAGAGACTTGTTACTGGTGAAAGAATATCTGGAGGAGGAGATAAAATGGATGTTGCATACCTATCTAAAAGTGGTAGGAAACTACACCATTGTTATTTGAATCTGTTGCAGCATTGCATACATTTCCTTCTGGAAAATATTTGCCTTGTCTTGGAGTATTGCTCCTGTAGATTTCTCTCTCCTGTAGATTTAGAAAGGCCCCAGCGAAATGTATGCAATGCTGCAACAGATTCAAATGATGATGGTGTCAAATCATTATGAGATTAAAAACAACTTTGATGACATAAATGAACACATCCTTAACCTAAACATACAATTAAAAAACTGTCAGAAGATGATGACAAAGAATGAACAAACAAACCAGATAACAGGACATAAACCAGGGAAAATGACATAAAGAGGGAAGCTAGAAAGGAAGAGAACCACAGCTTAATACAAACAAAAGAAAACTTGCAAGATTTTGCCATAAGAATGGAAATGGAAAAGATCTCTTATTTTTCAGGGCTTCAAAACAAACTTGAATATAGGAAAGAACATCTAACAAAATGGATTATAGAGCAGCCAGGAGAATCATTAGAATTTGGGAGACAAAAAATGCACGTATTACCTAACTTATCTCTCCTATTCCCAACGACATTTTCAAAAATACAGGAAGAATCCCTTGGCAAGTTGAACGCACTGATTTAGAAACGAAGAAGGCTAGAGCTAGATATAAGAGATTTGATTCAACCTACCAGATAGAGTACTATATGATTAAACACTTGTTTGAATATGGTTAAAAGAATAGATAAATTGTGGATATAAAGGGGCCCTATAGTAAGAGAGATAAGATATACAAGTAGTATATTACTTTTTATAATATATAAAATGTAAAAATATTGGGATGGTGAATGTGAATAGAAAGGTTGGATATTTAAAGGTAATTAACTTTGAGAAAATTATAACTATAAGAATGGTTTGAATACAGAGGGGGAAATTAAGCTTAAATAATAATCTTGAAAACAGGACATATAGTGACTTACCAAGATGACTTTTATAAACACAATTGAAACATAAGCTGATCAGAAAAAATGTTATATGCTGATGTTACTGTTATTTGTACAAACATAAGAAAAATGTTTATATCCAACTTTGTATGTATCAAAAATATTAAGAATTATATTTGTTTAATGTTGACAAAAGGAGAATACTACTGGAAGAAAAGAAGATCAAAGCAATGTATTGTTAATTAATATATTGATTTTAGAAATTATCATTGATTTTTTAAAAATATATGAACCCAGACAACACACTGTTTACTAAGCACTAATGATTGTTATTGTAAAAAAATATATTAAAAAAATCAATAAAATAAAAACCCACATATTTATACTTGCCTTTTGATCAGTGTACCTTGAGGACCTCATGGCAATGCAACAGAACACAATGTTGCTAGTTTCTGGGCAAGATATATTTAATATTTTATCTTGTACTTTATATTTTAAATGTTTTTTTTTATTGAAAAGTTTTACAGTTCATTTTTTTAATAGAAAGAAAAAAAACTCCCTCCCCCCCTCCACTCCCCCAACCCTCCCCTACCCTCCCCTTCCCCCTCCCCGACTTCCCAGAGCTGAATACAGGGTATAAACTCACAAACTTTAGCTAAAATATGCTAACAACAAAAATAAAACATTAAATTCTATCCCACTTTAACTCTCCATAGTCATAACTATATTACTAACAAATAACTAATAACTAATAATATGTCATATAAAGCCACTACTTATTCAAATGCTAAATGAAACTTTTTAGTCCCATATTTATTCTGAATATATTCAATCCATCTTCTCCATTCCACAATATATCTCTGTTGCGATTGTTCTTTCAAATATGCTGAAATCTTTGCCATTTCCGCCATTTTAAATGTTATGTCATATAGTATATCTTATTTTATTTGTGATCCTTCTGATATAAATAAACAAACCTCCCTTGAGACCCACAAACCTTTTTAATGCTTGGTAACAATTGATAATGCTTTAGTAAAGACTAATAATGCTCATGATATAAGTTGCTCTTGTAAGCATTTAATGAGAACCATTAATAAATAAGATAATAACAATTAATACATAATTACCGGTATATGTTTAACACAATTAAATATGGCACAGAAATAGAATGGTTTCTTAAATAGAATGAAATTGTTTGTTTGTTTGTTTGATTGATTGATGGATTGATTGATTGATTGATTGATTGGATTTGTATAGCTGCCCATCTTGCCTAAGTGACTCTGGGAAGTTCACAACAGATAAAAAGAACAATCCAATAAAAATGGATTTTTTTAAAAAGGCATTATACAAGCATGTAAAGTCACCAATAATCATTCAAAACAAAATTAACCAGCAATGAAATAGATCCTTGTGTCAACTCCAACATAACCATTATAAAAATTGTCCACCATTGTTGGACCCCCAAGTGCACTTACATAGTCATGTCTTTAGTGCCTTCTTAAAGGCCAGCAGGGCTGGGGACAGGGGATGATGTTCCAAAAAATGTATGCCCTTTTTATTCTGTTCTGTTCTATTTTATCTTAAAATAAAAATAGTGCAATATCTTTCAATGCCAGGGACTTAAAGACATCAGGTCACAGCCATCTTGACTGCAGGCTTTTTGCCTTCCTTGACATCAATAGTACATGAAAATATATCATGGGGAGTTAGTTTCATGAGATGCAGTGGAATGTATTTTTGATAAAACACCTGGAATTGTGGTGTCTATGTCACCTCTTCTTGCTCCTCCTGCTCACTCTTTCTCTCTCCCTCTACACACATGTGTGTTGTGGTGGTTCATTTCCCATATGCATATTTCATACTTAAGAGCAAAGGGCAGGTGTTATGTACTGTGCTTATTAGTAATACCAGATGGGTTGCTGGAGCAGCTAATGGCTCTCCAGCAAACCAGACTACAAGTCTCCAGTGCTGCTATTGGCTATCCCTAGGTGGCAATGGTTGCTTCAAACCTATTGGCTGCCGCCTAGGGGCTAGACTATATATTGTGGCTGGTTACAGCCATTTCCCCAGTTCTGACTCTGCATGAATAAACCATGAGTTTTCCTGTACTCAGTTGTCTCATCTTCATTCCTGCGCCAAAAAACCTGCTACACAACAGAAGTAACATAGCTTCAGGTATGGGCAGGACCAGTTTGAACTCACAATAGTAGAACTCCAGAAAATGTCACGGCTGTAGACAAGAATAGGAAGTTGAAAAAAAAATACATACAAACCACTTCTTGCATCTGTGTAATCACTGGCACCAAAGCATGAATCAGGAATATCTATAGTATGGTGAAAAGAGTTAAAATGGCACAATGGTACAATTGAAGCTACTTCAACAGTGCAGTGCATAAAATCAGGCAGGCTTTCAATCATAACCACTAAATAACCATGCCATCTTGACTATTTCCACCCTACCCAATTTAAGACTCTGGTTTAAATAAAATGAGATGTTCTGCAATATACTTCCATAGTTTGTTTCAATCTCTCTTAGATATCTAAAGCTGATGCAAATAACAGAATAACAGAGTTGAAAGGAACCTTGGAGGTCTTCTAGTCCAATCCTCTGCTCAAGCAGGATGCCCTGTTTCATTCCAGACAAGTGGCTGTCCTGCCTCTTCTTAAAAGTCCCCAATGATGGAGCACCCACAACTTCTGAAGGTAAGCCATTCCACTGGTTAATTGTTCTCACTGTTAGGAATTTTCTCCTTAGTTCCTAAGTCTATATACTTTCTAATACTTCCTAAGTCCAATAGTTTGTCCTACTTTGATATGAATACAGGTAAACCTTGCTTAGCAATCATTTGTTCAGTGACTGTGGTGTTGAAAAAAAGGGACTTAAGCCAGGACCTTGAAGTTGTAGCTGAGGCATCATCCCTGTGGTCGCATGATCACCATTTGTCACCTATCCTGCCAGTTTCCATAAGCAAAGTCAGTGGGGAAACTGGCAAGACGTCATAAGTATTTCTAACAAAATTGCTCCCACTCTACTACTTTTCTCTCAAAAAGTCCTTGGGCAGCATGGGGATCTCATACTTTATAATACCCAGTTATATTACATAGTACTGGCCCGGGCCACTGTCCCAGACTCCATCACAGACCCACTCACAAGTACCCCATAGCAACCAACTATGGCCATCTGGAGTGCCAGCAGAAGTTTTGTAACCTCTAAGTTTAGTTCAAGGCATGTTTTTCAACCTAAGTCACAAGTCATCATTTGAAGTCTAATCATGCAGTCTTGGGATGCTTTGTGGACTACAAAGAAGGGGGCCAAGATGGTTACATATGATTTGATATGTCATAATTTACCACGTGATAAAAACTACATTGTCTGTGTTATTATTAAATAATTCATTTTAAGGAACAAAGAGGCATAAGGTTTAAACATTGCTTTGGTGTTAGAAGCTTCCGTGTTGGAAAAGGAAATTTCTGTCATGGATTTGTTTGCTCTGTTGTCCTGAAACAATTGCCATCATCTTACATAGTTTGCTCATTCAGATATATTTGAGTGAGATTAGCTATGTGATTTTATATAACCTTTATTTCTACAGCAAGCAGATGATTTTTGTCAACTGCTCATTTAGAGTCCCTTAAGTTTTTAGGTATTTTATTCACAGACTCAAGATGCTTTAACCATTTTTTTTAAAAAATGTTTTCAATTTTCATATCAAGCAATTTTCTAGAGTTATACATCTGAGAATTATTATTGCTGTGTTAAAGTGGAAGTTGTTAAAACAGTGAGCTATTGCTTGTGGGCAGGTCATAGTATTTCCAGCAGGGGAAATCCAAACATTCTGGATAGATCCTGGAAATCATTGTATCTTTTATGTGTGAGATAGAATCTGCCTGTTTGGGGATTTGTTCAGTTTTTCATTTTCTAAGGTATAAATTGATGTGGTCTATTTTCATAGCAATTGGAGTTGAGAGTCAGCATGAAAATATGCAATTTATCTAACTTTCCTTCTACACTAACTTTTCAATGCATTCTTCCTAGGGTATAAATTTTTGCTTCTAAATTATTTCCCAACCTATCCATTTTTTTCCATTGTCCTTGTCTATTTTGCATGTAAGTATGTGTTTGTCTATACGATATGCTGATATTTTTTGAGTTTTAAAAAACTTTTCCAGAAAATATTTTAGGGGTTGACTGAATGATTGTACCAAGGCCAGTAATTATGAACAAGTTTGTATTTCTGATAGAAACCTATCTTTGTTTTACCCAAAGCTATCTTCTGTCCTCCAGGAAAATAACTATATAAAACTAGCCTGTCAATAAATAGAATCAATTGATTATATACAATAGAAACTTACCACTTTCATAGGACAAGGTACTTGGAAAAGATAATAGGCCCAAAGGAGACCATGAGTTTGACAACACTTGTTTAATAGTCTTTTATGAATCCTCAATAAGTGCTTAAAGATGTATTCTTTTTCTATCTTTATTTCAGCTAATAATTCTGCATATACAGTAGTGCTATAATGGGTGGCATTGAAATTCCTTCCATCATTCATCCATCAACGAAGAGAAAAATGATTAGGGATGGACTGCAATCTAAAGAAACCACAGAGTGGTTTCCATTCAAATGGTTAATAGCAATCAATTCTGATCATGTGTTTTTGATCAGTTCTATTTATCCTGACTTTCTTTCCACAGAAGGAGCAACATCTTCTCACATGTTCATGATGATGATGAAACTTAACACACAGCTAATTTTCTCTAGATTCCACTTCACATTCAAAGTGAAACAGCCATTTTAAATAAATAATTACAACTTGATGTATTGTACAACAGTTAATTTACATTTTATGGCCAGTTCTCTGTTGCCAATAATTCAACTGTGAAATACTGTGAATATTTTTTTTCCACATTCTGAGTAGCAACAATGAACCCTTAACTTTAAAATATTCTCAATGCAAAGTTTTTAAAGTTGAAAGATGCTTAGGTACCTAATTCATATGCTGTTTTGAGTCACTTGGTTCCATGAACCTTTACATGTAGGCTCCCCAGTTATGTAAGTGATATAATGAAATGTGTGAATGACCTTGGAAACAAGGGGAAGAGATGCTGCCTATGAAACAATCAGATAAGAGATGCTGGAGCCTCCAGTGGTCAATGGTCACTTAAAGGAATCAGAATCAGAATAGAGCTGCAACAGACCTTGGAGGTCTTCTAGTTCAACCTCCTGCTCAAGCAGGAAGCCCTATACCATTTCAGACAGGTGGTTGTCCAATATTTTCTTAAAAACCTCCAGTGAAGACAAAAAAATAAATAAAACCCACCGGGACCAGATGGGCTACTGGCACAGTTATATAAATGCCTACAAGATACATTAAGTGCACCATTGAAAGATGTGTATAATGATTTTTTTGTTGGAAGCTAAACTTCCAAGTACATGGACAGAAGCAAATATTACTTTAATACCAAAAGAAGATTCAGATTTGACTTAGATAAAAAATTATAGACCGATATCATTACTAAATGTGGATTATAAAATTTTTACTTCAATAATAGCAGAGAGACTGAAAAGATTTTTAACTGAATTTATACATCCAGATCAAAATGGATTTTTATCAAAGAGACAAATTAAAAATAATCTAAGAGTTATAATGGATATATTGGAATACTATGAACTGCTTCCAGGGAAACAATTGGCATTAATATTTTAGATGCCCAAAAGGCATTTGATAATGTTTCCTGGCAATTTATGACTCATCAACTAAAAATAATGAATTTTGGACAAAACTTTATAAATATGATAGAAACAATATACCACAAACAAACAGCAAAGTGATTGTGAATAGAGACTATACAGAGAATTTTGAGATAAGAAAAGATACAAGACAAGGATGTCCATTATCTCCATTGTTATTTATCTTAACTTTGGAAGTTTTAAACAGGAATATTAGACAAGATACAGAAATTAAAGGATTAGAAATAAAAGGTGAAAGTTATAAATTTCAAGCATTTGCAGATGACTTGGTACTTATCTTAGAAAAATATTTACAGATGATTGGAAAAGATAGAACACTATGAAGAGATAGCAGATCTGAAAATAAACAGAGAAAAAGCATCTACAACTTTTGAAAGCAAGCTGTTCCACTGTCCTCACTGTTAGGAAGTTTCTCCTTAATTCCAGGTTGCTTCTCTCCTTGATTAGTTTCCACCCATTGTTTATTGTCCTGCCCTCTGGTGCTTTGGAAAATAAGTTGACCCCCCCTCTTCTTTGTGGCAGCCCCCTCATATACTGGAATACTGCTCTCATGTCACTCCTAGTCCTTCTTCTCTCTAGTCTAGCCAAACCCAAATCCTGCAAACATTTTAGTTTCCAAGCCTTTAATTATTTTAGTTGCTCTTCTTTGCACTTTTTCTAAAGTCTCAACATCTTTTTTGTAATGTGGTGACCAAAACTGATGTGGTCTTACTAAGGATTTATAAAATGGTACTAATACTTTGTGTGATTTTGACTCTCTGTTTATACAATCAAGGATTGTATTAGCTTTTTTGAATGCTGCCATACACTGCTGCCTCATGTTTAAGTGATCATCCATAGGACTCCATGGTTCCTCTCACAGTTACTGTTTCTGAACCAGGTTTCACTTAATCTGTACTTGTACTTTTAGTTTTTCCTGCCTAAGTATAAAACCTTGTTTTTCTGCACATTAAATTTCATGTTGATCGATAGGGCCCATTATTCAAGTCTGTCAAGATTTTTTTGGATCCTGAGCTTGTCTTCTGGGGTATTGGCTATTCCTGCCAGCTTAGTGACATCTGCAAATTTGATGCATTTGCCTTCTATTCCCTCTTCTAAGTTACTTATGAAGATATTGAAGAGTACTTAGCCTAAGACAGAACTTTGTGTTACCCAGCTGCTTACTTCCCTCTATATAGATGTAGTACCATTAAGGACTTCTTGCTGAGTCCAATTCGTCAGTCAGTTACAAATCCATATGGTGGTGATGCTGTCTATCCCACATTTTTCTAGCTTACTAAAAAGTAGCTTGCGGTCTACTTTGTCAAATGTCTTACTGAGGTCTAAGTATACTATGTCCACAGCATTTCGCTGGTCTACTAATTTAGTCTGTTAAAGAATGAAATACAATTGTTTTGTCATGATCTGTTTTTAGCAAGCCCATGTTGGCTTCTAATTATAACTTTATTTGTTTCTAGATGTTCACAGGTCTGATTTTTATTATATTTTCCAGTATGTTCCCAGATATTGATGTTAGGCTGATTGGTCTGTAGTTTCCTGGATCTGTTTTTTGAAGATGGGAACCAGATCAGCACTTTTCCAATCCTCCAGTAGTTCCTCAGTGCTCCAGGATTTTTTAAAGACATGGTACAATGGTTTTGAGATAACTTCTGCCACCTCATTCAGAACTCTGGCATGTAATCCATCAAAGCCAGGTGATTTATATTTGTCAACTTCAGACAGCTGTTCACTTACCATTTTCTTGCTTATTTTAATTTTTATTTCTAGTCTGTCTTTTACAGTTATGTTTTTGGTAGGTTGGACTATATTTTTTTTCCATGAAGACTGATGCAAAGAATGAGTTAAGCAGCTCTGCTTTGTCTCTACTGCCTGTACTTCCTTGCCATCTTCTGTCTTTAGTGGACCGACTGTTTCCTTGACTATTTTTTGTTGTTATTTATATGTTGAAAGAAACTTTTTTAAAATTATCTTTGACTTTTATTGCTTTGTTCATTCTGAGACTTGGCTTTCTTGAATTCATCTTTACAGTTTCATCTGCTGATATTCTGCCTTAGTTATGTGTCCTTCTTTCCATTTTTTGTACTTATCCTTTCTGTCCTTTATTTTATCAGAGAAATCTTTGTGCAACCATGCTGGTTTCTTCTTACATTTCTTGTTTTTCTTTTTCAGTGATTTGTGCAGCCTGAGCTTTTATGATCATATTTTTCTGAGTTTCCCATGCTTCTTGATTTGTTTTCCACTTTAGGATTTTTATCCATGGAATTTTTCTTAGGCTCTCTCTGAGTTTTTTAAAATCAACTCTTTTAAAGTTTAAGACACTGGTTATGTTAAACTTTAAAAGAGCTGATTTGAACAAACTCAGAGAAAGCCTAAGCCTTTATGAGTCTTGAGTATGTTTCTTATATCTCCTACTTTGTAACTGGGATTTCCATCCTTCCCATCATTCTCTACTTCATTATGTTTTTTCATTTTTTCTTTATCTATACTCCCTACCTCTTTATATGATTGGTTATCTAGTGGTTTTTGCTTGGAATTAGATTCTAATGGTCGTGAAGATTCCCCCCCCCAGTCAATTTTAATTTAAAGCCTTATAATAAGATGAGCAAGTCATTTTCCAAATATATTCTTTCCAGTTCTTGTGAGGTGCAGTCCATCCCTTGCCAGTAAACCTTTATGTAGGTAATGCAGACCATGGTCTAGAAAGCCAAAGTTCAGTTGATGACACCAGTTTTTAAGCCAGTGGTTCATTTCTAAAATCCTTTGCTCCCTCATTGGTTGTTGGCCTTTAGTTGGAAGTAGAGATGAAAATGCCACTTGTGCTCCTAATTCTTTAACATTCTTTCCTAGATGTTTTCAGATTCATTGTTGTATCATCACACACACACACACACACACACCATATGTAGGAGAAGAAAGGGGTAGTAACAGATAGGATTATTTTAGTAAGGTACTCAGTTACATTTTTGACTTTTGCTCCAAGAAGACAATATATCTCCCTAGATTGACTGCCTGGTCTGCAGACTATAGTTACTGTTCCCCTAAGAATTGAATCTCCTATCGCCGATAGTCACCTTTTTTTCTTAGAGAAGTCTGGGATACTTTTCTTCTTGTCGCAGGAATGTTGGGTTGTTCCTTTTTTTAGAAACTATTGATAAACACTCTTTTGTGGTTGTCTGCATATTTTCTTCTGGTGGAGGCTGTGAAAGTGATTGTTCAGTTCCAAAGGGGTTCATTGGAGTGGGCTTGCTCTTGGTTGTTCTTTTCTTCTACAAGTGACATGTTTCCACTGTTTAGGCAACATGGGTTGTTGTTTTTACAGAAGCTGTTTTTCCCTATTATGTTCAATTTGGGTATATTGATTTTCTTCTTTATGTTCATATATGGAGTCTTTTATTTACAAGCTGTTTGCTCCCTATTGTGTTTTGGTATAGCTTCTTGTTTAGGTTGGGATTTCTCACTTTGTCATTGAGTTTCAGAGTAGCTAGAGTTGCCCGTAGACCCTTTACTTTTTCTTCTAAAAATTCACATGGTTTACATCTGATACATACATAGTTTGGGTCTTCTGTGGGCATAAGCTCAAACATGTGTCACATTTTGCAAGTCACTGTAGTGTTAGTCTTTATTTCCATGACTTTTTTGTTTGTTTGTTTAAAAAAAATAAAAAAAATATCTAAAAATTAAATATTTTCCCTGTTGTGAAATAGTTTACAGGAGTTCCTGGCCCTTTGTTCTCTATATTGAAAAAATCACTATCTTGCCTGTTATGAAGTATCTGTCTCTTTTTCCATGATTTATTATTATTTTCAACTTAGATCATGAAGAGTTTAAAAATTTCTAAACAATTAAAATAAGTAAACATTTTTTTTCCAATTTTTAATTGAAAAATAAAATAAAATTGAAAATTGAAAAAATTGAAAAATTGAAAAAAATGATTTTTAAAAAACAATAGAAAAAGAAATTTAAAATTGAATAAGATATAAAAATTAAAAAAATAATTAAAAATTAAAAATGACATTGAAGAGTTGAAAAAAGATTAAAAATGAAAAAGAATTGAAAAATTGAAAAAAATTCGAAAAAAGATTTTTTTAAAAATTCAGATTTTAAAAATTTAAGAGTTTACAAAAGTTCTTGGCCCTTTATGAAGTAAGATGCACTTCTTTTTGTTGGAAATCTCAGGCTGTTTTCTAGGAGGTGCTTTGCTCTTAACTCTCTATTCCCTGCCTTGAAAATTTATCCCTTTTCTGCCTGTCCACAAGTGTTTTGTACTTATCCTGTTCCTCCCTGCCTTCTTGCCCTTTGGTTGCTTGGCCACTGCCAGGCTTTTCAGGTATGATGGGCCGATCTGGGTGCTCTACTCCATTTTGCCATGCTCAGTTGATCTACTGCACTGGTCTCAGCCACTTTTGTAGGCACCGCTGCTCATCTGGTCTGGTCTGTTGCTCTCAGTTGCTGCTGGTCTGCCATGCTGCTCTTGGTCACTGCTCTTGGACACTCTACTCTTCTGTCAGTTAGCTCTGCACTGCTGATGCTCAAGGTCTGCCATGCTACTCACAGCTGCTGTCTGCTACCACTTAGCTCCATTTTGCCAGTGCTCATTGGCCTCCATTTGCACTGCACTGCCTCTGCTGAGCTGCTGGGATGGGTTGCTGGGTCATCTCTCCATTGTTCAGCTGGTCTGTCTCTCTGTCTCTTAGATGGGCCACCAGTGGGACACTGAGCTGCCTCTCAGCTGGACCACCTCTCAGTTGGGCCACCTTGGTAAAAGGATTTTTTTTTCCAGAAATTTTAAAAATTCTAGAAGTTTATTTTTAAAATTCCAAAAATTTGGAAAATTTGTTTTTTTAAAAATTAAACTGAAGTTTCTATTCTTAAATGCTAGTCTTCTAGAATAACAGAGTAACAGTGCTGAAGGGACTTATGCCATTCTGGAATAAGATTTGGTTGTCCAATCTCCTCTCAGGAAACTCTACTGGTAGGCATCAACAACTTCTGAGGTCGGGCTGTTCCACTGGATAATTGATTACATTGTCAGAAAATTTGTTTTAGTAGTTATAAGTTCTCCTTTTGTTTCCTCCTGTGGCTAATCTTGATGTTGCCCTCTTGATAAAGTTTGTAATTCATGCATGTATTGAAAATGACAGATGAATAAAATTTGGAAAGTTAAAGTAAATCTCAGCTGAGAGTAAAAAAAATGAAATGTCAGCTTGTTAGTGTAAAAAAATATTATATCTATATTATAAAAAAGATAATACAAAGATGGTCTACAAAGCTCCACAAAAATATTTAAAAATATTTAAAATATTGAAGGCTCTGACTATTTGTAATCCACAAAAGAAAGTAGAATAATAATTGAAGCTCAAGGCAATAAAAGCTTACCATCCAGGCAATACAAATTTATGATCCAGCAGTAAAACTTTACAATAGTTGTAAATAACTTTTTAAAATGATCACTCAACTTTCTTGGGATCATTCAATATATAGAAAAATCATATCCAATTCATTCATGATTATTTAGTTAATAAAGACTATAATCCTTATAACTCCTTATAAATTTGCAGATAGAAAAAGAAAAGAAAAACACCCTTGCAAACAGATTTGCAGTTAATTCATCGGGGGTGGGGGGTGGGGAGGAGAGAGAGAGAACACTTATGCAAGCAGTACTTCATTTTGCAATTATGTTTGTGTAAGTATGCTCTGTTAATGATTAAAAAGACCTATGCAGTCAGTATTGAAGAAAAAACAGTTCAGTTTATATATAAACAATTCAGTATATATAAAAACAGTTCAGTCTATACTGTATATATATATATATATATATATATATATATATATATATATATATATATATATATATATATATATAGTGTGTGTGTGTGTGTGTGTGTATGTGTGTATGTGTATGTGTATGTGTGTATATATATAAACTTAGGAAAAAGTAAAGGTAAAGGTTCCCCCGCACATGCGTGCTAGTCGTTTCCAACTCTAGGGGCCGGTGCTCATCTCCGTTTCAAAGCCGAAGAGCCAGCGCTTGTCCGAGGACGTCTCCGTGGTCATGTGGCCGGCATGACTAGACGCCAAAGGCGCACGGAACGCTGTTACCTTCCCACCGTAGCGGTCCCTATTTTTCTACTTGCATTTTTACGTGCTTTCGAACTGCTAGGTGGGCAGAAGCTGGGACGAGTAACAGGCGCTCACTCTGTTACGCGGCACTCGGGATTCGACCCGCCAAACTGCCGACCTTCTGATCGACAAGCTCAGCGTCCTAACCCACTGAGCCACCGCGTCCCTTAAACTTAGGAAAGGTTGCCTTAATTGATCAGTTAAAAGTAGCAGTTGAAAATTTGTACCTTCAGACTTGAAAAATTCTGTTAATGTAGCCTTACTATAAATAGAATTAGGTCATCTAGTTATGTTTTTTGTCTGGTTTACCTGAGAGGCTGATACAGAGGAGACCTTCCTCTGAAATGAATACGGTAAGAACTCCTTTCCAATTTTGTCATTCTGTGTGAGAAATTCAATATAGAGGGAGTAGGGGATAGAAATAGGAATAACAAAGGAGGCTAGGCCAATCTGCATGATCTTCATTATTTTGTGCATTTACAATTTTTATACGTTGATTCAAACCTCATGTAAGGTTGTTATTGTTCCAGAACACTGAGATAAATTTCTGTGGCAGCAGCTATAGAATAGTACAAAGATTATAATCTTCCCCCAAAAAAATTATATTGCAAAGCTTTGCTAATCTAACACAGTAGTTGTCTGCTTTTATTAAAGAAACCTCTGCAAAACCTTCCAACTTCCTTAATTTTCTCTGTTGCAAATTGGCTTTACTCTGACGATAGGTTCATTGCCAGCAGGGAGACTATTTTGCTGCAATATCTCATTTTTGCTCCATGAACTGTTTCATTTTCTTTTTGGCTGGTCTCTTATATAGAGGAATAAACTTACTTGGCAAGAATATGCACACTTATGTGTATTTATCTGGCTGTAAATCCCATTTTAATAAATTTAGTTTGCATAGGCCTGCTCATACAGTAAATGGCCTGCTAATTTACCTCTTTAAATGTATGTGTATATATTTCTTCACATGCACATCTGTGGTAAATATTTTAGAAGACTCACCTGTTCTGAAAATGGCTGCTTAGAGACTCATGTCTACCTTTTCAGGTCTTCTGAATGAAGAATGGTTACAGTGTCCCTTAATGATTCCAACTTAGAGAGATAGGATTGACCAATTCTGTCCCTTTTCTATTCATTTTCCATCCTTACCTGCTTTCTTATTTGTTGATTGCCTGCCTCTCTTATTGAGCATCTGTCCAAAGGGTCTGTGTAGTATTAAGCGGCAGAATGTAACAAAAAAAAAATACTACGGCAAGATTCAGTGCCTAGGTTGGTACCTAACAAATAGTGGATGAAAAGCTCCAAATTTAAATAATAGCCATACACAAGCACATACACACTTGGTCATTAAATCCTCACTGGTAACAAGGTAACATCCATTCCCTACATCCAAAGACATCAAGATGACTTACACCAGGAGTTCCTAAACGTTTTGCCACCACATTCCTTTTAGTGTAATGTTAATATATATATCTCCCCTAAAAATCCAAACACCAAAATTATTATAAATGAACAATGAAAACAATAGAATGAAACTTTGAGAAAGGTGGACTTATTGTAATAACGTACAATTAAAAGGCTCTTCACATCTCTTTTGTCACCTCAAAATTTGGGAAACCCTGCTCTTAGGCTGTGCCTGTAGGCTGCCATAAACAGAATATAAAGCAGCAATTTAATTCTGCTTGACAACTTCTGAAAAGTGTGAACAAAGTTGGTACTACAATTGAAGTCCCACCTGTTCCACCATTGTGGCTGTTACTCAGAGATTTTTTTGGCCTATAGCCAGGGACTCCTTGTAAAACTGATCTTGTATGCTAAATGGGAGACTTGAAATCTGCTATTACAGCATTTATAGGCTCTCAGATAAAATCCTGCTCTGTGAATTTGGGGAAAGGTTTAAGAAATAGTTCTTCCCAATTAGTATTCTCTAGAGCTAGTTTCCCTTGCTAGTTTTCACTGTATAGTAGAATTGTGTCAGGCTGCTTCAATATGGTAATATTTAAAGAACCTCAATATTAAAATATTGACCTTTTCCTTATCACTTCCCCAGAAACAGATTCTGAAAATCATGGAATCCATTTAAGGCTTCAAACTAATTAGAATGTAACATATATGGGCCCCTGGTGCTTTTGAAGGTTTTTGTGTTTTAGAGTACATGATGAAGCCAACTGGTTTAGAAAATTGCATACTTGAAAATCTATCAGAGTTTGGTATAGTCAGATTTTATTTGTCCATAATTCACCAATGTTCCTCTAGTTATTACACTGTAGTGCCAAGCTGCCAATTGTAGCACCAGTAAAAATTTGGTGCTGACCATCAAACCTTATCATTTGGATGAAGAGACTATTCTGGTGAGATTTTATGTCACTTCATTCTTAAGAAGCAATATGTGAATCCAAACTGCAGTGCAATGACCTTCTCCTATTAAAAAAAAGTTTAAAATATGTTAAGGAAATTGTGTGTAAAAATATATAGACTGCAAGATAATTTAAAGAGTGCTTTAAGGGGAATTGCATAAATTTACAAAATTATATTCACAAATATATTAAGAGGAATACACATAAGAATAGTAAGCATTTTCCTGTATGTTGTTAAAATCAGTTCCATGGACAGCAGAGACATAAAACTCGGAAAATAGGGTACTGAGACAAATGCGCATTGAGTTTTGTTCAGCTAAGCTTCCAAAATACAAAATACAACAGATTTTCTTTCAAATTATTGTTTTGATTTCTGTACATCAAATATAAATAAGACTCATTATTTTCCATGAAAGTTGTCCTGGCTGTATAACAATAATTTTGCAAATGCTACATTTAATTGTAATAATTTTGAGTCCTGAAAATAATTGCTTCAGTAGCTATGATTGCTGAAGAATATAACCTGGAACAAAATAGATGATGTTTCTTTTGTTTATTTCAATGTGCTATTGAATACTTACAAAAATTATTCAAGCTTGATCAGTAAGATCAGTGAATAACTTTTCTGCAAATAAGCCATCAACTGAAAAAATGGCTGACCCTGATGTAAGATGTGATAAAGGGATCAATTTGACAGAGGCTTTCATTCCTGTTCCATCCTGTTCCTACCTCAATCTCCTTTTTTAAACCAAAACATAATCAAAGCAAAAGCTCTCCTTTAAAAAATGCCAATTATCATAATCATTTATTACAAATTTATGAGTGAATTTCTCTGTCTTAAAATATAGTTAGCCTCTATAATTTTAGCCTTCCAAAGACTACTGAAGATGGAGTTACTCTCAAGGGCCTACAGTGATACATGGTATGTAGGCTAGATCACAATATAGTTTAATAATTACGTAATTTTATTTTTTTACTGTGGTTGTTTTGTTTTATATCTTGTTTGCTATAAACCACTGAGAGTTTGGGGATTGTAGCTAGTAATAAATCAATAAATTAAATTTCCATTTCCAGCTGTTTCCATTTAAATGACATTCCAGTTTGCCCTCTGCTGTTAGGAATCCATCCATTCTGCCTTCATTGGTGATATGGCTTTCTGTACTCTTGCATTTTCATGCATAAACATTCTTCCCAGAAGTGATCAGGTTAAAATTAAGCATTCCCAATTTGTAGGATTTATATGACTTAATGTTTCAAAAGGGCTACAGCTGAGGAAAGATCCTTCTGGTATGCTTAAATATTTATTATTTATTATTTATTATTTATTTATTAATTTTATTTGTATACCGCCCTTCTCCCGAAGGACTCAGGGTGGTGAACAGGGCAGTACATATTAAAAGACAAAATACAAAAATTAAAAAAGATTAAACAAAATGCCCACAAATAAGTTAAAACACATTAAAAAAGTAGGTTAAAACACATTAATAAAACCCAACCCCATCCCATCAGGCCAGGCCAGCTTGTTCGAAGAGGTAAGTTTTTAGATCGCGCCGGAAGGAGCGGAGGTCAGGCGCCATCCGGAGCTTGACCGGAAGATGGTTCCATAAATCCGGCGCGCCCACAGAGAACGCCCTCCCCCTATTTTATTTGTACTTTATTTGTACTTCCTTGCATTTATTGCACTTTAATAATATCTGGCTCCACCCAAAGCCTGTTAAAGATGTAAAATGCTTCCTTTATATCTGTTGGTAAACCTCATTTCCCACAATCAATGTGGTTATTTGTATTAGTATTACAAATGGTGCTATAACAAAAAAATTATATCAGAACAAGTTTGCTTCCTAAAGCAATGTAGCAGAATAGCATATTATAAGTTCTGACTCCAAAATTCATTGAAATGAGAGATTATAACTTGAATTGTTTCCTCATTCCTTTTTCACCTACAGGATGCTGTTTCCAGCAGTAGGCAACCATTTTTTTTGAAGAACTCAAAAGGAGGTGTTAGACCAAGAGAACACAGTCCAAATTTTGGCTTATGTCCATAGCCCAGAAATAAATACATGTGTTGAATTATCATGTAGGCATCTGCAAGGCTTTCATAAATCATGCCATTACTACCAATGCACTTATCTTCAAAGCATGAAAGCAGAAACCACTTTGATGAAGCTACTGCAACTGCTTGAAAGATGTCCCAGCTCTCTGCATGTATGTGCATGATGTATACAGCTACTTTGCTGGCAGCCTCATTGGAGAATTGTCCTCAAAATATTCCTATGAAGGACATGGCTGTCTTAATGTTTCATTTGTATTAATGTCTTATAAAGAATCTCTTTTGAGAGTTTGCAAAATGCTATTCCTCCTACCTTGCCCTAAATTTTCACATTGTAAGATAATGTTTAAGGGCTTTTTAGGTAGATATAATTGTGCTTGTGATTCTCAAAGAGAAATTCATATTTAACAATCTGGTTATCTTTGGCTGAGCCACTTCCTAATAGCAGTCACAAAATGTCAACTTGAACTCTTCCTGTACACAAAACTCAGTATTACCTTTTCCATCTAGTCATACTTAAAATAGCTTTAGTTCTTGTAGTAACTGATGATAACATAACCTGACAGCACCATGATAACATTCTACTGTCTCTTCTCTTTAAATATGTATCTTACTTAACAAATCTGTCATAACTTCCTTGGCAATACCTAATAATTTCTACTAGATGGTAATTTGATATTGGTAATAATGTTGGCAGTTTTCTACTTTCATGTCCAAGAATCTTGTATCATTAATAGGTACAAAGTGATCTGCCAACTTGCATATGCCAAGATCTGGATTCTATTAAAAGGCTGCTGAAGATTTGTGAATAAACTAAAATTTTATTTAAGTGGATACTCTGTAGACTTTTCTACTGAGCTCATATGTTGTTATTGTTGTTAGTTGCGAAGTCGTGTCCGACCCATTGTGACCCCATCGGCAACGTTCCTCCAGGCTTTCCTGTCCTCTACCATCTTCTGGAGTCTATTTAAGTTCATGCTTAAGGCTTCAGTGACTCCATCCAGCCACCTCATTCTCTGTCGTCCCCTTCTTCTATTGCCCTCAATCTTTCCCAGCATTAGGCTCTTCTCCAATCAGTCCTTCCTTCTCATTAGGTGGCCAAAGTATTTGAGTTTCAACTTCAGGATCTGGCCTTCTAAAGAGTATTCAGGGTTGATCTCTTCTAGGACTGACCAGTTTGATCACCTTGCAGTCCAAGGGACTCGCAGGAGTCTTCTCCAGCACCATAGTTCAAAGGCCTCAATTCTTTGGTGCTTAGCCTTTCTTATGGTCCAACTTTCACAGCCATATATTGCAACTGGGAAGACCATAGCCTTGACTATATGCACTTTTGTTGGCAGGGTGATGTCTCTGCTTTTTAGTGTGCTGTCTGTCTATCTATCCATCTATCTATCTATCTATCTATCTATCTATCTATCTATCTATCTATCTATCTATCTATCTATCATCTATCTATCTATCATATATCATCTATCTTTGTTCAAGAATGAATGGGTTATTTAAGTAAATTCAAGGAAAATATTCAGCATCAGCTTAAAATTGTTGCAGTTTGCATATCCTTTTCAGAACAATACAAAGCTGGATCCTGAAAATAATATCCAGAGATATTTTTAACTGCTCCATTTCCCCACCCAACCACAAGTTAATACTTTTCCAACCTGCATTTGCTCCCTAAGAATAATTTTTTAAAGGACATTTTTTCATACATGGCAAGAAATTTCTTCTCCTCAAGTTAAGGAATGGATTCAAGATGCATGATTCTTAGTAAAAGTTAAAATTGCTTTATGGGCTAAAAATGAGAAATCAGGGTCTTAAGTTAAAGTGAATTAATCTTACATTGCATGAGTCTTAGTTTTTTCTTTTTTCTTTTAAAAAATATTTTACATTTAATTACTTTGTTAGAATGTATATAGTTTTTTAAATGTACAATTATACTGATTTTGCTGTTGAACTTGTTGGTTGCTACATTTTGTCATAACTATATATATTCATGCCTTTGGGAAAGAAATACACAAAGTTATTGTGGAAGTTGTACTGGATTCAAAGGAGTTCTTAGGAAAATTTTGATGTATGAATTGTCTTAAATTTGATTTGAACTTGGATCATGGATTGCCAACCTATAATTAAAAAAGATAAAGGTTCCCCTGCACATGCGTGCTAGTCGTTTCCGACTCTAGGGGCCGGTGCTCATCTCCGTTTCAAAGCCGAAGAGCCAGCGCTTGTCCGAGGACGTCTCCGTGGTCATGTGGCCGGCATGACTAGACGCCAAAGGCATACGGAATGCTGTTACCTTCCCACCGTAGTGGTCCCTATTTTTCTACTTGCATTTTTACATGCTTTCGTACTGCTAGGTTGGCAGAAGCTGGGACGAGTAACAGGCGCTCACTCTGTTACACGGCACTCGGGATTCGACCCGCCAAACTGCCGACCTTCTGATCGACAAGCTCAGCGTCCTAACCCACTGAGCCACCGCGTCCCTCAACCTATAATTATGTCATGCTTAAAAAGACTTCATTCTGCTGAAACTAGATTCATGGTGTTTCACATGATTTTGTCACAGCTTAAAAACTGTAGTTTAAGAAAAGAGAATGGTGGGAATTTTCCCCTCAATCAAAGCCATAACTGTGTTACAGCTTCAGTATGTGTTAAATTGCTGTTTGGTAGGCCTATAGATTGCAGGTAGAGAACTAGTGGTCTTACTATAGAGTATATCATAGCTAACAAAAAAAATTACTGTTGGACCTGTCTCTTGATCTTATAATCACTACCCTTTTTCCTATTGTCAACATCAGTTGATAACATCAACTTTGTTCTTGATTCTGGTGATTCTTAGTTTTTTCTTTTTAAAATATTTTACATTTAATTACTTTATTCATTAGAATGTATATAGTTTTTTTAAATGTACAATTGTTCTTGATTCTGGTATACTTTTGACCCATATACCATACTTGTCCATAATTATAATACCATAAGTATACCAGGTATATCAGTATACCATACCATGCATCTACATGCACCAGTTTGTGTCAACTGTTGGAAGCTAATTATGGATAATGTTCTGTATACCATAGATGATGCCTATACTTGTGAATGTGTAAATAGTGGCAGTATGGGTCTGTAGACATTAGGAGCCAAGAAAGGCACAGGCACAGTTCCCTAAGCTTGAGAAAAACTTTGAAAAAAATAGTTTGACAAATATTTGATTGAAGTGTCCCAAATTCTAAGAAGCAGAATTGCCATATATTTTCATTTTGCTTCACTAAGTTAGTTCTGTGAATTCCCAGCATGCTTACAACTTTTGTGTAAAAAATTCAACATACCAATCACATTATCACAAGTGTCTTGTTGACATGGATCACACCTGTCTAACATACCTCTATCGAATAAGCCCCTGGGAGGGAATTCGAAGACAATTCCTTTGCGTTGGGACAGTATTATTTTGATAGAAAACAGAATTACTTCACTATAAAAAACCTATTATATTTTTTATAATGGACGTCCAAATTAGGATATATATAAATCAGTGTAACCAGCTCATATTAGTGTGAGGTGTTCTCACAATGAATCGTTAAAGGAGCTTCCAAGCAAAGGCATCACGCAGAGATGCAATCATATTTAGCTTTATTCATGATAGATCAAAGAGAAAGAAGTACTTGGCATGAAAGCATTCATGCCTGCATGTGAGAGAGAAATAAAACAAAACAAAACAAGCTAGGATTACATGACTAAAATAGAGGTTAGGAGTAGAGATAGAACTGGAGACTGGAAAATGGAGAACAAAGAGCAGCCCCTCGTGCAGAGGTATTTATGGGGGGTCTTGGCCCCTCCTTGACCATAAAACTCTCTCGCCAATGGGGCTGTGGGTCTGGGACCCTTGGCTCATCAGTGGAAGCAAAGAAACCTCTTTGCCTCCATCTGATGACCCCTTTGGGGAACTGCCAATGGCTGGCACTAAACATCTAACAATTCCCCTTCTTGCCAGCCAATGACAGGGACCAGTGAATGTATGTAAGGGGCGAGCAGGTGTCATAGACATGTATGAAAACATTCAGAAGGCCAAACACAAACGTTTACACAGAAGGTTGTGCCGGTCAACGGGAACAGGCTTGGTAAACAGATCAGCTATCTGGTCAGCTGTATTACAGTGCTCAACATGTATAAAACCCTCTTTCGCAAGGTGCCTGACATTTTTATAGCGTATGTCTATATGGCGAGATCTGGAGCCTACTGCATAAGCCTCCGAGATTGCAATTGCGGCAGTGTTGTCCTCTAGAATTTGGATGGGCAGAGGGGGAGATGCCCAGATGTTTGTTATCAGCTCATTGAACCAAGTCAAATCATTGGCCGTGTCTGACAGACTAGCAAATTCAGCCTCGGCCGTGGAGCAAGAAATAAATTTTTGCTGCCTAACATGCCAATGTATTGGGCAGCCATTTAGCAATATGAGGAAACCAGAAGTGCTCCGTCTACTTTTGGAGTCGCCAGCCCAGTCTGCGTCTGAGTAAGCGGAGAGCTGGGCCGTCTTCCCCTTCTCTGGTTCTAGCATGAGAAGAGCATCAGCTGTGCCCTTTAGGTATCTGAGCACCCTTTTGACAGCAGTCCAGTGGAATTCCTTTGGGTGTTCCACGTGCCTGGACAATAGATTCACAGCTAAAGCTATGTCAGGTCTGCTCCAATTGCTGATGTATAGCAAGGAGCCAATCACAGATCTGTAGAGCGTGTTATCTGTGAACTCAGGACCGTCCTTATGGGTGTGGTTGTAAAAGTCGCTTTGCATTGGGCTATGCGTAGGATTGGATTCTGTCATTTTGCATTTGGCCAGTAATTCCTCTATCTTTTCTTTTTGAGATAGAGCGAACCCCCCTTTAGTGGCCAAAATATGCACACCCAAGTACTTGTCAACCCGCCCCAAAGACTTCAGAGTAAACTTTTCTTCCAGGGCCTTGGCAAATTCATCACACCTTTCCTTGTTAGGCCCTACATATAATAGGTCGTCCACATAAACTAACACCCGTTCTGTGGTTCCCTTGGAATTGCGTGTGAAAACACATTGATCTGCATGAGATTCTGAGAAACCAACTCGTTCTAAACTCTTTCTAAGACAGTCATACCATAATTTCCCTGACTGCTTAAGACCATATAACCCTTTGTGAAGCAACCATGTATTTCCCCCTTCTTGCTGGTAGCCAGGAGGAGCCTTCACGTAGATCTGCCGGTCCAAGTTGGCGTGGAGGTAAGCCGTCTGGATGTCAAATTGGAAGACTTCTTCTCCCAGAGCGGCTGCAGTCACGAGGGCGGCCTTGACGCTCTCTGCCCGGACGGTTGGAGAGTAAGTCTCCGAGTAGTCCTCCATATAACGTTGAGCGAAGCCCTGGGCTACCAAACGGGCCTTGTATAGGTAGAGGCCATTGGCAAGTGGTTTGGCCTTGCAAACCCACCTTGTGCCAATGACTTTCCTCTCCTTTGGAGGTTGCTGGGGGGTGAAGACCTTAAGTTGTTTTAAGCTCTGCATTTCCTTCTCCATCGCGAGCTGCCATCTCTCCTGCTCCTCGATGGGCAGCTCCTGGATGTCAGAGAAGGATTTTGGGGTGACCACAACGCTGTTGACAGACGCGATGTGGCCAATGTCAATTCTCTTTGGCGGGACCCCCTTGTTGGACCGCTTTGACCTCCTTACCTTTTGCCACTCACCGCTCTTTTCTTCCGCGGGTTTCTGAGGTGTCGCTGGGGGTGAAGACGGTGTGTCTTCCTCCATGGGACTGGACGCATCTTCGTCTTGTTCCTCACTTTCGTCGGTGGCAGGGTACGAGGTCGCCTCTGGCGATGTCGCGGTCGGGGTGTCCTTGCTGGGTCGGTTGGCATATGGGCTCAGATCATTTGAGTGGATCTGAGTCCAATTGGAGTCCTCTTCGAAAGAGGCAGATTGGGAAGTCACAGGCCTGCCCCCTTCTCCCAGGAAACGATAGGCCTTGGAGCCAGGAGCATAGCCCAAGAACCTTAGTCTCTGGGAAACAGATCTCCCCTTCTTCCGCAGCTGCTTGGGGATGTGTACCCATGCATAGGAGCCAAACACACGCAAATGTGCCAGATTTGGTTTCCTACCGTGAACCAGGAAATATGGGGTCTGGTTCACGACACTGCTCCAGGTGCGGTTTAAAGTGTAATTGGCATAATGAATTGCCTCCCCCCAGTATGACTCTGCGACACCCGCGTCTGCAATCAGACTACGCATCATGGTTTGCAGGATTCCATTCCTTTTCTCAGCTACACCATTTTGCGACGGGGTGAACGGTGCAGTTAGAAAATGGCGGATGCCCTTACGCCTTACCCAGTCCTGGAACTTCTGAGACATGAACTCAGCCCCGCGATCGCTCTGCAACTGTGCGATCTTGGTCTTGTACTGAGTCTCTACGAAGTTGTACAGCGACTTTATGGCGTCAAAGGCTTCAGATTTCTCTGTGAGAGTATACACATGACCGTAACGTGAAAAATCATCAACGGCAGTGAGAAAATACCTTTTCTTTCCTAGGGATGGTGTAAAAGGCCCAACCAAATCAACATGTACTAGTTGGTAAGGGTGTTGAGTCTTACGGGATGACACCTTTGATATAGGAGCAGCCTTTCTCTTTGTTTTCTTGCAAATGGCACAGTCCAGAAACACGTCACAGTCCTTGAGCTGGACTCCCTCAGCAAATTCTCCCATCTTTTTAACTACAGGGAAGCTTGCATGACCCAGCCTTCTGTGCAATAAGTGGGCGCACTTATCGTGAATTGGCTTCCCTATTGACACTCTCTTGGCTCTGGTTGCTTTGAGTGGTGCTGCAGGTGCCTGCTGAGATTCAGGCTTCTTGCCCACACTGCCCTTGGAAAGCCTTGGGGCAGGTTGTGGTGCCTTGGGAGAAAAATATGGCAAGCCATTTATTATTGTAATATTTCCAATGACCTTCTGGTCTCGGGTGACATGACCTCCCCCCTTGCGAAATAGGACTTCCACTTTGTCATCGTCACACAATTTGGTGATGCTCAAAAGGTTGTTGGCTATAGAAGGGGCGTGCAAGACACCCTCAACTTTGCCAAGTCCAGGCAGAGAAACAAAACCCTCCCCAACAACTGGAGCAGTGTCACCGTTTGCAACCTTGACAGATGAGTTAATTTTCTTTAACCTTTTAAAACCTTGACTCATATTAGTAATGTGAGAAGAAGCTCCAGAGTCCAGTAACCATAAGTCAGTGGAGCTATCAGCCCTTGTTGTGGGGGTGAGGGAACAAGTATGCAGTGAATTTCCTTTGCCCCTGCCACGCCCCTTTCCTCCCCCTTTGCTTCTTACTTGATTGGGACCACGTTTAGGGGCTTGATGTTGATGGGGGCAGTCTTTCTTGAGGTGCTCCTCAGAGCCACAGATGAAACATTTAAGCAGAGCATTAATTTGCTCTGAGTTGTGGCGCCCCCTTCTGGCTTGCTGAGTGGTGACTCTAGCGTATTCTCCAGCATTTCTCCTTCTCCGATCTTCTTCGATCAGTCTCCCTGTGAGGTAGGACAGATTTATGTCTTCCCTCTTGACCGCTTCGAGTGAAACAATGAAATTGCTCCAACTCCTGTCTAGAGAAGTAAAAATTATGGAGAGCATGCTCACATCAGACACAGGAAAATCTCTGGAAATCAATTCTGCCCTGAGTGCCTTTAATTTCGCAAGATGTTCAGGCATGCTGGCACCAAACTTCAGTTTGGTTGTATAAAGCTCAGTTGTATATCTGGTGATGGAACCAATGGTATTGCTGTTGAATAAATTGTATAACAGTTTCCAGACCTCAGCAGCTCTGAGACCAGCTGGAATGCTTGGGAACAAGTTATTGTCCAGAGAACTGAGTAGAGCAGAATAAGCCTGCAAGTGTCGCAGCTCTTCTTGACGTCCCCATGGGGGAGGGGGGGGGTTCCGAACCATTTGTAGAATCCCATTCTTTAAGAGATGTAGCTGTATATCTTTACTCCAACTGCTATAATTCTCCCCATCCAGCTGTAGTTTTTTAAAATCATTTGGCAAATTTGTTACAGGAATAGAGTCCTTATCAGACCCACTTTCAAAATTTTTTGATATGTCCATTGATGTAAAAGGAAGTGGAAAAATGCTTAAGTCTGAAGTGAGTCCTTCAGTGAAAGGGTTCCCTCTAGTGGTCGAGGAGGGAATCCTTTCTTGAGTACTTATTGACTCCAGGTGGGCGTGCCCGGGAACCATGTGACCCGGGGGAGGGCGTTGTTCAGGGTTTCTCCCTTCTTCCCATGAGGCATTGGGGGGGCGGAGCCCAGATTTGCCGGCCGGCATCCCTTTCTTGTTGCTGCAAGCACATGGATTTTCATCATTGTCTGTTTTTCTTTGCCCTCGCTGGTCATGAAGACCTGAAGAGAAGGTGGGAGGCCTCGGGGGTTGATTGTTGGGAGGCTGCAGGCTGGATTCCCCCCGGCAGTTGGGCCCTGGGGAGAGGATGGGAGGCCTTGGAGGGGGGGTGGGCACCCCCGACGTCTGCTTGGCCGCTGTCTTGCTAGCCTCTAAGGCAGTGGCCAGAGCTTGCATTGCTGTCTGGAGAGCCGTTGTAACAGTTTTGGCTGGACAGACATCATTGCTATCATAGCATTTTAGGCTTTGTGGGGGGGAGAAATCAGTAATATACATGCTGTCTTGGCTGGAAGCCAGGGATTGCATGTCATTTCTGCTGTACGCCAGGGACTGCAGGCTATTTTGGTTGGAAGCCAGGGATTGCTGGCTTTCCAGACTTAAAGAAATCAAGTCTTTGTTAGATATAGTGGGAGCCGCCATCTTGTTTCCTGTTCCAGACCACGTGGGTGGAGCCATCTTGTTTCCGCTTGCCCCAGGAAGCTGTAGCTCACAGCTGGGGGGGCGGGTTCGCGCCAAAAGCCTTGGGGTCCCGGGGTCACTAAGGGAGGCGGGCGCCATATTTGGGGGCCTCGTGGTCTCTAGGGAGAGGCTCACCAGGGGTTCTAAGGCTTTCTGAGCTGTTCCCTGGGCTGCCCCTCCCTCCTCCTGCATTGCAAGGATCTCTTTAAGCAGCTCTTCACGTTCCTGTGCAGTCAGTTTACTCACGCGGCGTTTGGTCTCAGCCAGGTCGGTCTCTGCAGCATCTGAGCAGCCTTGGACAGTCTGTAATCCTTCTATGCTCTCCTCTGTGGCGTTCAGTTGTAGAGAGGCAAGTGAAGGGGTCCTAGACGCTCTGCTGGATCCTCTGACGGGATGAAGGCCATTTGTGCTTTCATCTGCAGCTGAGGTTGCATCAGGGACTGAAGTCTTGGATGTAGGCAGGGAGGCTGTCTTCGATCGATGACTCCTGGTCACGATAGTAGAAGTCCTGCCATCTGTTATAAATGGATTGGTGCCGGGCCTTTCAGACATCTCGTTGGCTAGTTCCTGGCTGGCTTGGAAGCTTTCCTTTAAACCATGCTCTGACTACCAACTTGTGAGGTGTTCTCACAATGAATCGTTAAAGGAGCTTCCAAGCAAAGGCATCACGCAGAGATGCAATCATATTTAGCTTTATTCATGATAGATCAAAGAGAAAGAAGTACTTGGCATGAAAGCATTCATGCCTGCATGTGAGAGAGAAATAAAACAAAACAAAACAAGCTAGGATTACATGACTAAAATAGAGGTTAGGAGTAGAGATAGAACTGGAGACTGGAAAATGGAGAACAAAGAGCAGCCCCTCGTGCAGAGGTATTTATGGGGGGTCTTGGCCCCTCCTTGACCATAAAACTCTCTCGCCAATGGGGCTGTGGGTCTGGGACCCTTGGCTCATCAGTGGAAGCAAAGAAACCTCTTTGCCTCCATCTGATGACCCCTTTGGGGAACTGCCAATGGCTGGCACTAAACATCTAACAATTAGTATAATCAGTGTAACCAGCTCATATTAGTATAATTATTTTCCATTCAAAATATTTGTGTGTCTGCCTGCCTCCTGCCTGCCTGCCTATCATCTATCTATCATCTATCTATCTATCTATCTATCTATCTATCTATCTATCTATCTATCTATCTATCTATCTATCTATCTATCTATCTATCTATCTATCTATCTATCTATCCATTCATCCATCCATCTATCTATCTATCTATCTATCTATCTATCTATCTATCTATCTATCTATCTATCTATCTATCTATCTATCTATCTATCTATCTATCATCTATCTATCTATTCTTTCATTCTATCTCTGATCTTTCACCATAATAAAGTTTTTGTGTGCAGTAAATTGTTTGCATGTCTATGTGATGGATTGCTTCCAATTGCTTGATCCTCTGTGATTTCTCTGTTTGAATACAAAAAGAACTATTTAACATATACTGTTCATTGCTGCAAGTTCACACTGAGAAGGGGTCTACCATTTCACTTCTTCTGACCTCTGTGGAGAATTATTTTACCCTCTCTGATGCAGTCACAAATTCATTTGTGACTTCCACTCTAGTGATACAGATAGTGTCACAAATGTGAAGAGACAGTTAAAAACCAGCACTGTAAAGAGAGTGAAATGGAAGGAACCAATGCAAATGAAATTGCTTACAAAGCAATTGGTCTTTCATTATTGCACTACTTATCTGCCATTTTCACTTTGCCGCTCACTGGGCTGCAGATTATATTCTTTTCTGAAAAGTGCAGTTAGGCACACAGCAGTTCACATTATTATGGGCTAGTTGGCATTTATCTTTCAAGGATGTGCTTTTGTATTTTGATAGCTACTTGGGGGAACAGGACAATAATCCAGCAATATATGGTCCAAAAAATGGCAAACTTTAATGAAATATAATATTGTTGGCACTGGAGAGTTTTCAACTAGACCTAAATAAACAAAACAGAGGTGGGAAAGGAACAAAACTAAATTCCTTACTTTTAATCCTAATGTTTTTAAACTTTGCAATTTTGACCAAAGTACTGCCACATCTACTATCTAGACTTTGTGTTTGTCTTTCTGGTTGACAATTGTTAAGTCTGGGGCAAGCGCTTGTCTGTTTGAATTTTAAATTTCCAGAGCATTTTAGTTTATTTTCTACTACTATGTCTACTTGCCTGGTTTGGGAATGAAAATCATTCAATAGCTATGCTAGCTTCTTGTACTGCTGATTCCTCCTAATTTGACTGTATATTCTGAACTACTTCTGGCAAGGCTTTGCTTTCTGTGCCTTGGGAAGACATTTGTAGTTCCTCCAGTTCTACCTCTGTGAATCCTGAATTTCATAATATAAATCAACATTAATCTGCTAGTCTCTGTTCTCTAATTTCTGATATTGGATGTTGTTCTTTTTTGAATGGGTGCATTCGTTTCAGATATTCTTTCCTTGTTGGACTTGATTTGTAATAACAGACCATTATTTCTATCCTTTCAATCTTTATAAACACCTTTTCTTCCAGTATTCCTATAGCTGCTGGTCCCGGTTGCTCAGTTGACTGATAATCTTGCACCCCATTTGTTATCAAATGTCCAGGAACTCCAACACTTAGTGTGATCCTTATTGACCCAGACAGTGACTGATCCAATATGAGTTTCTGTAAAGTATGTCTCACCAAATGGTTTATGAGAGAGACATTCCTAATCTGCATCTTCTGATGAGACCTATGTAGATTGAAGCTCTGGCGTAGCTCTCATTTTGCTCAGAGAACACGAATCCATACCAAGATAGTTCCTCACTAAAAGTTATTATTGTTATTCTTTGCCCATCAGTCAAATATTTAGACTGGACTTGGAATATTTATCCACCTACTGAGTCCTCCCCAAGGACCTGAAATAGGCAGCTGCTGTTATTTGATGGCGTTAAAGGTATAGTGTAAGATTTAAGCTGTTTCCAGTAAAGCTACAGTATCTTTTGCAATTGATTGATTTTGCCAACATCGATAACATTCAAGTAGTGTCCAAATTGATTGT
This sequence comes from Vipera berus, assembly GCF_964194415.1. Taxonomy (NCBI): domain Eukaryota; kingdom Metazoa; phylum Chordata; class Lepidosauria; order Squamata; family Viperidae; genus Vipera; species Vipera berus. Next base: position 22,055,464 of record NC_138208.1, read on the forward strand.
TGTTATTATTGTTATTGCTGTTGTTATTATTAATTAATTCCACCTTTCACTGGTCATTCTGTATTTATCTTCACCCAAATATTTTCTACACATGAATTTATATGACTTTCTCCCAACATGATGCATCCATGACTTTTATAGAATTCAGAAGCATCGCATGACAATAGATAATTCAAATCAATTTCTAATTTCGCTTATTTTCCTGGTAATATATGTTTATGCAGTTACAAATGAAGTACATAACCACACTTTTCAAGGGAAATAGTCATTCATTCATAAGATCAAACGTTAAAGCTGTGAATAATCACCAGTGAAGTTCACCAGCTTCTTTAGGGAATAGCATGTATATATTCTCTCTCCATTGCTCTATATTACACTGAAAATGCAAGGTGCTTTTACTAATTGTGTGGAGAAAGTTTCGCTTGTCTCACCATCAAAGTTCATAATTTAATTTTAATGGTTCATAAATACCTCTTGTTCTTTCAGGATGCATCTAAAAATCTGATTATTGCAGATACAATGGGATATGTCTGATAAGGCAAAAAGTAAATATACTTACATGATTTGAACATCAATTACTTGTAAGTCATACAGTATAACATTATATAGATTGGGCAAAAAGCTGAATAAATAGGATTGTAACCTTTGTTGTTGTTAGCTGTGAAGTCGTGTCCGACCCATCGCGACCCTATGGACAAAATTCCTCCAGGCCTTCCTGTCCTCTACCATCTTCTGGAGTCCATTTAAGCTGACGCCTACTGCTTCAGTGACTCCATCCAGCCACCTCATTCTCTGTCGTCCCCTTCTTCTCTTGCCCTCAATCTTTCCCAGCATTAGGCTCTTCTCCAGTGAGTCCTTCCTTCTCATTAGGTGGCCAAAGTATTTGAGTTTTAGCTTTAGGATCTGGCCTTCTAAAGAGCAGTCAGGGTTGATCTCTTCTAGGACTGACCGGTTTGATCGCCTTGCAGTCCAAGGGACTCGCAGGAGTCTTCTCCAGCACCATAGTTCAAAGGCCTCAATTCTTTGGCGCTCAGCCTTTTTTATGGTCCAACTTTCACAGCCATACATTGCAACTAGGAAGACCACAGCCTTGACTATACGCACTTTTGTTGACAGGGTGATGTCTCTACTTTTTAGTGTGCTGTCTAGATTTGCCATGGGTTTCCTCCCAAGGAGCAAGCGTCTTTTAATTTCTTGGCTACAGTCCCCATCTGCAGTGATCTTGGAGATCAGGAAAATAAAATCTGTCACTACCTCCATTTCCTCCCCATCTATTTGCCAGGAATTGAGAGGGCTGGATGCCATGATCTTGGTTTTCTTAATGTTAAGTTTCAACCCAAGTTTTGCACTCTCCTTCTTCACCCACAACAAGAGGCTCTTTAGTTCCTCTTCACTTTCTGCCATTAGAGTGGTATCATCTACATATCTTAGTTTGTTGATATTTCTCCTGGCAATCTTAATTCCAACTTTTGATTCATCTAGCCCTGCCTTTCTCATGATGTGCTCTGCATATAAGTTAAATAGGCAGGGTGACAGTATACAGCCTTGCCGGACTCCTTTCCCAATTTTGAACAAATCAGTGGTTCCGTGTCCAGTTATCACTGTTGCTTCTTGGCCCACATATAGGTTTCTCAAGAGACAAATACGATGGTCTGGTACGCCCATCTCTTTAAGAACTTGCCACAGTTTGTTATGATCCACACAATCAAAGGCTTTAGCATAGTCAATGAAACAGAAGTAGATGTTTTTCTGGAAATCCCTAGCTTTCTCCATGATCCAGCATATGTTGGCAATTTGATCTCTAGTTCCTCTGCCTCTTCGAAATCCTGCCTATACTTCTGGTAGTTCTTGATCCACATACTGCTGGAGTCTAGCTTGTAGGATTTTAAGCATAACTTTACTAGCATGAGAAATGAGTGCAATGGTGTGATAGTTTGAACATTCTTTGACACTGCCTTTCTTTGGAATTGGAATGTAAACTGATCTTTTCCAATCCTGTGGCCACTGTTGAGTTTTCCAAATTTGCTGACAAATTGAGTGTAGCACTTTTACTGCATCGTTTTTTAAGATTTTGAATAGCTCAGCTGGCATACTGTCACCTCCACTAGCTTTGTTGTTACTCAGCTTTTCTAAGGCCCACCTTACTTCACATTCTAGTATTTCTGGCTCGAGGTCAGTGACCACCTCATTGTGATTATCAGGGACGTTAAGCTTATTCTTGTATAGTTCTTCTGTGTAATTTTGCCACCTCTTCTTAATCTCTTCTGCCTCTGTTAGGTCCCTGCCATTTTGGTCCTTTATCATGCCCATTTTTGCATTAAACATTCCCTTCATCTCTCCAATTTTCTTGAAAAGATCTCTGGTCCTCCCTATTCTATTGTTTTCTTCTATTTCTTTGCACTGTTCATTTAAGAAGGCATTCTTATCTATTCTAGCTATTCTCTGGAATTCTGCATTCAATTGGGAGTATCTTTCTTTTTCTCCCTTGCCTTTCACTTCCCTCCTTTCCTCAGCTATTTGCAAAGCTTCCTCAGACAACCATTTTGCTTTTTTGCATTTCTTTTTCTTTGGGATGGTTTTGGTTGCTACCTGTTGTACAATGTCACGAACCTCTGTCCATAGTTCTTCAGGCACTCTGTCTATCAGATCTAATTCCTTAAATCTATTTGTCACCTCTACTTTATATTCAACAGGGATATGATTTAATTCAAACCTGAGTGACCTAGTGCTTTTCCCTACTTTCTTCAGTTTAAGCCTAAACTTTGCAATGAGAAGCTCATGGTCTGAGCCACAGACAGCTCCTGGTCTTGTTTTTACTGACTGTATAGAGCTTCTCCATCTTTGGCTGCAGAGCATATAGTCAATCTGATTTCTGTGTTGACCGTCTGGTGATGTCCATGTGTAGAGCCATCTCTGGGGTTGTTGGAAAAGAGTGTTTGTGATGACCATCATATTCTCTTGACAAAATTCTATCAGCCTGTGCCCTGCTTCATTTTGTACTCCAAGGCCAAACTTGCCTATTATTCCGGTTATCTTTTGGCTTCCTACTTTAGCATTCCAATACCCCATGATGATAAGGACATCATTTTTTGGTGTTAGTTCTATAAGGTGCTGTAGGGCTTCATAGAACCGGTCAATTTCATCCTCTTCAGCATTGGTGGTTGGGGCATAGACTTGGACTACTGTGATATTGAATGGTTTGCCTTGGATTTGAACTGAGATCATTCTGTCATTTTGAGGATTGTATCCCAGTATTGCTTTTCCTACTCTTTTATTGACTATGAAGGCTACTCCATTTCTTCTGAGGGATTCTTGCCCGCAGTAGTATACTTGATGGTCATCTGAATTAAATTCACCCATTCCTGTCCATTTTAGTTCGCTGATACCTAAGATGTCGATGTTCAGTCTTGTCATCTCTTGTTTGACCACGTCCAGCTTGCCTTGATTCATGGATCTTACATTCCAGGTTCCTATGGAGAAAAAATCTTCACAGCATCAGACTTTCCTTTCACCACCAGACACATCCACAGCTGAGCATCCTTTCGGCTTTGGCCCAGTCGCTTCATTCTTTCTGGCGCTACTAGCACTAGCCCTCTGCTCTTCCCCAGTAGCATATTGGTCGCCTTCCGACCTGAGGGGCTCATCTTCCAGCGTCATATCGTTTTGCCTTTTGGTACTGTCCATAGGGTTTTCATGGCAAAGATACTGGAGTTGGTTGCCATTTCCTTCTCCAGTGGATCACGTTTTGTCAGAACTCTCTGCTATGACCTTTCCGTCTTGGGTGGCCCTGCATGGCATAGCTCATAGCTTCATTGAATTACGCAAGCCTCTTCGCCACGACAAGGCAGTAATCCATGAAGAGGATTGTAACCTTAGGGGAAAAGTATTCAATACTACATCTTTTTGTGACATCAGTGTAATAAATCAGTTTGTTCTTATGTGAAAAAAGATCTCTCTTTCCTTTGTGAGTTTAGGATAGTTATCGATTAAAACACTGGCATTTTAGTTGAAGAACTTTTGTGGGAATAATAAGATTTATATGGAAGGCAAAATTATCTTGGGTTTTCTGAATCTTCACAATTGTTTGAAGCTGCCCTAGATGGGAGATTGGAAGTTTCATGCACCATTTGACCCATCTATTTCTTGTCTGAAAGTTATCAGCTTTCTGAGGGCATAACGTGGTTAAGAAAACAGCACCACATTACCAAGCCTGCAGAGACTGCTTATATGTGTGTTTGCATAAGTCTATGCAGTTAAAATATATGTAAATGTGCTACATGCTCAGAAATAATATAATCGTTCTCTCTTCTCTCTCCTTGCTTTCTTCTCCCTTAGCATTTATGCTGAGTTATGCAAATGGATGCATAAATATGCATAACTCTCAAGATATATATTCTGTGTACACAAGTGAACAGTCATAACTGGAAGCAATACATGGCAGAATTTTGGTATGCTGTACATTACACTTAAGTAAAACTCAGGGGCAACACTATTTGTTTTAATGTCTAAAGAGCAAGGTGTTACCTCTCTCGAAGAGTAAAAATTGATGGGCCAGATTGTTGAATCTTACTTCATTTCAGACAAGGGAAGACTTTCCACCATATGTGATTTAGAAGGCTTCGGCCTCCATAGATTTATTGTCCAACTTTAGGAGTTTAGTAGAAGCAGCTGGCTTATTTTGCACACTCCAACACTCAGAAGTTGATTTGGAACCTTGCACCAGGAACTTTTCTCCATATGATATACATTGTTGGAAAAGTTCACCCAATGACCAGGAACACACTCCTATAAACCAATGATATAGTAGTCCATCAATAGAGAATGAACTGTTTTGAAAGTTAACATGATGAGGTTTGGAAAGGATTCCATGCAGAGTATATAAATCAGCCTTGCTCATCTCTTTTAGACCTGCTCTTTTATCTTCAGTCCTGCTGCTGTTGGCCTGGCCTTTCATAAATCCAGCTGAAGATGAGATACAGTACCTCCAATTCCAATATTTCAATTCTATTTCCCTTCCATGCATTTATTCAGCACATGGAAGAAGTCATGAGAACAAGACTACAGTCACTCTGAAGTTGACTTCCCTGCTCCCAGTGTCTGCAGAACACAGACTTACTGATCCCAAATCAGGTCAATCTCAATGGATTTATTATTGATCCTATCCATTTCACATAGGCTTCCAATCTTTTCATTCAACTACTCCAGTAACATTCTCTTTGCTTGTGGTGTGAATAAATACACCAGATCTTTCTGAGCATTAATGCTATGTATTCAGCCCCAGGCTGAGCCACAGATGGAGGCTAAATGCTGACTATGTGAGAATTTTATTCATGTAATATCTGCTGCATTTTTAAAGCTGGAAATCTTGCCCACATGCTCATCAGCAGACAAAGCCACCTAGTGCCTCTTTGAGATGATGAGAGCTCAAACCTTAGGGCATGTTATATGCTAAATCCAGAACAGTAAGTAGATTGACCAGTTGCTGCAGTTACACATGCATCTCGAGCCATTTGCTCAATGAGGTTTTGATAATTTATTGAAAATAATGTGTCTCTATTTTTAATATCTAACTTTGACCTTTTTTATATGAGAAGCTAATAAGCAGTATCTATTTTAAAAGCAGAAAAAAGTCCTCATGGAAGATCATAATGATGATAAATATGTAGTGCAGCCCAAGTGTACACAAGTTTATACACAAGTGCTAATGTGCTAAAATGTAGTTGATTAGTTTGCAATTCAGGATACTGTGTGAATACAGACAATTGGATTAATTTGACAAATTATGAATCAAAGTGTAGTGGATTGTATACCTCAGTTATTTTGTTCATGGGCTGTGAAAATCTTTATAAATTGATGCTTGGGAATAGGACATTTCCAGGTCATTGAGGCACCTAAAATCTGTTTTTTCACTCTTGCTTGCAGTGACAACTAAAAGCAGTGTCTGAGGCAGTCTTGCATATGCAAAAAAAGATGTGGTTGCTTTAAAGCTTCAAAAAAGTTTTCTATATATCTATTCCTATCTTTTAAAGCACTTTTTGAAGGATCCTACATTTAATAACTGTTTAAGAAACAAAACACAATAATAGAATCCTGACATAACCTCCCCATGACAAGATCCATCACAAGACTTTCACTGGTGACTCACACTTGACCCATGACAAGACCCACCACAAGACCCTCACTTGACACACCCATACTGTACCTGACCCATCACAAGACTCAACACAAAACCAATCAGAAAACCCTGACCTGATGGGACCCTCACCTGACATGACCTCACCATCACAAGACCTACTGACCACATGAAGACCTTATAAACTGAAGAACACTAACATTTACATCCCCTAAACTTTGTTGAAGATGTTACCTAGCCTGGTATTGAAATGTTCAGAAACCAACCCACAAGCTTGAAGAATGAACCTCCACCTCATAATAGAATCAGGCAAAGTTAAGCTCAGCAACAGCCCAAAGAAAATAAGGCAACCTCTTTATTTTTATTCATCTAGCTACAAGCTAACTACTTCTTAAACAGACCTTAACATCTACACTTTTTACTCTTTGTCTGTAATGCACTTTACACAGAAAACTCACATTATTGTGTCAGTGCTGATAGCAATTTCATTTCTACATATAGGAAGATAGAAATTTGAGTATTTTATTCCTCATTATTTATTTCAAGATAAACAGATATTTGTCTGAATTGTAAATATCTGTGACCCTATGTATGGATGAACAATTGACAGATAGATTTTTACTTTAAGACATTGTGTCATGAGTAGGATCTTGAAGATAAATTGTTAGCAGGTTAGAACAAGTAACCTTTCTATGTACTATGGTTCACTAGGTCCTAGAAAACAACAAAATTATATATCGCAGTCAAAGAACACGAACTGAGTTATAATATATTTTCTGATGACCAAAATGCAGATGTGCTACATCTTTGATCTCACTTTTCCTTTTCACACTACTAAATTACTAAACCCTACTTCTCTAAAGAATTAAGAATGTTATGGATTTATTGAATTAAACCTGCAGACAAAGGATGACCTCTTAATTTTGTGCTACCCAAATAAGTAATATGGAATATTGGGAAAAAAGGCTTTGGCAAATATTTGTGATATTTAGCCTTTAGGGCTAAGTAAAACTGATCACAGATTGAATTAAAAAAAAGTTTAAAATGAGCAAAAATGATGCTTTGCATCATGTGGGATAAATATTTTGGAGACCTGATCACTGTCCAGTAAATTCTTCCCACTGCAAAGTAGAGATCACACGATGTCCAATTTCTCACCTGTATTCTGCTGCTATTATGTACATAAAAGGATAAAGTGGTAGAACAAAAAGACCATTCCCTTTTGGGCTGCCCATGTTAGTATCCATTAGTATTGCATCCATGGCCCTGAAAAGTTCTGTGCTTTCTCATGTAGCTATAAAGACAATGTAAATTCTTATCTATTGTTCATGTTTCTCAGTTTCTCAGCCCTTCCCTGCCTTTTATTCCATTTTGTCAGTTAGTTTTTTATGTTTGCTATTTATTTATTAATAAATAAATTTTAAGGTATATTGTTGGTAGCTGAATTGAATCTCAGGTGGGTTTCTTCTGTTCTAGACACAGACATTGATGCTGAGTGGGCTGAGCAAAAACTAAACTGGAAATTATCCATCAGAATTTTTCAGCACAGTGATTGGAGCTAGAGGTGAAATAAGAGAGAGAAGGACTATGTTTTAAAGAGGTCACAGGTGTAGAAGAGAATAGAGATGACGATGGAGAAGGTATGTACAGCAGAACAGGGATCACATTGTTAGTAAAATGTGATAGTTCAGGAAAACAAGAAAGTGTGAAAAAAGATCTAAACACTAATAAGGAGGTGGAATGAATTACTACAAGGCATTCAAGATTCTGCTGTAATTATACTTTATATCAGTAAAGAAGACTTCTAGTATTTCTTGTGGGGACTGATTTCTCACCTGCCTATCTTTAAGGACTGTCAGAATATCACAACATAGTTACACAATGTTCTGAAGGATTTCAGGAAAACATCTGGAGACCTACTGACATCATTAGTAAATCCCACATTTTCACCCTTGGAAGAGAGGAAGAAATAGGAACAGAATGAGTCTATATGACAAACTGCTTCCATACCCTACTCTTAGAAGTTTTCCAACCATCCCAGAGGATCTCTAAAATACCATGAACCGAGCTAAAGGTTGCCTCCCAATAGTGATTGTGGCTGTTTTTTGGAGCTAATTTTGGGGAAGAAATGAAAAAGATGCATTGAGTTTATTTGCCAATAGATTTTGGCTGGATGACCTTGCTGTCAGTACATTTTATTGTTAGTGGGACCATGATGTTCATGGGCTGCATACCCTGAAATAAAATGATGAGGCTTTTAAAAAATAAGGTTTCAAGTAGGAGCATAGGTTATCACATTAATTTGCTACAAAACCATGAAAGCTTTTTTTTTGGCAGGGATTTTCCTAGGAAAAAGGAAGTGTTTGCAGACAAATCATCCTAGCATATACTATGTAAACATAAAATAACTAAGCAGGTTGGGTTGATAATGTCTCTCTGCATAACAAGCAGTAAATAAAAATAGTTTTTAATGAAAAACTAGATGTGTGCTGTATCCTCTTGTTCATTTCTTTCTTGAGGTATTGAATAGAAACATAAGACAAGATGGGAGAATTGTGAGAGTTAAGATTCAAATAAATATACTGATAGACAGGATTTTAAAGATTTATACTCAGCTGAAGCTGGAAATTTTCCTTTTAAGGCTGATGGTTTAACAGTTAGAAAAAAATATTAGCATCTCTAAGACAAAAAGAGGTTCTCTTAAACTGAAGTAAATCTATCTACAACCTACTATCTCTATAGGCTAGAAATCAGGTGCAGGCTTAGAAAATAGGAGACCATGAGTTCTAGTTTTACTTAGACAAGTGAAAGTCAGCTGGGTGACTTTGGACCAATCACTCACTCTCTCAGATCAACCTACCTCACAGGGTTATTGTGGAGAAAATGGGAGGGAGAAGGGGTATTAGGAATTTAAAAAAGGAGTATTAAAAAAATAAAGATAATATTTTAGATAGATAGATAGATGATAGATAGATAGATAGATAGATAGATAGATAGATAGATAGATAGATAGATAGAGATAGATAGATAGATAGATAGATAGATAGATAGATAGATAGATAGATAGATAGATAGATAGATAGATAGATAGATAATTGGACTTGGGCTTTGTATAATAACAACAAGATCCCAGCTTTAATGTATTATTGCCTTATCAGAAACTGATGTGCCATTTTACCTTCCTCTCACTGTATTTATGTAATAAACTGGATATTAAAATATTAATAAACCATGATTATTTATTTTAATACAGAGAACAACCTCATAATCACTTAAAAATAATTCTAGGATTGTTAACATCAAATGCAATTGCAAGGGAATTTATTTTAAAGGTATTATATCACATGTATCAAATGATATCAATATTTTGAACATATCTTAAGCTTCCTTTTTGCAGGGTAGAAACTGTTTCAGTGATGCTTCTGGAATTTTTTTATCTGTGCACAAGCAAAATACTAGGAATATATAAAACTTCTTAAAATGCTGATATCCTTTCATGTTTGTTTTCCTTTCTTTACATTGCTTTTGAAATTTATACTTTTTTGTAAACAAAAAAAAATCATTTCATTTCACTGGAAGCCCTCAAATTTACCATTCACTTTCAGTAAAGCTTGGTAGAAATTCTTCTAAACAGGGTGAAGTAGCAACATAAGCATGACAACTCCTTTTCCCTTCCTTTTTAAAGAATTCTACAGTTATATGATTTGGGATTTAGACTTAGTTAATATTTAGATAGGAGACTAGGAAATTCCAGGGCTGTAGATTAGATTGAAAAGTATTTATTATTTATCATTCACTTATTAGAGTTTATGTGCTGCTCCAATCCCAAAATACATACTAACGTGTCCTCTTAAGTAAGTAGGTTAAAAATAATTTAAAAACATAATAACAACTACAATACAATTACTATAATCCAAGTGCTTGATGAACAATCAAGAATTTATAGAAGAAAAAGGCATAAGACTTCACCATTCAGAACCATTCTGTTGGATCTTGGGAAAATGTTACACGGCTCTTCCTGCTAATGCAATCTTATCAATGTAAAAAAAAAATGTTGCACTGAATCCCTCCCCTCCAGTTAGAAAGAAGAACAGTCACAGTGAAGATATGTGAAGGTAGCAGAAGATGCTCATCTTTACTAATTCTTTGAATGCATGGCTTTCTGTGTAGTCCTGCATGCATCTGCCTAGGAATACAAACATTAGCATTACTTTCAACTGAGTAATAAATTCTACCACTTTGAACTAACTCCCATTGATGTCTGTTGACCTACTTCCAGGAACATGATGCTGAAAAAATAACATTTTAAAAATAATGTCAAATTATTGAGATCAAGCTGATCATAACATTTTCTGTTGATTTCTGAAAAAAGAGAAAAGGCCATTTACCTAGGTGGCATGGATTAATCTACATCGGTATTAAATGATTTATAATTCCAAATTCCTATCACCCTATTAATGAAGCTGTTTATACATTTCAGTAAGTTTATATCAGAAAATATGCCTAACAAAATCCTTACCCCTCTAATGTATTCATCAGTTTACTTTTTTCCACTTAAAAAAAAAACAATTATTTTTGTATCATTTATAAAAAAAATAGTTTTGATAATAGCAATAGACTTATATACTGCTCCAGCCCCCTCTAAGCAGTTTACAGAGTCAGCATATTTCCCTCAATAATCTGGGTCCTCATTTTACTGACCTGGGAAGCGTGGAAAGCTGAGTCAACCTTGAGCCAGTGAGAATCAAACTGCCAAACTGCTAGCAACCTGGAGTCAGCAGAAGCAGCCTGCAATACTGCAACCACTGTGCATATGTAAAGGTAAAGGTAAAGGTTCCCCCGCACATGTGTGCTAGTCGTTTCCAACTCTAGGGGTCAGTGCTCATCTCTGTTTCAAAGCCGAAGAGCCAGCACTTGTCCGAGGACGTCTCCGTGGTCATGTGGCCGGCATGACTAGACGCCAAAGGCGCACGAAACGCTGTTACGTTCCCACCATAGTGGTCCCTATTTTTCTACTTGCATTTTTACATGCTTTTGAACTGCTAGGTTGGCAGAAACTGGGACGAGTAACAGGTGCTCAGTCTGTTACGCGGCACTCAGGATTCGACCCGCCAAACTGCTGACCTTCTGATTGACAAGCTCAGTGTCCTAACCCACTGAGCCACCACGTCCCTATAATGCATATGTATGTACCTATAAATGTATATTTTCCAGTTTCAAGTTTGGGATTCTAAAGAAAGAGATAAAAGTTTGTTGGTTGCAATTACATTTCTGGTTATTTTCAGCACAACTGAACTGCAGTTACTATGTGTGCTGGTCCTGAGGCAAGGTTGTCCCTTCTACATTAATATAAAGGGTCTAAACTTTTGTGATACAGATCAAAAGAATGTTGCCTGTATCTGTACAGCTACCCTCCCTAGTTCTCTATTTGTATTTGCACCTCTATTGCTTTTGTTAGAATTCCACAGAATATTTAATGCCAACACAGCCTCTTTTCTCTCTCAGTGTTCAGGGTGTGATAGATACCCACACTTACATGCAGTATTAAATTGAAGCAGCCATAATAATTGTGCATTGACTGTTGTGGGTTAATGTCAGAGATGGGCTCCTAGTGCATGGTTCTTGTGTGCAGTGCCTAAGACCCTCAAAGGCTCATTCCCCATCCTGGTCTTCACCTTATGGTTGAGTTGCGGATTCTGCCCTTGCCCTTTATGTTAGGTCTATCTTCCATCTGAGGAACCTTAGGAGGGCAAGGAGCATAGCTATCAATCTCAGGCTAGGGACAGAGTTGCACTTCAGTTGATTGTTGTTATGAGAAATGTGGCTTCACACTGGAGTAAGACCAAGAAGTGACTGAATTCCCAGAATCATATCAGGGTGGGACCACAGTCAGGAACTGCTCGAATTTGCTTTCAACATTTCACATTTAGGATAAACAGCAGGTTTTATGATAGATAGTGAGCTGTCAGGGTCTGGACTTGGATATGAATACATCCCAGGAGTATCATTATGCTCTGCCCAGGTACAAAGCTATGCTTCCCACTCTATAGCCACAGCAACAACAATACCTTGGCATGTTCTGCTCAAAGTTGTGAATTGAGCCACATTTCTCATAGCAAAAATCAACTGAAGTACTGACAGAGTAGCAACTCTATCCTTTCTTATCAACATAGGGGGGGATTGCCAAGAATATACAATTCTTCTGCTGTCATTCTCCTGTGGTGTGGTCTATACAAGGTGTTCTGAAAGCTACGTGTCTCATTGCTTGAGATCTGTATTTTAAATTAAAATTGTTTTGTCTTTACACACACTCTAATACCCCCAAAGTGAGCAAGACTATGTTATTTTTAAACAATTTGATTTTTTTTAATCCCATTTATATCCTGACCTTCTCCAAAGACTCAGGGTGGCTTACAATCTAAAGCACAAATCAATGTGCTTAGCAATAGCCTTCATTCTATGTATATGCCTGCTTATTAGGGCTTTCACACACACCCCCAAGCGGCATTATTACAAAGTCAGCTTATTGCCCCCAACAATCTGGGTCCTCATTTTACCTACCTCGGAAGGATGGAAGGCTGAGTCAACCTTGAGCCTGGTGGGACTTGAACCTGCACTAATTGCAGGCAGCTGGTATTACTTAAGGAGGCATTAGCCCACTGCTCCACCAAGGCAGTATTTTACTGCACGTACCTGTAGCATGTGGCACCATACTCAGAAAATGTCTCAGTATGGGAGCCAGTTTGGTGTAGTGGTTTGACATCTCCTCAGGCTAGGAGATCATCAGTTTTAGTTTTACCTTCACCTTAAATTCAGATGGGTGACTTTGGGTCGGTCACTCTCTCAGCCTTAGGATGAAGGCAAAGGCACACCACTTTTGAAATAATGCCAGGAAAACTGCAGGAACGTGTCCATGTAATTGTCAGGAGTCAACATGAAATAAAGGCATGCACTCACAGACACACAAAGACACAAAAAGATGTAGCAAGGGAAATTACATTTGCTGAATTGTATATTGACTCATAATACTTATAGTGGGCTGAAAATCTGTAAAGCTGTGAAACATCAGAAAACCAGTTTTTAAATGATCACTGGATGTCAAGGGAATTAAGGAAGAATGAAAGAAAGGTAGTGAATTCTTAGTGATTGTTTTTATTGCAGAAGCTGTAGGGCAAATACTGATGCTTGAAAGGATATTTTCTGAAAACACCCCCAGGAGAGTTGAGAAAATAGTGGTGAATAAATGTAAATTATAACTTTAATGTTAAAATAAATAAAAAATAAATGAATCACTATTACTGGGTCAAGATTATATCTTTAGAATGTCTCTGTGTTTATCCTCAAACATTTTTTTTTGTAAATTTGTAAAAAGTAACATATTTACAATCATAAAACCACAATATCACAAATGAAGCTCATAATAGAGGACTATCAAGACACTCATGCGATGCTGATTTTTAAAAAGATGTCTAGATTGTTCCAAAAAATTGTAGTTGGTTAACTCCTGATCTGGGAAAAGTTGTAGGAAACATTATTAGAAATAAAATTACCAAGCAAATTAAAGATCAGTCTTTCCAAAAGAATCAACATAGCTTTCTATATCATTACTATTTCAAGATTGTCAGTCTAGATGAATTATATGTTGTTCATTAACATTTGTAACTTCAACTAGCAAAAAGCTATTCACAACAGGTCTATCTGATTCTATTATCTGTGATATTCAGTTTGGCCACTTGCCCTATTTTTAATCCAGCCGCCTGATTGGCCTTGTCAATTTAATAATCCATATTCCTGATCACTAGTTTATAGCTCCTGACTCCTTCTGGAGGCCATTAGCTTGTACTTATATAGAATAGATGCCCACTATTAAGATGAAAGTTGTATCTGGTCTTTATATGGCCAAGGTAAAGAAATGGGCAAGGGTAAGTCAAATAATCATGAATATTTTTACTAATTCCTATTAACATTTATTCCACTAATTAGCATTTGTTAATCAATTATTTAACAGTTAATAAATCATTGTATCATGTTTCAAATAATGTTACTTTTCATGTTGTTACAATTTGACTGCAAGTTTTGGAGAGCCACTTCCAAGACAATATAGACGTTTCTAACAGTGGAATGAGACAACTCGCCATAGCCAACTCACTGCGGCCAACTCACCATGGGACAACTTGCCAAGGCCAACTTGCCATGGGACAACTTGCTGCAGGACAATTTAACAATTCAATTTCATTTTTAAAAATAAATACAAAGGTATTTTAATTTTTATCAGTGAGTTGGTCACAGCAAGTTGGCCGTGGCAAGTTGGCTGTGGTGAGTTTGTCATGGTGAGTTGGCCCCGAAGAATTGTCATAAACCCTTCTAAGAAGAATAGGGATGGCTGTTCAGGCTAAACTGGCTGTGGCAATGGATAAGAAGAAAAATCTGTGGATGTTCTAGGAGGCATTGATAGTTGTGTACCATTCTGTTGCATATGGGACAATTGTGTCCAAATAAAATTCATTGCAAATTTTTAAAAAGTCTTAAAGCTGTTGCAGAATAAATAATTGAAATAGTGGCTGTCTTGTTAAATATCAAGGTGAATATGTGCAATGGCAACACAACCACAACGCCCTTCTGGGGCGTTCGCAGTCGGTGTTGGCAGGGGGGCAGAGGTCGACCTTGAGGCCCCTTGTTTGTGGAGTTCCTCAGGGATCGGTCCTCTCGCCTCTCCTGTTCAACATCTATATGAAGCCTCTGGGTGAGATCATTCATGGTTTTGGAGTTGGTTATCATCAGTACGCTGATGATACCCAGCTTTTTATTTCAACCCCAAACCACCCCAGTGATGCCCTCAACGTGATGTCCCATTGCCTGGAGGCGGTCCGGGTCTGGATGGGGAGGAACAGGCTTCAGCTCAACCCTGACAAGACTGAGTGGCTGTGCGTGTTGGCATCTCGGGAAACACAGATTATTCCATCTCTTAATATGGGGGGTGAGTTATTACCCCCCGTAGATCGGGCTCGCAACTTGGGGGTCCTTCTAGATTCACAGCTCTCCTTAGAAGATCATATAGGAGCTGTGACTAGGGGGGCCTTCGCCCAGGTTCGCCTGGTGCGCCAGTTGCGGCCCTATCTAGACCGGGATGCCTTGCGTACAGTCACTCATGCGCTCGTGACCTCTCATTTGGACTACTGCAACGCTCTCTACATGGGGCTGCCCTTGAGGACCGCCCAGAGGCTTCAACTGGTGCAGAATGCAGCCGCGCGAGTGGTGTTGGGGGTCTCCCGATACTCCCATGTTACACCTTTGCTCTGCGAGCTGCATTGGCTGCCAGTTGCCCTCCGGGTGAGATTCAAGGTGCTGGTAATGACCTATAAAGCCCTACATGGCATGGGTCTGGATTACCTATGGCAGCACCTGCTGCCGGCGTCAACTTCCCTCCGTCCAGTGCGCTCTCACAGAGTGGGCTTCCTCAGGGTGCCTCTGATCAGAGAATGTCGGTTGGTGGCCCCCAGGGGGAGGGTGTTCTCTGTGGGCACGCCAGACCTATGGAACCGCTTGCCGGTTGAGCTCCGGATGGCCCCCGACCTTCGCTCCTTCCGACGCGATCTAAAAACTTATCTATTTGAACAATCCGGCCTGGTCTGATGGGTTTGGGGTTTGGATTTAGTTTTAACATAGTTTTAATTATTGTATTATATTGGGCATAATTATTTAATTCTTTTTTAACTTTTGTATTTATATTTTGATATTTATTGCCCTGTACACCGCCCTGAGTCCTTCGGGAAAAGGGCGGTATAAAAATTTAATAAATAAATAAATTATAAACATTATCTTAACTACAATTCTAGTAAACCCTCAAAAAGTATAAACAAGGAAATGTTACATACAAATGATAAAATGCCTAACAATACTCATCTTTCAGAAAAAAAGGCTCAAGTTTTCTCTTATAATTATAACTTGAGTCTCATTTAACTTATTCTGTGGGAAAATGATTAAATACCATTCAGGAAGAATTAATACACATGTACACACAGAGAGAGATACCCATCTGTGCTTAGCCACTGAGAATGAAGAAGCCCTGGATGTTCTAATGGCTTGCAGAGCAGATGCCATCCTTTGAATAGTGTTCACAACTTGGTTAGAGTTAAGCAAGCGGCAAATCATAATTCAGTTCCTGCAAAGCAATCCTTGAGAAGATGGTTACCTCATATGGAGCCGATGGGCAAAGTCTGCTTGAGGCTCCTCTATCCTATAAATATAAATTGCTATCATATGGTTAGTGGTACACAAGAGCAGATGAGGAGCGGAAACAAATATGCAATATTCGAGGAAGTTGTTTCCCTCAGTTTGATTTTATTCCCATTTAATGACAAAACTGAAATCAGGCATAGGGAGTATTTCTTTAGAGTTATGCTTTTGCCAATCATAATTTAAGGAAGAATGTGACTTTACTTTATTATGCTGACACTGAAAGAGACTTCCTCTCCTCTTCTTTTTTCTGCTTAAAGAGTTTTTGTAACACAGCTGTGCAAGCAATTTTGCTAGATTTAGTTAGAACAATGTTTCTCAACTGAGGAAACTTTAAGACGTGTGGACTTCAACTCCAAGAATCCTCCAACCAGAATGACTGGCTGGAAAATTTTGATAATTGAAGTTCACATGTCTTAAAGATGCTAAGGTTGAGAAACACTGAATGAAAAGGATGCTTCAGAAATGTTATGAGAATAAAAATAGTTCACTTTGATTTGCAACCTGAATTTTCCAAGCATAGAAAAGGCAGAATACTCTGATGACTGGGGTGATATTCAGTGGGATAAGTGACCTTAAACTTCTCACTAATGAATTTCTTTTCCATGTAATCTAGACTTGGCTATACAATTATGAAGCTTTTTAGCAGTCCTTTTGAATACATAATCTCTTTTCTGAGAATTATTACATTATTTGCAATATTATGTTTTAGATAGTTTATTAATTAATCTTACAAACAAAAATAAAATACAGGATTTAATTCCAGGGTAACATAGATAAAAGAAAATACCTTTTATTGTATCAATTTCTTGAGAATTGTCATTTTCAGCACCAACTAGGTTGGGCAGTAGTTAGAAAATTTTTCCCTTTTCACATATATGCTCTCAGAAAAAAAGTAGAAATGACTGGAAAATAATGATGAAGCAACATTTCTTGGAAACAAATAGTCCAAATGGAGAAGAAGCCTACTAAGAAAGCATCTGCATTGTTAGATATTCTGCTTACAAATTGTCAAGTACTTTATGTAAATTTTGCTATTAGCAAGGAGCTATCCATATCATTAGGTCAAAGGTTCTGGCAGTACAAAAAGTCATTGGATATTCTAGATTAAAACAACAGTATTTCCATAGATTTAAGTAGCTATAATCCCCAGTCCTGAAAACAATATGAATGACATTTTGATATCTGATTATAGAATTAATGTCATACACTATAAATTAGAATATTAGAGTCAAAAAATTTTTTAAAAAATACAAGAAAAGAAAAAAAAAGGTTATGCCGTTGGCTGAAATGAAAGAAAAAAGCAAAAAGCTAGAGAGACAAAGGAAGATCATCACAATCATGAAGTAGTGAATGAAGATTTTACTTGATTCCTCCTTCTTTTAGGACAGAAATAATCACTAGTAACCATTGATTTTAGCTGCCAGCTCAGCATAGGTTAGCCATTCCTCTATCCACCTGCAAAGGTTGACACTGAATGGTAGCAAACATTTATGTTAATAAATAAATAAATGTTAAGGCATAAGGAATTGCCATAAGAACAACATATGGCAATTCTTTAAGGTGGGTTATTTATTGTTTTACACCTACAGACAAAATCTTACCAGACTTGCAAGATTCTACTACCTGCATCTACAATGTACTCTGTGAACTAACAGGGAGGATCATCTTCAACCTCTTTCTGTCACACATAATATCAGGGATCAGTTGCCTCTCACTCTTCTGGAATTACCTCCTCCCTCCTAAGGATCCATATCCTTACTATTGTATGTTTCATCATAAATGGAACCATGTATTAAAAACAAACTTAATTCCTCTCTCCCTCCCTCCTTCCTGTAATAACAGATCCCCAAACTAACATTCATTTGTATTTCATTTTATGATGAACAAAGAATAAATTAAAGAAATCCCATTCACATTATTTACTTAATTTGTATGCTACTTTTCTAGACATGGAGCATTCAAGTTAGCCAAAGAAAATATTGCCATTTAAAAAATTTAAAATGGCTAATATTAGTCATTAGACACTGCAACCGCGATGCTATTTGTTTTATGGAAATAACTTTAATATTCTTGATACTAAAACTAATCATAATTAAAAGTGGTTTATTTTACCTGATACCATTGCATTTCATTTGCTTAAACCATAATTTTGTTCACTCCATTTCTATTTAATGAACTTTTTTTGTTTTACAAAAGCTGAAAATATATAACTTTTCATACAGATTCTTTAATTAACATACTTTTATTCACAGTATGTATTTTAGCATAATCAGTCTCATCAACAATATATGCATTTTGAATTGGTATAGCCTTTAATGCAACTTGCATAAGTTGTGACAAGTGCAGAAACTAAAGAATGAGCTGGCTCTGAGTTTTGTATTATTTGTAATTTTACCTACATCATTTATTATTAAGATTGGCATTGTTTGCAGAAAATGCTACCCTTCTCAGCTAAGAAAAGTATGTAGTTCTATAATAGGGTTCACATATTATCTACCAAAGTTGCAGGATCATTCACAGACCTTTTAAATTAGAACAGAATGTTTTTAAGCAGCACAGCTATAAAGGAATTGCACTTGGTATCATGAAGTGTTGTTGTCAAAAGAAGCAGGCAGCATTAACTTGGTCAGATAATTTTTCAAAAGCTTTTCCTTGCAGTCATGTAGTCATAAATTGATATGTGTGTATATATACAAACCACTGATATACTGTACATATCTGTTTGTAATTCAAGTCTTTACTTTGTTAAGATGAGTCTACCTATACTTTGGGGATCTGCAGGAATCAGTAATAAATTTCTAATAAAAGGCATTTCTGTTTGTAATTCAAGTCTTTACTTTGTTAAGATGAGTCTACCTATACTTTGGGGATCTGCAGGAATCAGTAATCAATTTCTAATAAAAGCATTTTATTGCTTAATAAACACCCAGTGTTATTGAATCATAAAACTGCTAATTAGTTTGGTGAAGTTGAAGTGCTGTGTTTCCACATGAAAACTAGTCATATCAGCTCTTGAATCATACAGTTTTCCTTATGATTACCAGTGACTTCTCAAAAGCAAACAGTAGCCTTTTACTTGTGATCCAATAACATATTCAGAATTCATGGATAGTTTACCAGCCTGCTATTCACTCAGAGATAAATTCAGTGAAATTAGGACAACTAACAAGATATTATCCCCAGCTGGATCCTTTGAGTTTAGAAGTTATGTATTCTGTATAAATACAATTTTATCAGCCTTATCAAAGTCAAGTCAATTTAGGGGAAGGACTAGGCTCAGAGGAGTTTAATATTCAATCATGGCATCTCTGTTTAAAAGAAACAATTTCTGACATTTCTGATTAAAGGAATCTGGCAATGGGAAAGACCTCTGTCTGGTTTCCAGAAAACTACAATTAGTCAGAATACACAATAAATAGAAAATAATCTAACTTATTTTCCTTAAATGTTTTAATTCTAATTCAATCAAGTAGAAGCATTCTGATAGCCCAGGAGGTAAACAGATCAGAATTTTAAAATGATGTTATAATTCAGAAGGACAGAATTATATACAACTATGTTTCTGATTCCACTTGCACTGAGGGTGCTAAAAAGAAACCAAGAAAGCCACAAGGGAGTTGTTGCATATGATTTGACACTACATTGTTTTATAATACTGAATGTGGAATCATTTAATCTGTTGTATTTTAAGTAAGTGTTGGGAGCCAGTTTGGTATTGTGGTTAGGGCATCAAGCTACAAAAAACAGGAGCCCATGAGTTCTACTCTCAAAACTGTATTGTATGTAATTATCAACACTGTTCAAAATAAGAAACTTGTGTCAGCTCCCTTTGACAGCTGACAGCCGCACACGCGGTTTCCGTTGACAGCTCCACACGCGGCTACAGTTGACAGCTGAGTTTGACAGCTGCACACATGGTCCACGCGGACTGGAAGGAGCCGAAATGGCGGGAAGTGTTCAAGGACAGGGATTGGCTAGCCACCCGCTGGCATCCCTATATAAGGGGAGATTGTCCCCTACTTGTTCGTTCCTGTGAGGCAAATAAAACAACTGTTGTGTTAAGCCAGCTGTCCTGCTTTCTTACCCGGAACCCGCCGCGAACACCACAAAAACCAGTCAGGTGGCTTTGAGACAGTCCCACTTTCTCAGCCTTAAAAAGAAGAAAATGGCAAATGACTTCAAAAACATTGCCAAGCAAACTACATAAATTTAAACAAGGTAGTTATGAGGTAGTCAAGATTAACTTGAAGGTAACAATATAAGAATAAATAATTTAAAATAAAGGTGATCAATACAGAGTTTCATAATCAATCCAAACAATTGTAAATACAGATATAGGAAATATTATTTTAAAAGAGATTAAAAAAAATTCTAGGTCCTTCCTCAGGAGACAGATGAGTCCTTCGGGAAAGGGCGGTATATAAATCCAATTAAATAAATGTTACCAATTTCTCTGAATGATGGGTGAAAGGAAGACTCTAGTTAGCTAGTTTTCTGTGATACCCCAATCTTCCTTTAGGGACTCTTACCATTGAATGCTTGGTGGTGATAATAAAGTGAGCTAACTGTGATTTTTTTTTTAAGGAGCAGAAGCTATTAAGATATTCCTAACTGTAAAATATATTTGAAAGAAGCAAAATCATTAGGATATTCCTCACAGTATAATTAAAAATCTACCCACATTGATTAAATGAATGAGACATGGGGCATGCCTGTATTTTAATTAAGCCCTGAATAAGTTTATTTACTCATAAATTTAATTATATTGGATGTCTGAACAAAAGGGCAATGCCTGCTCTGGAAAAGATAGATTATTTTCTAATAACCATGGCTTTACTATTAGCTCATACTTTGGTAATGGGACCTTTCTATATAATGCAACATTCTTTTGCTGGATAAGTCAAGAAAGTCCATCTTTGAAAATCAAATTTACAGCTTAGTGTGTATATATCAGCTGTATTCTATATGAATGGCAAGTAATAAATATATGGATTAATAATAGACCAGTGACATTAGGAAGAAATCTGTTTTTTTTCTCTCTTTCCCTTTCCCTTCTTTTTTTGTCCACTATGTTAAAACTATTTCAGAAGTTTGTGTATTTCCGTTCTGATCAAAGCTGTAAGCAGTTAATTCAGAAAGTTAGTCAAAAGCTGTCATAAATTCAGAAATTAGGGAAACAGCAGTGTAGCTATGAAGGAAACTAAAATTATAGTAGATGATTCAGAAAGAGAGAAATCAGCAAAATTACAAAACTAGAGAGAAATCAACATAATTACAAAACAAGCCAGTCTGAAGTCAACAGCAAAGAAAACCCAAGAACCCAAAGGCCAGTTAAGAGACAAATGATTGCTATCAACAAAGCTGAGGTTCTTTTAGGTTCTTTTCATATAATTTCAGCCTTGCTTATAGGAACACTGATTTTTGCTTCCTTTCTAAAAAGCATAGGGAACATATTTGTTCTGTTCTTCTGAAACGTTTCTAGTTTTAGGGTTGGCACTTGGTCAAGATCTGTTGACTTCTCAGTATCAGAGCAGTTAGCCAGTTGCTCTAAATGATATTTCTAAGCAGAAGTATCTGCCTTGATTGGCTGAAAGCCAAATTGCTCTCCCAGAACAGGCTGGCAGACCATTTGGTTTGCATTTTCTTCCTCCAATTCTGAGAAATGCACTTTAGTTTGAGTTGTTAATGAAAGTAGAATCACCATTGGATTTATCTCTGCTGACAAAGACTCCACCAGTGTATGAGTGAATGAACCAGGAGATAGAAATTACTGCTAGCAGCTGTAAAATATATCAAATTCATACTGAGATGGGTTTAAACTGACAGTGAATATAATGACTAGCCCCATTAACAGACAATAATTGTTGCACAAAAAGTTTTCTCTTGTTGGCACAAGCTAACAGGGATTGTCACATGATTCAGCTTGGGGGCCTGATCCTAGAAATGGGATGATGTGGTTCCCCCCATAAATAGGGTGAAAATGCATCTTAAAGGCTTCTGAAAAGCTCATCATAACACCACCTATTAAGCTTCATGCAGTCATTCTATCATGTTTAGCAAAATTTTACTGAAATATTCCTGTTTTCTTTAATGTCTGCACTTGTGTATGTCAAAGACTGGGGGTATGCTTGAAAGCTTATTGTTGAGGAGATCACTTGGACCAGACATGTGTTTCTCTATCTTGCATAATCTATGCCCTTGAAAACACTGAGGTGTTCATGCAGATGAATTGATATAAAAGCTTTTTGGAGAAATCAGATATATTCATTTCTTGAAATTATGTACTGTATTGACATTCACTGAAGGAATCTGAGACCACAAGCTAGTAAATTAAGGAGATGTATGATTCCCTGGTCTGACAAATGCTCTTTCCCCTTTTCCAGTATTCTTTTAATAGGAAATTACCCACCAATTATTTAGCCCAAGAGTTTAAAAGTTCAGTCACACATTGCATCATGATTAACTGCAAAATATGTTTGAAACTAATTACATCTGACAACTGCTGCTACCCACATATTTAGCAAACATGTTCTCTAAATTCATTAGTGGTGAGGAGTGCTACTTATCCTTGAACTTTAAAAACTCCATTTTTTTACACCAGTGTAAAAGTACAATTGAATTAATTTTTAATTATATTCATAGTAGGGTACCTTTAAAAATTCTTTACTAACAAACTTTTTTTGTCTTGTGCTATGTATTGGACAGGGACGCAGTGGCTCAGTGGGTTAGGATGCTGAGCTTGTCGATCAGAAGGTTGGCAGTTTGGCAGGTCGAATCCCGAGTGCCGTGTAACAGTGAGCGCCTGTTACTCGTCCCAGCTTCTGCCAATCTAGCAGTTTGAAAGCATGTAAAAATGCAAGTAGAAAAATAGGGACCACTACGGTGGGAAGGTAAAAGCGCTCCGTGCGCCTTTGGCATCTAGTCATGCCGGCCACATGACCACGGAGACATTTTTGGACAAGTGCTGGCTCTTCGGCTTTGAAACGGAGATGAGCACCAGTCCCTAGAGTCGGAAACGACTAGCACACATGTGCGGGGGAACCTTTACCTTTACCTTATGTATTGGACATATGCACCTTGATCTGTCATGTTCATCAGGTGATTACACTTCTGCCTCAAATGAGAAATAACACTCAGTTGTTATGAGGGAAAATGATAAATCATAGATGTTCCATTGTGGAGTCAGTCCTTCCCCTCTGTTATTTAATATCTATATAAAACTGATGGGGCAGGTCATCTATCATTTAGGAGCAATGTGTGCCCTAGTATGGTGATGTAAATTGCCATTCCAGGCTGGGTTAGAGATGCTGTAGAACACTTGAAATAGGGCTATAAGAGAATAAGCAGTTCCCTACTAGATGGGACATCTCATCCATTCAGTCCAGCAGCATATTTGCAAAGTGGCCAAACAATTGTAAAAGGAAGCCCACTAGTCTCCCAGCAGAGACAGTCACACAGCCATTGAGCCTGATAGCTATTGATCCCCATGACTTCCAAGAACTAGTCAAACCCCCTTTTGAAGCCTTCCAAGTTGGTAGGCAGTACCATACCTCTTGGGTTATATACTGGGTTTGTTGCTTGATTGAAGAGATGAGGAGAGTGAGTTCAGCAAGAATCATTCTTTATTTGGTTGCAGGAATTGAACTGAGAAACAGGGCTGCAAATGCAGCAATTTATACCCTGGCCTCTAGGTGGCAGCCAATAGATTTAAAACAACCTATTGCTACCCAAGAGGCAGCCAATGGTGGTGCTGGAGAGGGATTGTCTGAGAAGCTGGGAGCCATTAGCCAGCTTCCCTGCTTAAGCAACCTTCCAGCAATTAACCCCATGTGATATTCTTAAGTAAGACAAAGCCCAATACATTACACCCCTCCCCCCTAGAATGTACACACAGTATAAAAAAAGGAAGTATTACAGCAATTACAAGTTTTACAGAGATACAGAAGTAGTATGCAAACGTACACATTTTTCCATACTTGCTAATATAGAGACTCTCCTGGCTAGCAGCAATTCAATGACACATACAACACTATAGCTCAGTTATTTTGGAACAAAATCTTGTAAATATGCAGGAGGCTTGCGAACCCTCATGGAACGCCCGGGAGAGCCAGGCACTCCCCAGTCTACCAGCTTGCCCGCCAGGCTGGGTAGACCAGGGTCCACAGGCATTTTAATTAATTTATATTTAGAATTTTTAATTTATTTTTTAATTCTTTAATTTTAACTTATTGCACAGATGATTTCAATTTTATTTGTATCTTGATTTCTGTACTTATTATATGTTTTGTTGTTAGCCGCCCTGAGTCCTTCGGGAGATAGGGCGGGATATAAATCCCATCAATAAATAAATAAATAAATATGTTCAAGTGAGGTTGGCTGACTCGGAATTCTCTGGCTGGCCATTCCCAGTCGGCCCACCCCAGAGTCTAATCCTTCCACAGAGTTAGCACAGTGGCTGTAGTGTTCTGGTTGACTATCTCCATCAGGGGCCCCATGTTGCACTCCTGGGCTTTGCCCCCCTATGACCACCTCCGTATTGCTCTGACTGCTTGGGACCTCAAAGCATATGGATTGATCAGCCTGGCTGCCAGTTTGCGGTCCGTCGATAGGACCTGGGACAAAGTCCTCGCTTTGTGGCTGTTCTGGAAAATGCTTTCTAAGCTGATCGATATGGCAACGAATGACTCACCCGCCCTCTAGGTCCACTTTGTATGAGAGAGGGCCCAATGTTTTTGTGATTTTCCCTGACACCCACAAGTTCCCATCACCCACTTGCAACCCCTCGGGGGTCTTGGGCGAGAGGACTCTGCTGCCACCCAGTCTGGGTGCAACCTGACCAGTTTCATGATTAGTTGTCTCCCCCAGCACAGCTCTGCTGGGCTTTTTCCTGTTGCCATGCACGGTGTGGAATGTTGGCAGAGCAAAAAGTCGGCCAGTCTGTGGTGCCAGTCCCCAGTCACTATGCCCTTCAGTGATTCTTTCATGGTGCACATCTTTCGTTCAGCTTGCCCATTACTATATGGGTGAAATGGAGCCGATGTTGCATGCCTAATGAGGTTTGCCCTCAGGAAAGCCTGAAATTCTGCTGCAGTGAATTGGGCCCCATTATTGGACACTATGACATCCGGTAGCCCATGTGTTGCAAAGAGTTTCCTAAGCACCTGGATGGTCCTAGCAGTAGTCATATTTGCAATTGGTATAACTTCCAGCCATTTAGAGTGGCTGTCGACCACTATAAGAAAGAGCTGTCCCTTGACCAGGGTGAGTGTGTCTCCTCCCACCTATGGACAGGAGCATGTGGCATTTCAGGCCTAGACTGCTGACACATGTAATGTCCGTGTACTTGAGCTTCAATGGCTTTATCTAATCCTGGCCACCATAAATAGCTTCACGCCATAGCTTTCATACAAACAATACCCGGATGACCTTCATGAAGCGATTGCAATACCCTGTCCCTTAATGAGGTGAGAACAATGAGCCTGTTCCCCCATAGAATACAACTGTTATGAGCTGAGAGCTCGTGTCTCCTTGTGAAGGAACTTAGGGCCAGAGCTTTTCTCTAGCCACCCCATGTGGACGCAAGATAGCATTCTGCTTAGAGTTTTGTCTGCCGTCGTTTCTGTGGTTATGTCCCCTGCATGGAGGGGAAACTCTGGCAAGTCCTGAATGGACAAAATGTGGGCCGCTGGAGCTGGATCTGGCTCGATTTGAGGCAGTGGAAGCCTGCTCAGGCCATCTGCATGGCCCATATCCTTGCCAGGTTTGTGAATTAGCTTAAAGCTGTAAACCGATAAAAAAATGGACCATCTTAACATTCTAGGGGATAAGATGTGGGGTGCCTGTCTGTCTGTAGTGAATAACCTCAATAGCAGTTTATGGTCTGTGAAGACCGTTAAGTCCCTGCCGTATAATTAGTCGTGGAATTTTTTTTACTCCTGTTACTATAGCCAATGCCTCCTTATCAATTTGTGCGTAATTATGCTCAGTGGAGGACAGTGTCCTGGAATAAAAAGCAATCAGAACTTGAGTCCCATCGCTCTCTAAGTGACTTAGGACAGCCCCCACCCCATATGGGGATGTGTCACATGCAAGGCATATTGGCATCGATTCCTTAAAGAGAGTTATCATAGAACTGACGGACAGTAGAGCCTTCAATTCCTGAAAGCTTCTTTCGTGAACACTAGTC
Organism: Vipera berus; assembly: GCF_964194415.1. Lineage (NCBI taxonomy): Eukaryota > Metazoa > Chordata > Lepidosauria > Squamata > Viperidae > Vipera > Vipera berus. Next base: position 22,082,022 of record NC_138208.1, read on the forward strand.
CACATCCATGCAGTATTTTTGTCCAAGAGCTGGTGTAATGGCTCTGCCACTGTGGCCTTGTTAGGAAGGAATGCATGGTAAAAATTTAGAAGGCCTAGGAATGCTCTCCCTTCGTTTTGGGGCTGGGTGCCATCTGAATGGCTTTTACTTTTGACTCAGCAGGGTGGATGCAGTCGGCATCAATATGGAAACTCAAGAACTCAGTTGAAGGGACTCCAATACTACAATTATTCTTCTTAAGCTTAAGGCCTGCTTCACGCAGCCTTTGGAGGATGGCTCTAAGCCTCCTTGCCAGCTACTCCATGGACTCACCAGTGATGAGCATGTCATCGAAATAGGGGCAAAACTCTGGAATGCCCTTGAGCATTCACTCTATAATGCCTTGAAAAATGCCAGGGGCTAAATTGCAGGCGTTTTACTTTAAACGCCCCCCTGTGGGTTACAATTGTTTGTGCCATGGCTGTGGCCTCATCAACAGGAAACTGTTTGTAGGCCTGAGCCAAATCTAATTTTCCAAAAATTGTACCACCTTGCAAGGACGCCAGGATGTGGCTTACTACTGGTACCGGGTAAGCATGCGGTTTGAGTGCATGATTAATTGTGCATTTGTAATTGGCACAGATTCTGACCTCCCCATTGGCTTTTAATGGCGTGACAATTGGGGTCTCCCATTCACCCCCATCTACTGGCTGCAGTACTCCCTGTTCTACAAGTTTATCTAACTCAGCGTCTATCCTGTGTTTAAGAGCAAATGGCACTCTACGAGGTTTAATCCTGACCGGCACTACAGTAGGATCTAGTTTAAATGTTATTGGTGGGCCCGTGTACGTCCCCAGATCTGAGTCAAACACATCTGTGAATTCCTTGCATACTGTTGCTAGACTCGCGACTTGCATCCAGTTGATTCCGGTTACTTGGATGCCTAGTGCATCAAACCAGTTGAGCCCGATCAGGCTCATTCGCTGACCCCCTACTACGACAACGTCCAGGTGCCCAGAAAACCCCTTAAAATTGATGGCCAGTGTGGCCTCACCCTTGACTGCAGCTCTGGCATTCTGGAAGTCGGTTAGTATAATGTCAGATGGGCTGAGCTTGGCCCATCTCTTGCTGCGCTTGCAGATGAAATTAAATGTCTAAAGTGAAATAATGGATACGGCTGAGCCCGTGTCCATCTCCATCTTGCAAGGGACTCCTTGAAGTTCCACCTGAAGTCTAAACTTCTGCTTAATAGGACGGCAAGCTCCCGTGCAGCAAATGCTTCTGTGGCTGGAGCAAAACCCTACACTATACTGCCCCAGGGCCCCAGTACCTCTCCTAATCGGGATGTCCGACTGGCAATTTGATTGCCTGTCCCTCTGGCAACCTCTGCAGACGGACGTGATGTGGCCAGTCTTTCTGCAGGCCCAGCACATGGCTGTCTGGAAACTACAGTCCATGCATTGGTGGCAGCCACCACACCTTGGGCACCTAAGGAAGGGATCTGCCTTGTAAGTTGCCCCTTGTTGCTTGTCGCTGTGATGCTGTTGGTCGTTGTGTCTTTGTAGCTTGTTGACTTCTGTGTTGTCTTCTGGGTCTTCCTCATGTTCGGCGTCCTCATGGTGGATGGCTTCCTCATGCTGTGCTGCTTTGGCAGGCCGCATAGCTCGTATGGCCCCACTGGCAGCTTCGTCTGCCATGATCTCTTTCAGCACATCTAGGAATGACAGAGTCTCTTTGGCCAAGAGTTTTTGCTGTAAATCTCAGTTCTAGAGACCTCAGACAAGCTGGTCTCGAAGCCTCTCCTCTGCATCGGAGAACTGGCACAGGCATGAAGCCTGCCTCAAGGCCGCAATGAATTCAGATGCTGTTTCACCTTGTTTCTGAACCCTCTGCTGGAATACATGGTGCCAAGAGATAATCGACAGCTTGGGATGGAAATAGTCGCCGAGACGCTTATTCAAGTCTGTGAATGTTACAGACTCCAATGACATTGGTATGAACAAGTTCTCCACAATGTTGAACATGGCTGGGCCACACACACACAGGAGTGTAGCGGTCTTCAGGCTGTCCTTGGCAACTTGATTCATGCGTAGATAGTTCTTACCCTGGATAGATATGAAGATCATCTTTCCAGGTGAGCTATATCAAATTCTTCCAGCTTTCTGACTTTTGCCATTTCTGCTGGTCTTTGCAGCTGGGGCTCATCATCTTCTTATCCTGCTCCTCTGTATGCCCAGGGATTGGTCCTCTGGACACGTGGTAGCTAGTGTGCCTGTGCTAGGCCAACTGTAGGGGGGGATTGCTTTTCCCGCCAGGCACATTCAGTATCTCCCCTAGTGACTCTCAGCTCTTTTGGAGAAGCAGGATCCCATCCTCATCACCAGTGTTATATACTGGGTTCGTTGCTTGATTGACAAGATGAGGCAAGTGAGTTCAGCAAGCATCATTCTTTATTTGGTTGCAGGAACTGAACTGAGAAACAGGGCTGCGAATGCAGGAATTTATACCCTGGCCTCTAGGTGGCAGCCAATAGGTTTAAAGCAATCTATTGCTGTCCAAGAGGCAGCCAATGGTGGTGCTGGAGTTGGGTTGTCTGAGAAGCTGGGAGCCGTTAGCCAGCTTCCCTGCTTAAGCAACCTTCCAGCAATTAACCCCATGTGATATTCTTAAGTAAGACAAAGTCCAATACATTACACCTTGATTGAATTATGAATTGGTTTTTTAATTCTTTTTGTCTGTCTGAAGACTGTAAGAGACTGAATGGAGAGAAACAAGCTGAGAATAAACATCATCAAGACAGTAGTACTATTCATCTGTAAACATCTTAGCTATTCATAAATTATCTTAATAAAAAATCATCTTAATGGCTGAAACGTTGATCCAGGATTTGAGAACTCACAGTTTCTGCCTAAACAGCAGGTAGAAGCCATGGCAAAGGTTAACTTCAGATAGTATTCCAGTTAAAACAATTTCTGGACCAGTTACCATCCAAAATTTATGGTTATGACAATATATGTATATTACAAATAAATCAGGCCCTTAGAATTACAAGGACTGCAATTTCAGTTAAACACCCTAAATGGGATTATAATTCTTGTGTACACCTTGAAAGAAGGAATCTAAGTAAGGTATTATCACAAAGACAAAATTGCAACAGGTAAGCTATATCATTAAGATATCACAAGCTTACAGAAAAAGGTCAACTTTATTTTGGCATAAGTTTTCAAAATTCTGCGACAACTTTACAGATACTGGGTGATCTCTAGATCATGTGGAGTTTTTGGCTTCCAATGAAAAACTCAGGGCTTTTTTTCTCATAGAACGCTCAGAACGGAGTTCCGGCACCTTTTTTGGATGGAACCTTGTAGGGTAGGCAAAGCGGGTTGTATGACATGTGTGAGTTCCGGCACCTTTTTATTTTACAAAAAAAGCCATCATGGAAAACTTTCTAAAATAATGCAAAGAATACATTTTATCAGCTGCAAATCTGTTTCTCATCTGAGTGGTCTGAGGGATTTTTGTTGCTGAAACTACTGGAAGGACTGACCATATTCTTAGAAGAATATTGTTACTTTTTAATATCTTCCTCTATGTTTTTTTTGTTTGCAAAGCTCTGGCATTCTTATAAGAAACCCAAAATGGATAATAAATACTTTTATCCTTTATCTAAAGGTTTTCACCTATAGATTAATGACCTTCTTTCTCTCCCTCACACATAGAAATTCTCAATCCATTGTCAATGAATGGATTACATAGCTTTTAAAAAGATTACATAGTTTTAAAAAACATTCTCCATAGCTTATAACAGGGGTGTCAAATTGCCAGCCCGTGGGCCGGATGCATCATGGTGAAACCGTGCCCACCCCATTGCCAGCAAGTGAAAAAAAGGCATGATATATCGCTACACATCACGTGACATTGTGAGTTTGACACCACTGGCTTATAAGATAATCATTTGTACTGTCTAAAACAAATGATTATTTCCCTCTTTAAAGGTGGCACTCATTTTTGGGTGCAGAATTTACAATTTACAAATTGTTATAAAAGTTGCATTAGTTTTTCACAATATTGTTTTTTTTAAAAAAAAAAATCTATGAATATTGGTTTTTTCCCTGTCCCATTCAGTGAAAAAGTGTTTTGTTTCTCTATGGGATTTTTTTTTAAAAAAATGCTCAATACTCTAAACCATTATCAACATTGGCTGAGATTATGAAACAATTCTGAGAAGAGATAGCCATTGAGACTGGAACATAAATGACTCAGGTGGTTTTTTTTTCCTTTCACTGAATAAATAAATTCATCGCACTAACCCCATTAATTATGTAAGCCAGTATGTGGTATCTTAGGAGCTAATAGGGGAGAATGGGAATTGTATTGTTAACTGACTATGCTGTGATTTTGACAAATGAGGAATCCATCCATATTTGTCAAAAATTCTGTCAGACAAAATTAAGCCTGACTATGAAGCTCTTAAATCATTTTTTAAAAATTATCCAGGAAACAGGAAGCATATATTAGATCCCCTTGAGAAGACAGTAATCTTTATGAGACCTGAATTCATTCTCTTTTCTTTTCTAGACAACTAGACAACTACACAGAAGTCACATCAGAAGTGTCAGTTTAATTGGATTTTCAGATTGGGGAAAAAAATATTCTGTTAATAGTTCCCTTAAGCTTGTGCCCTTTCTCCTACTGTTGTTGGCTGTTGAATTTAATAAAAATAATAAAATGTTGCTTTGTGAGTAGTAAACATAATATCTGAAAATTGTATACTGGAGACAGACAAAATAGGATTTTGGATTACAGAAACATTTTGCTCTATAATAATGAACATAATTTTGATGTGACAAATATTTCATCATGTGATATTACATGCATCTGTGTGTATATTTGTGTGCGCCTGTTACTCGTCCCAGCTTCTGCCAACCTAGCAGTTCGAAAGCATGTAAAAATGCAAGTAGAAAAATAGGGACCACTACGGTGGGAAGGTAACAGCGTTCCGTGCGCCTTTGGCGTCTACTCATGCCGGCCACATGACCACGGAGAGGTCCTCGGACAAACGCTGGCTCTTCGGCTTTGAAACGGAGATGAGCACCGCCCCCTAGAGTCAGAAACGACTAGCACGCATGTGCGGGGGAACCTTTACCTTTACTAATATGTATACATATAGACACAGAGAGAGATAGAAGACCAAATGACCACTCAGTAACTATTTCTGTTTCTCTGTGTGTATATCACCAAAAGTCAGAATTCACCCAGCAATTAAACAAACCTCAGTGCATGAACATACAATACGGACTAGAATCCTAGTGCTCATTTATCTCTTTACTTCCTCCTTTAGTCACCATCTGAATTATTTTCCTCACTCTGTTCTGCACATTATATATGACATTGAGAGAAAAAGAATGATTATTTCTGCCTTGTAAGGAGGAGGGAATATACTACAGAAAAAAGAAACAAAGACTAATCTAGATCAAATGTCCCCTAATTCTGTTAGGTGAGATAAATGCTTTAATCTAGCTCTCTAAAGAAATATGTAACTTTGATCCACAGAATAAGAGCTGATGTATTGAGATGGTAGAATAGTCATCCTTTCTCCCATTTTCCTTCTCAGAGATACATTGGAAGTGAGAAAGGGTTTCTAGCCCAAAATCACCCCTAGGCTTCCATGATGGAGGGTGGACTTTAGCTTGAATCTCCCTAGTTACAGGGACTGAGAGCTTCATCCAACAACTTTTAACTATACATCACATCTGAAAAGAGTTTTCTTCTTTATCTACCCCTTTCCCTGTCATCATCTCTGTGACTGAAAATACAGGAGAACCAACATTTCTTTGGACTTATATATGAATATTTTCTCATTATTATTAGAAATAATAAAATCTGGTGTCTTTTACATGCCAATATAATTTTATAAATAATGTTTACACACACACACACACACACACACAAACACACACATCCATCCTTCATTGGGATTATAAAGAAAATAATGACCTTATAAATGAAATGTAGTTTAGGGGCTTATCAATAAAATGCATTCAAGATGAATTTGCTCAAGATCAGTCTAAGTGTTCAGCAAAGTCACATCCATTATGCAGCTTTCTTTGATAGACACAGGTTGAAGACAGACATGTCTTGGATGATAACTGACATTTATCATCCATAGTCCCTCGCTTTCCAAGGAATCTAAACATGCAAATTAGACATTTGGAAAAGGCAAAAACATTTGACTAGAAAATGTAAGACTGACCTTGACAGCCCTCTCAATGTGGTTTGTTGGACATGAATAGGAAGATACATTTCTTTTTCTCTCTCCAAGAATTCTACTGCAGCTCTCACCTCCTCTAACAATCAACATTGGTGTCAAATGTGCCATGAGCGATAGGCAAAAGTAAGGCATTTCATGAATTGTGTTCAATGTGTATGATTTCATTTACAGCCTGGTTTAAAGTCCAATTTGGTGAAATTGACAGAGTGGACCTTTTCATTAAAATCTGTGAAACAGCTGATATTAATGAATGTTGTACTATCTGAGCTTGAAGTGACACTTTAACAGATTGTAATTGGCATTTACAGACTTCTTTAGAAGCTGTAAATTCTACTATGCTACACTGTGGATTGTTGGCACTGTGATATTACTCAGAAGTTATTAGAATTTTGAAATCATATTTAATAAATTATATTAGCATTTCTTTTTAAATGGTGTATCTTTATTACAATGATGGAGAATATTTAAATAGCTCTTCTACAAAAGAGACTGCTCAAAATGAACCACATGGCCAATTCTTATTCTGGTGCAAATTTTTGGACACTGTATTTATTTAGTAATTATGTTTAATCATGCATTTTACCATCTTATCAAAAGCTAATTGAAATGGAAATCAATTTTATAACATTTATTTTCCTACCTGATTTTCCCTCTTTGTTCTTTGACATGTTCCCATTTGAAATGATTTTGAACAATGGTCAGTTTCAATAATCTTTGACTCTATGACTTGAATTTAGATTTATATACCGCCCTTTCCCGAAGGACTCAGGGCGGTTTACAGGGCATTTAAAAAACAGTCAATACAAACGTTAAAACAAAATTAAAAGAGATTAAATAGAACCCTGAGAAAATTAAAACCCAGTTAAAATTAAAATTAAAAATATTCTCAGCCTGGGCCAGAGAGCTCGAAGAGCCAGGTCTTCAGGTCCCGGCGGAATGAACGGAGGTTGGGGGCAGTCCTAAGCTCTGCAGGCAGCTGGTTCCACAGGGCAGGCACACCCACTGAGAAGGCCCTACCCCTGGGTGTTACCCGCCGGCAGTCTTTAACCGGCGGCACCCTGAGGAGACCCTCCCTGTGGGAGTGCACTGGACGAAGGGAACTTGATGCTGGCAGCAGGTGTTCCCTCAAATATCCCAGACCCTCGCCATTTAGGGCTTTATAGGTCATCACCAGCACCTTGAATCTCACCTGAAGGGCAACTGGAAGCCAATGCAGCTCGCGGAGTAGAGGTGTTACATGGGAGTATCGGGAGACCCCCATCACATCTCGTGCGGCCGCATTCTGCACCAGTTGAAGCCTCCGGGTGGTCCTCAAGGGCAGCCCCATGTAGAGAGCGTTGCAGTAGTCTAAACGGGAGGTCACGAGCGCATGATAATTGACTTTACTTGTGGGATAGAGTATTTCATAATGGTTGGACAAAATTTTATTTTCAATAAATTTGAAGAATTTTCCTCTTATTGTCAAGTTTCAGACGTATGGGCTTTTCAAGTGACTCTGAGGCATTGTTTACCTTAAAAGTCCTTTATTCAGCCTAATACACTGGCAAATGCTTGCACGAAGGAAGCTGGAATTTGAAATCTCTGCCCCCTTGCACAATATATTAAAACACAATTCTCCACATTTCTAATTTTGTCATTAATCATATTCTCCTATTAATTTAAAGAATCAGTTTCCCTTCTGTTAGAAAACCCGCCATGCTCTTATCTTCTTTAATTTCAGATGGCCTTGAGGAACAATCCTCCTCTTCCCCCCTCCCAATCTCTTAAAGCAATACACAGTTTAACATATGAAATGGCTACTTCTTCATTTCTTGTCAAGCAATAACATTCAATGTTAGCAGCGTTGACATCTGGCCCCCCTTACAAAAAGGACAGATCCTGTAATGTAAACAAACCACAAGTTAGAAACTGGCTTTTGGTTTGTTGGGTTCTTCTCGTAAAACCTTTTGATAAGTCTGTCAGCTTTCACATCAGTAGATTTCACCCAAATGGCTTCAGACAATGGGTATCCCTTCCATTGTACTAGGTACTGCAATTTTCCCTTAAAGATTCTAGAGTCAAGAATATGTTTCACTTCATGATGGGTCTGGCCTGCTACTATGAGGGGTCCAGGTGCTTTCTTAGGGGGAAGTCTTAAAGTGGAGGTTCAAAAAGTTTTCAGCAAGCTACAATGGAACACCGGGTGATTTTTCCCCAAAAGTCTGGGTAGTTTCAATTTTACTGTGACCAGTTTGTTGATTTTCACAATGAGGAAAGGCCCCAAGAATTTCAGTCCAAATTTCTTATTGGGTAGTTTAAGGCGTAAGTATTTGGTCGACAAATAGACCTTTTCCCCAACTTGGAATGTTCTTTGGGGACTTCTCTTTTTGTCAGCTTGCTTTTTGTAGGTCTCAAAAGTCTTTTTTAAGCCCACCTTTGCATTTTTCCAAACTTCTTCCCAACCCTTCACCCAATGATCAAGAGTCTGGGAAGCGGAGGGTAACTGAGGGTATTCTGGTATGGTGCTGAATTCTTTCCCTGTGGCTACAACGGAAAGGAGTGTAGCCAGTGATGCTATTATTGTAAGCCACCTCTGCGAAAGGGAGGAGGTCATTCCAGTTTCTCTGTTGGTAAGTGAAGTAGCATCTAAGGTATTGTTCCACCATTTTGTTGGTGGATTCTGCGGCTCCATTATTAGCCGGGTGGAAAGCAGTTGATAGGCCTTGAGATGATCTAATTAATATAAAAAGGTTTATCCAAAATTTAGCTGTGAACTGCACCCCTCTGTCCAAAATTATTCACTCAGGGGCACCATGTAGTCGATAGATATGTTTTAGGAACAGTCAGGAACAGCCAATGGAAGTCTTTTGCAGGCAATAAAGTGAGCCTGTTTTGAAAATAGGTCTATCACAGTCCAAATGACAGTATTTCCTCTACTGTCAGGTAGGTCTACTATAAAGTCCATAGCTATTTCTTCCCATGGTTGAGAAGGTTCGGCCACCAGTTGCAGTAACCCAGGGGTCTTTCGTGGGATTCTTTTCATGGTGGCACATACAGTACAGCTCTTGACATAGTTTTCTACATCTCGTTTTAGTCCCGGCCACCAAAATTGATGACGAGTGAGATGTAGAGTTTTTATCCGAAATGTCCAGCCTATTTGACATCGTGGCTGTGTTTGAGGGTATTAATATGAAGAGCTTCAGGCAAGTACAATTTCCCCCCCTTGTAAGCCAGACCATCTCTACACATTAGGGATGTCTGATTGTCTTTAAACCATTGATCAGTGAGGAGTTCTCACTTTATTTTCTTTACCCTGGGATCATCAGGATTAGGGGTACTATGAGGTGTGAGTTGGGCCACAGTTTGTGAACTGGGGATAATTGCCTCATGAACTTCTTCATGTTTGCTTTTGTACTGTAGCAATCAGGAGAACACATCAGCTAGGAAGTTTTTTCTTCCTGGTATGTACTTTAGAGTAAAGTTAAAATGGTTGAAGTACTGTGCCCATCGTTCTCATTTTGGGGACAATTTGCGGGGAGTTTTCAGTGACTCTAATTTTTTGTGATCTGTCCATACTTTAAAAAGCACCTTGCTCCCTTCTAAGTAGTGCTGCCAGTTTAATAGCCCCCACCTAATAGTGAAGGCCTCCTTCTCCCAGACTGTCCATCTCCTCTCGCTTTCAGTAAATTTCTTAGAGGTGTAAGCACAAGGTTGCAGGACCCCACTATTATTCTTTTACAATAACACCGCTCCGACTGCCACGTTGCTGGCATCTGCCTGAATTACGAAGGGGTGCTTTAGGAACGGTTCAGCCACAAATAGTCTTTTTAAATTCTCAAAAGCTTTCTGAAAACTCAGTCCATGCTAGTGGTTGGCCAGGTTGCCAGGTGGCCATAAGGCAGCCAGGTGCGCTCACTCATTGGCTGGGTTAAATTCTGCTGTAACATCTGTTGAATCAATGGGGGGATCAGGCCCTATGGGTAGTCTCACAGTTCTCATTCCCTTTTCCCATAATATCAATGGCTTTCATTTGTCTAGCCAGGCTACTCCTAGAATCACAGTTTCAGACATCTTTGGAGTTACCAGGAAGTAAATAAACTCCCAGTGCTCACCTATTTCCAGGCATAAGGTCTCTGTTAATTGTGTGACTAAAGTCCCTCCCATTAGGGAGCTATTGGCTTGCTCGAACCTCACAGGTTTGGAGAGCGGCTTGGCCCGTATGCCCAGTCTCAAGGCACATGACAATGATGCATTGGGAGCAGCCGGTATTGAGTAGCACTTTCAGGTCTACTTGTGCCCCTGACTTAGGGATTATGAGTTTAGCAGGCAATAAAAAAGGTAGGATGCAACGACTCACCATCGGGTCATTCTCCCCTTCATTGTCGCTGTCAAAACTGGGTAAAGTGGGGGTGGGTCTGGTTGGTGGGCCAGCGTCCTCCTGGGTGGGGGCCGTAACCTGGGTAATGGGCTCCTGGGTGGACCAGTTGAACTTTTCTCTCGATGGCTGCTGTGCGGGTTTCTTCCTCATTGTTGGATCTCATCTACTCTGCTGTTGTGGGTAAGGAACTGGGCAGTTTGCTGCTTGATGTCCCTGCTGTTCACATCGAAAGCACTTAATTGGTAGACCTGTAGGTGGTCTAGGTCTTTCAGCAGTAGCAGTCGTTGGGGATTTTCAGGGGGGTGGTAGCCATCTGGATCCTGGTTTTGGTGCAGCTTCAGGTGGGGTGGGCTTTTTATAGGAGGCGAGCTGCACATCTAATTTCACCGCTGCCTGGTACCATTCATGCAGCTGGTTGGGTACAGCTTGGTAGATACATGCCTGAGAAAGGTGGTCGTCTAACCCTTCTCTAAAAAGATGAATTATTGATTGCTCAGGCCATCTCTCTATCCAACCTGCCATCTTTCAAAACTCCTGCATGTACTCTAGGGCAGGCCAGCCAGCTTGCTTTATCTTACGGATTTCTTCTTCCACTTTGAGGGCAATGGATGGGTCCTCAAATCTTTCCCTCAGCCCCAGAAGGAAAAGGTGGGGGTCCTCCTATTCAGGGGCCTGCTTGTTACATAAATTGTTCAACCATTCAGATGCTTCTCCCTCTAGGTTGGATGTATTCACATCGACCATCACACCTGGGTCCGGGTAAATGTGACCCCAGTGATTCAAGTGAGAACATACCTGGTTGAGGAAAAAAAATCAGTTTCTCTGGGTCCCCATCAAAAGTTGCTCTGAAGGGTGGGCTCATCATTGCTTGCTGGGGCCCCATTGCTGCTGGTCCCACCCTAGTTGTTGGTTCAATGGCTGCTGGGGCCCCCATTCCTGCTGTCCCCCCCTTGGTTGTTGGATCAACAGTTTCTGGGGCAACCACTGCTGTTGTTGTGCCCCCAGTTGCTGTTGGCCCCACTCTGGTTGCTGATTTAATGGCTGCCAGGGCCCCTCCTGCTGCTGGCCCCACTGGTCCTGCTCTATGCTCAGGGGTTGCACATTTGGGTCCTGCTGCTGCCACCCTTGCTGTTGTCCTCCCACCAGTTCCTGATCTCCAGGCTTATGCACCACCACCAGCTGTTGCAAGACTTCTATTAGCTGGGTCAAGCTCAGAGGTTGTTGGCCTTTCACTTGTGGGGGCTTCCCAACCTCCCATTGCTGCAGAGGCCCCAGGCTGGGGTCCTCTGTGTCTATGGGTCTGGAGGACTTGGCAGGGAACTCCTGGGTCTGGCAGGCAGTCTGATCTGCAGACAGGATTTTCCACTCACCCGAGTATTCAATCTCAGCTGGCCTGGCTGCTCCGAGGTGCCTGGAGTCTCTGCTGGGCTTAATCCTCTCTGATGACCAGACAGTTCTCCTGGTTGTTTGGTCTAGCTCCCAGAAATTATTTCCCTGCCGGTTTTTTCGCTGGCCCTTCCCCCCCTAGGGTGGCTGCTGGTGCTGGGGAGCTGGCTTCAGGTAATTTTTCTCCCTCCATTATGGGATCTTCCCCAACTCTTTGCCAGACTGCCTCCCAAACGTGGAGACAGCAACGGGAGGTCAGGACTCCCTAATTAGTTTAAAAAGTAGTGTGGATTCCAGCTTGATGTCAAGTTTCCGATGTATGGGCTTTTCAAGAGACTCTGAGGCATTGTTTACCTTAAAAGTCCTTTATTCAGCCTAATACACTGGCAAATGCTTGCTCGAAGGAAGCTGGAATCTGAAATCTCCGCCCCTTTGTTGTTGTTAGCTGCAAAGTTGTGTCTGACACATTGCGACCCCATGGACAATGTTCCTCCAGGCCTTCCTGTCCTCTACCATCTTCTGGAGTCCATTTAGGCTAACACCTACTGCTTCAGTGACTCCATCCAGCCATCGCATTCTCTGTCATCCCTTCTTCTCTTGCCCTCAATCTCCACCTTTCTAATTTTGTCATTAATCATATTCTCCTATTACCGTAATTTAAAGAATCAGTTTCCCTTCCATTAGAAAACCCACCAAGCTCTTATCTTCTTTAATTTCAGATGGCTTTGAGGAACAATCCTCCTCTTCCCCCTAACAATCTCTTAAAGCAATACACAAATTTAACATATGAAATGGCTGCTTCTTCATCTCTTGTCAAGCAATAACATTCAATGTTAGCAGCGTTGACACTTATGCTATCTAATTATGCTTTGCTTGGAAATGATGGTTCATTTGATTCCCATTATAAAGTGAATTCTGAAGTTGAAACTCAAATACTTTGGCCACCTAATGAGAAGGAAGGACTCACTGGAGAAGAGCCTAATGCTGGGAAAGATTGAGGGCAAGAGAAGAAGGGGACGACAGAGAATGAGGTGGCTGGATGGAGTCACTGAAGCAGTAGGCATGAGCCTAAATGGACTCCAGAAGATGGTAGAGGACAGGAAGGCCTGGAGGAATGTTATCCATGGGGTCGTGATGGGTTGGACATGACTTCACAACTAACAACAATAAAGTGACTTTATCTAATTTCTCATTTATATGCACTGAACCTCTGTTTACATCAAAAGCCAGACTTTTTGCAATACTTTCCTATATTTAAAATAAAAATACACCAGAATTTTTAAAATGAAAACAGTGTACAAAAATGCATTATGTTCGAGGAAACATTGCCAAGAAAACCCTATTATTTACAACAATATAATGTGAGCAAAAGAAAACTATCTTGGAAAATCTGAGCTATGAAAAGATACAAAGAATAAAAATGTGTATTTTTAGAATATAGTAAAAATTCTTCAAGGTTTTCCCAATGTCTGATGCACCAGTTTGATCAACACTCCACAACTTCTGAATAAGGAAATAGGAAAATAGGAAATTCTACAGTATTCATATTTGCTGGGATATTAGTAAAACTTCTTTGGCTCAATTTCTCCAGAAGAGAACATGATACAAACAAGTTGCTGATCCTATTGTCATGATCCAGCTAACTTAACCACCTTTAAATTCATTCTATTATTTAATGAAATAAATGGGATATGAATTGTATAACACTAGAATGATTTGATCCCACAATTTGCATCCATATGCACAAACCTCAACTACTCAGTCATCCCCAAACAAGAAAATACTGAGCTTTGACACTGACTCACCAACTATGTGATTTGAGTTGTTTCCTCAAATGTTCTAATTTACAAAAATATGACATATATATTGAAAGGATGGAAGAAAAACTACATATATTTAAACAATGTTATGTTTTTAATGATTTGGAGCAAGTTAAACATTGATCCCTGAAATCTGTAATAATAGTAAAGGAAAAAAGAACATACTCTTCTATGGCTCAGAGTTCATCAGAAATTTGATAATTTAATGCAGCATAATTTAATAGTTTAAGAATAATGAGGCAGAGTTCAATGACTTTTTCATTCATCTGACAGATGAAAAATGCCGTTAAGTGCTTCCTTGCAATATAAAACTATAAATGCCAAAACCTAATTTTCAGTTTATTCTGAAATTCCACCTGCCAGTGTGTGGGTGGCATTTTACTGAAGGAGCTGGAAGAACAATTTTTTTGAGAGCTGAGGAAAGACAGTATATTATGTGTAGTAATTTTATTTTCAAACCTGGCAGATCTGTCATCCATATTTTCAAAATGGGCATCTCTAAATTGCTCATTTATCTAAGTTGCATTTATCCATTCCTAAAACTGTATTCATATTTCATCACCATCTAGTTTTCAGAAAGATGGAGGAAAGACCACAACTGATGGAAAATCCAAAGAAGAGTTTCTAGATTGGAGCAGGAAACAGAGTCTTCCAGACCATCTGGATGAATCTGAGTTGGCTTGATGTGTTAGCCAAATTCCTAAATATCTCCCTCTGTGTGCCTTGTTCCTGGAAATTTTGGCCAGGAAAAAAAAGCTTTCCCCCTCTTGTTGCTGTTTCAGATATAGCTTGTGGATCTTTATAATGGAGATTTTTTCAAGCATTGTTAGTAGGAAGAGCTCTGTGAATGTCTTTTGTTGTGGTGATGCTTATTGTCAGGTCAGTCATCACAACGTGGACTCGCAGCAGTCTGGCTCCTCTTCTTATATCTCTTATCTACTGTATATACTAAAACTTCCTTTCTCATAACCTTTAACTGTGTGAAATGGTCATCATAAGGCAACATTTTTTGAAGCAAGGTACCTCATATAGAATGCATCCAAAACATGTCACCCATGACTCCTCAGGGACTGAAATTTGGGGAAACTATGGCTGCTTCAGCTCTGTGGGTCTGCTGCTGCAGTCACAAATACTAATTTTGAACTTCCTGTGGCAGTTTCTTTCATTCCCAACCAATGTATTATCAGAGGAGAGATAAGAGTTAACTAGAACTAATAGCTTTTCTGCAGAGCATATTTCTATAGAACTACCACACTAAACAGTAAGAAATTTTTGTACACAATTGCTCAAATTGAAAAAAAATCCATTAATCCAGGATCCAAAAATTCTTATTTCTGAGAAAATATAATGCACCCTTTCCTTGCTTAGCAACTGCAATTGGTTCCTTAAATTGGAAGCAAAATGGTCACTAAGTGAACACATGACCAAGAGGGATAGACACTGAGAAGACCATTTGTTGCTGCCATCTCATTTAGATAAAATTATCCTCGGTAGTATCCTGTGCTTGACCTGCTTCTCCCCCCCCCCCCTTTTTTTTTGTTCCCCTACTGGGTTGAGATATTGGTTCAGCAAGCAATTTCTTCCTAAGTGCTTTTCTCCATAGCACAGTGCTTCTCGAAAAAAGTGCTAACTGCAAGTTAACATGTTCAGCTCTGTGGCCTTCATTAGTTGATTAGAACCCTTCAGCAGGCTTGTGTTGCTGTCTGAAACTGACCAGATCTTAATTAGTTTCAACTGAAGGCTTTTGTTGCAAGTCACATGGAATTTGGTAGTAAATGCATGCATTGTAGGAAAATGAATTTTTAATTTATTGTCGTATTTGTACCTGTTTACTAAACCAGGTAGCTGCTAAATTAGGAGTGACTTTTAAAGAAATCTTTTAATTAGCAGATTAAATAATTAACAATGATAAGGGGACTGTAGGATGTGCAGTTCTGGAAGTCACCAGCTGGTCTAGCTCTTGTACAAATCTCTATTAATTTATATGCAAATGCCTTAAATGCTATACCCAAGACTCCAATATCATTTATCTTATCCCATTTATCTGCAGATTTCAGATATTGTTCTTAAAATATATATTTGCTTTTGAGAATGATTTTGGTATAGATAAATGAACATGTGGAATTCTTTCACGTAAAAAAAAACATCAGCTAATTAGGTTTAAGCTTTAAATGGAATATTTTCTAAAGAGCTTTTCAAATAAGAATATCAGTCAGATTTTACATTATTTACTGTAACATGACTAGTAACCAGCTAAGTTATGAATTATACTGGGATTGTATGATACTACAGTAATATGGACAGAGTTGAACCACACAAACATTTCAAATATTAATTTAGTATTCTCATTCGTATTCAAGTCATAAATAAGGTGTGCTGACATTTGATAGCACAGGCAAGCCAAAGGTTTGATCACCAAGGCTATCATAGTTCTATGCTGTTCATGCTTTTCAATTTCTCAATCTAGCCTACAACCCTGAATTCTCTGGTGGTCTCCCATAGAGTTTCTAATGAGGTCGAAGCCTATTTATCTTCCAAGCTCAGACAAGGTCAGCCATATTCTATCTGTTCCTGAAAGGCCAACACATATATTGGGCTTTATATTTTAATAATAAGAGTCACACTGCAATTCGTACTGCAGCTGGATTGATTATGAGTAAAATGTTATAACATTGCAGTATAAGGATCAGGTTTATCATTGGATATCCTTTTATTGAATAAAATGCAAGCTTTCTTATATGTATATAGAAACTATTTCAGATAAAGCTCGGGAAACTTTTTCTGAGTTAATGATACATGTATAACTTAGCAGTGGTAATCTGACATTTCATACATTATCGATAACGATTTTGTTTATAGCCAGCAGGCATCTCTTAGGATGTGTGTGTTTTGACACCAAGTCAATCTCTATTTTTTTCAAGGCTGAAGTAATCCTATTCCTAGCTGCATATTTCAATACCTTGGTCCAGATTATTGCTATTAGCTGAATCAAACTAAAATTCAAAAATGCAATTGAGGGTACAGTTTTCTTTGTAAAATAGAATGCGTTATTTTTTTTTAAAGGCAAAATAATAAAAAGACAAAAACATACTTTGAAGAAAACAGGTCAAACTGATTTCTTCCCTGCGTGCTAGACTTGAAGCAATTAAAGAGGCACACAGGAATTCAAGATCTTCTGATAAATTGTATTTATGTACAGAAGGTAAGAAGCTATTACAAAAGAATTTGAGCAACTGCTGTGTATCAAATGCAGGTTCTATTTATAACAGTCAGTGTTCACATTTCTTGCATTTTTAAAAAAATCTTACCTGTGGCTGTCTTCTGAGTTAGAGATTGTTTCCAGCTGTTCTTTGTTTTGCTAATGGCCTGATCTAGTATTATGTTGCTTAACTTTTGATTGCATGAGAACTTTAATACTATTTGCATTTATTTTTCTATCCACTAATACAATTTGTACACATATTTCATAATGTATCAACTACCATATACTTCATGTCAGTTATGGCCTTTCACCCTGACACATCTTGCAAGCTATATATATCTTGGGGGTCTTTTTTGATGGGAGGGGAGCCTTTGAATTAATCTGATTCCTGGTGACTATCTTGACTAGTCCTCAAAGTTTTCTTTGCAAGATTTCAGAAGTAGTTTGCCACTGCTGCCTTCTACAAAGGGCAGAGAGGACTGATCAAAAGTCACCCAGTTGGCTTAATGCCTAATATGGAACCAAAACTCATGGAACCCTGGTTTCTAGCCAACTATATCCAGGGCTTTTTTTCTCATAGAATGCTCAGAATGGCATTCTGGCACCTTTTTTTGCTAAAAACAAACAAACAAACAACTCCCTCTAGTGGCTTTCAAAAGCCTATTGCAGGAGTAGGCAATCTTGGCTCTTTTTTATGACTCATGGACTTCAACTCCCAGAAATCCTGAGCCAGCCACGCTGAGGGGAAAGAGAGAGGTTTCCAAGCTGAGCCATGCTGGCTCAGGAATTCTGGGAGTTGAAGTCCTTGAGTCATAAAAGAGCCAAGGTTGCCTACCCTGCACTAGAGGAGGACATTAAAATTATTTACAAGGTTACTTCTTTAGGAATTAAACTTTTAGAATCTAAAACAGCTAATTCAAAAAAGCCAACAGGAAAGAACCTCACGTTTTTCATCTGCTTCTGTCTTTTGGAAGGTAAAATTAGATAACAAAATAATGTATTTCCTATGTTAACATCTCTGCAATGAAATCAATAAAGGTAACAGGAAAGAAATGAGAAACATTTTTCTCAATGTAATATGTCTAATTTAGCTGATGCTAGAAAAAATAGTATCTTTTGTACACTCTTGAAAACTATTTTTAATCTATAACCATCTATTACAACTAAACCACTTTAAATTAAACAATTCTTAAGAATGAAAAATTCTTAATTTGGACTTTACTTTTACTGTTTGGACTGTTGTGTGTTTTGAAAAATAGATTATTTAATAATTAACCTAGTATATACATAACAATATATGATGTTTTCCATGGTGAGCTTAACATCAATAACAACATTTATTAAAAAGGCTAAAATAATTTCTGGTGGTATTATCTGTACATTAAAATTTTGTTTAGTCACAATTTTTCACTTTTCACATTCAGGACAAGCAGTGGTCATGTATCCTAGCAAAAGATGTTACATGTGTGCATAAGCATAGTCAGTAGCATATGCCTTTTTAAAAATATCAAACATGCAAAGAAACAAAAATAAGTCCAAAATATCTGTATCACATCCAGAAATGCCAACTTTGCAACCAATATTTCTCATCCATAACTATGGCACCCTAAGGATACCTGCATACATGCAAATGCTTCCCTGGGATCAGTAACGCAGCAAGGATTGTTTTTTCCTTCCAGTAACAGATTGCTGGGAAATACCAAACATGGCCTTGAGAATTCCAATGTTGCAAATTTTTCTGGATGTGGTTGGAAAGAGGCCTATAAATGCCAGTACAAATACATCACACTTGCTGAACATACACATGCAACTAATTACAATCTTCAATTATATGTGATATATCTAAAATGAAATGGGCTGTCTCAACTGCTACTTGCAAACCGTTCCGTTTTGCAGCAAAACAATCCAGGACAAGCTGATTAGCAGAGCTTAGAGAGGACTCATTAACAATTTTGGGGAAGGAAAGAAAGAGAAGGACAGTTTAACATCTTCCAGTTGATGTTATGTTATGTAACATCTTCTGGGAGTTGAAGTCCACGAGTCATAAAAGAGCCAAGGTTGCCTACACCTGGCCTATTGTCTTTTGAAAGCCAATAGGAATTGCTGCTGAGTGCGCCAAAAGACCCACCTGGCAAACATTGCACAGGCAAGTTGTCTGCAATGAAGGCAGTAACTTTGCACCCCTCCCTGCTGCCCAACTACACCATCTCAACAAGGTAAGTAAGATATTATTTGCAAATAGGATGGCAATGAACAATTTAGGCTGCATTTACATCAGGGCTCTTCAACCTTTTCAGAA
This sequence comes from Vipera berus, assembly GCF_964194415.1. Lineage (NCBI taxonomy): Eukaryota > Metazoa > Chordata > Lepidosauria > Squamata > Viperidae > Vipera > Vipera berus. Next base: position 22,101,336 of record NC_138208.1, read on the forward strand.
ATTGTACCACTTTTAGGATATGACAATATTCAAGCACCACCAGTGCTTAACAGGGTGTCAAAAACTTGATGACTAAAAAAAATGGGGGGGGGTATTTTGGGTTTCATTGGTTAGATTCATTTATTGTTATAGAAATGGCTAGTTTATAATATTATAGAAAAGCAAAAAGTTGAGGTTCAGTGTTAATGCTTCCTTCTACTCCTGTAATAGAGGAAGTCAGAAGTCAGTGCCTTTTCTTTTTCCCTTCTCCCCCTCACTTTTCCCTTTTTATCTCACCCTTCACTCACAAAAGCCCGCCCACTCACTCACACTTTGCTCACAAAAGCCTCCAATCGCTCTCATTCACTCCTCCGTCTCTTTCAAAGGCACCTCGTTCAGTCTCTCCCACACTCACTCTGTCTCTTTCAAAGGCCTCTTGCTAGTTCGCTCACTTACTGCCCCGATGCTTCCAAACGCCATTTGCTCATTCACTCACTTACTGCCCCATTGCTTCCAAATACTTCCAAATGCCACATGCTCGCTCACTCACTTACTGCATTTGGAAGCAATGGGGCAGTAAGTGAACGAGTGCCAGTGCTGGAGGCCATCAGCTGTTTGGTGCCAGAGACCACTGCCATGAGGAACACAGCTCTGGGTTGGGGTTCAGAGCAGCTCTGGCTAGGGGCTCAGCATGGGCCGCAGTGTGGCAACTGTGGGGAGGGGAATCCCCATGGCAGCTGTGGGGAGGGGAATCCCGTGGCATGTGGCTCCGAGCTGCAGGGGCGGGGGTGCAAAGGATGGGCGACGATGCCGTAGCAAGACACCGGCATCGCTCCCAGTGACAGCACCTCTGAGTTCCAGCACCTTTTTTGTTTTTAGAAAAAAAGCACTGACTGTATCTCTATGTACACAACTAGCTCTCATACCTTGCTTACATCTCAGTTATATTACTTGCAAATAGCTTATATATTGTACGGAAACTTCAAAACAAAATATGGCACCTTGAAATTATTAGAACTGTCTGGAACTCATGTTACAAGAGGTGGACCAAACAAAAATTTTATAGGCTAGATTAGAATTCTCTATCTCAATCACCTGAAGAGGATGGTGAACATTCACTTGCTTAATGACTATGGAGATTCTTAGTCAACCAGGTTATGGTTGTCCCAAAGGTGCTTTTTTCAAAAGGTAACTGGACTTTCTTTGTTTTTCGTTGAAGATGTTTTGCATATATATATACACACATACACATACATACATACATACATACATACATACATACATACATACATACATATATATATATATATATATATATATATATATATATATATATATATATATATATATATAAAATGTTTGTTAAGCATTCAGAATACACTTGCTTAGTCCCAGACACGGGACAAATCTTATTTCCTGTTTCAGCCTAGCCCAAGGCCATCTACAGGCAGTAGCCACAGCAGTGGCAGCTCATATTTGTGTAAAAATTTTTTGGCTTGCTAAAATATATATGTTTTATTAATTTTTTAATATTTACATTCAAATATTTGTGAAGCAATACGGTGGTTGGGTAATCAAAAGTAAACAATATCAAATAACAAGTTCTTTGTAAATAGTTCAGGTTACATCAACACGGATTCCCTCTCTGATTCCCTTATTTATAACATAGTCAAATTAATCAAATTAATACATTGCTAATTGTGACCTAGTCAATTAAAAGAATTTTCAATATATTTTCACTAGTACATATCAATGTCCTGCTTTTAGGTTTTACCTATTTACAATAAAGTAATCTAAGTTAGCCTATGCTAAATGGAAAAAGCTTACTTTTTTGATAACCCACATTTCCCTATTTCAATAGTAATTATCCTGTTTACAAAACTTACAATGTTCATTTCAAAACATTCTTATTTTTTACCAGTAATGTCTATTTATCATCTTAACAATTCACCAATTATAGCAAAATATCTTATATTATACCTTTCCAAATTCTATAATATATATCTAATAACCAACTTTCCTTTAAAAGTTAAATACAAGATGAGTTTCTGTCTATATCATTAAAACTAATATATTCTATATGTCATTCCAGATTCTATAACATAGTTCAGAGTTGTATTCTAAAAGCTTAATTTTGTTTTCCCTTACAGATCTAAAACCTAAATGTAAAATCAGTTTATATTTTTAGAGGTTCCCCTTAATCCATTAAAATATATATTTTATACTCTATCCTTAGGAATCCCAAAAAAGAGACAAATTCATTTTTTTTAAAAATTTAACTCTCGCCTTCCTTTTGTGCCAATCAGGTTTCCTTTTTGGTGTCTTTAAATTCTCAAATGTATCTCCCTTTCTTCCTACACCCCTTATTTGAATCCAGGGAGACCATCCAAATATCAGTTTTGTAAAGAAATTGTCCCCTTTGTTTGATGTAATATAGTTATCATTAGATCAGTCTGGTCTTTTTCTTCTTCGAATTCCATCTGGGTTAGGTAGAAAGTAGTAGCTGGTGTTATAGTTGTCATTTGATTAGCTGAATCATCAGCATAGTGTATTTGAAGGCCTTTAATATCTTCACTCTTAATGTTGCTTTCTTTGGGTGTTGTCGCTTTTTGAGTTGTAAGTTTTGTAGTTGACATTGAAATTTGGACTTTAAGGTTCTCTGTAGGTTGTGTTTGTTGTTCTTTGTAGTCTCCTATTTTAGTGTTATTGTCCATTTCTTCTGTTTGCTTTTGGATTGTCAGTTCCTCATTTAAGGTCAGAGTTTGATTTGGTGGCTTTAAGATGTCAGATTTAACTTGCAGTTTGGCTTTAATTTGCTCTGTCGTTGCCAAAATCATGTCTAGTATCAGTTTGTAGTTAAGTGGTGGGATGTATTCATCCATTTCGTTATTGTTTAAAGCTAGATCTTCCATGGAAGCTATTTTAATAAGAGTCAATGATTATCCACCTCCAAAAGAGTTGTTTTCAGTGCCAGGTGCTCCCTCACTTATTTTTGAAAGTAATGTCAAGGACAGCTCTGTTATTCAGTCAGCTCTCACAATAAGAAAAATATTTACTTGCTGTACCAAGTTTCACCACAAGATGTCATCAATAACATATAGAATGTGATGTATTTTTTTTCCCCAAATTAATATAAAACTTTTGTAACATTAGTCCATTCTTTTGTTTTTCCTTAATTCACAGCTTAAACAGAAAATAGGGTAGTAAAACCCCACCAAAAATAGAAGCTTTTTAGTAAGTACATATAAGATTGCTTAATTTCTTTGCTGAGTCACTTGATTTTTTTTTAAGGCTTTAAGGCTTTGAACTTTATTCCCCATGTATATAAACGCCGTTCTTTTGACAAAAGGGGAGGAAATTTTCAGAAAAGTCCCACATGAAAATGCTTAGGGGAATAAGGAAGGTAAATTCTCACCCAGGTCTTCCCGATTGCTTCTTAGTGCTAGGTAGTGCTTTTGGCTTTCGACAGGGAGCTGCTTAATTATCGGCCATCTTAATGGCCGGTCTCTTCTTCTTCGGGCCAAAGGAGCTGCTCTGGATTCAAGAGGAGGGATGCCGCCCTTCTGTGATCATAGGGAGGGCCTCCTCACAGTGGTAGCCCCTCCAGGGTGACTTTCGACCCTTTTCAGGGTCCTCCAAGGAAGAAAGATGGGATGGCAGGGAGCAGACTCTTCCTGAACATCTGGAAGCGCCGCGTGCGCAAACCGGAATCCCAGAAGTGAAATGTCTTCAAAAGAAAAATAAAGTCCAGTTGCCTTTTGAGACAAGGTTCACTTGCTTTCCAAGTCACCATAGGTTCTAGTCATACACAAAGCAGCATTTAGAGATAGTACCTTAGCTGATCTACAAATGTTAAGTAATATTTTATGTAGGCTGGGAAGCTGAAGCACTCTAGAAAAAGGCAGTATAAAATATAAAATCATATCAGTGTTACTTTTCAAAAAAATGGACATTTCTATTTATTACCAGGAATCTGGCTAGTCTTGAAGGGGTATATATTAAGGTCTTTATGTCACCCATGAAGTTTTCTCTCTTTTCAAGTGCAAAAATCTTACAACTGAAAGAAAACTTGCAGTGAGATCTTCAGCTAGCTATTCTGAAGGCAAGAAAAAAACTGGACTAGAAGCAATTGCAAGATAACATCTGTGTTAGTGAGCCTGGAATGTGAAAATGTAATAATGTGAGCGGGCCTAATTTTCATAATGAGATTGGAGGGATCATGGTGTGAAGAATATTCCATGCTGTGAATATGCTGTCTTAATATTTTCCACAGAAGATCTGACAGTAGGAATTCTTCATACACTACACATTACATTAAAAATAAAAATCACTTCCTCTAATGTTTATGGTGCTATGCAGTGTTTCAGACATTTATGAATAATATATAAGGTTTATTTATTAGTTTCCCTCTGTTTATTTAACTGTCATGCTGGCTGTATCTGAAGGCCTCAGTTGTAAAAGTTTCATTTCATAAATTAACTTATTTTGGGAGACTTATTTTAAAACGTCTTTACGCCAATATAGTTTCATGAACACTGATAGCAATATTTTTTTTAAAAAAATCCTATTAACAGTTAAATAAAGATCTGCATCACTGGTATAACTGATAGCTGCCTTTTCCTCTAAGATCTTCTGGTAGGACTTTTTGAAAGGTTGTCATGTTTGGGCACAGAATACAAATAAAATATCTCTGTTTGAGGTCTTTGGATGCTTCAGTTTCTTGGCATGTTTCATGCACAGCACTTTACTGAATGCTTTGTACTCTCCTTCTATGCACATATCAAATTTTCATGCCCCCCCATCCATTTAAAACCCTTATTTAGCATCACTTGAATAATGCATTCATTTTCTTTTATGAAAAAAATACATAGGAGAAAAACATATACTTAAGTCATTGGCATTTGGACTGCTTGGTGCATTGACAAAGCACAACCCTGTATTTTTGCTGCTGACAAAAAGACAAAGGCAAGCAATGGTGAGTTGGGCATCTTTTATATACACTTCTTACATAAATCAAGGCCTTAAATGACATGCCATTTTGAGACTCAAGAGTGCATGAAGTTTTTTTTTTACTTATAAATGTTTTATTGATTTTTTAGTTTTACATTTAAGTATTCAAAAAGCAACGTGGCAGCTGGGCCAATCGATAACACAATAACATACAAATATGTTTAGTACAAGTCTCAAACTACTACATCAAATTTTTCCTCTCTTTTCCCCTCAGTATTCACTGTCTCCTGTCTAAACTAATACAATTCTTATTAAATCAATTAAATAAAAATGACATTCTTACATTTATCAATAATTTTGGCTTATACATATCATTATTTTAACATTCAGTCTTTATAGACAATCAATGTCCTAATTAGTTTTCCCCAATTTTTAATTTCCTGTTAATGTTTAACTTTAACATTTAGTATTTATAATTTCCAAATTTTAAGTAATCAAAGTTCGCATTATCACAATTCATCACAAAATCTAATATTCAGAATACACATCTTATCTACAGTATTTGGATATATTCTATTTCTCACCATCTTACCTCAACCAATTGATAATACAGTATAACATTCTTGTTTTCTATTAATTTCCAAACATCTTAAATTTAGTAACCAAATTTTCTCTTGTTTCAACATCAAATGCTTCCTCTCTTTTTCTCTTAATATCTATTTATCTCATATTTAAGCTAATACAGTTTTTATTATATCAGCTAAATGAAAACATGTTTATTACATTTAACCATATATTTTAGCTTATATGTATCTTAATTAGCTTTACATTCAATCTTTATAAACAAATCAATATTCAAATTTAACTTTTAATATTTATACTTCCAAATTTTAAAATAACCAAAGTTTTCTTTATCTCAATTCATAATGAAATCTAGTATTCAAAGTACATCTTTTCAAATCAAGTATATTCTATTTTAATCCTTACTAATAAATCAAAGCCCCAAATCTTCCATATCTGTGCTTTTAAATCATCGTATAGATCTCCCTCTATTATTGTATATATTGTTTGAAATAAGAAAGGCCATCCAATCACCATTTTTTTTTGAAGGGGCTAACAAATCAATTTTCTATTTTTCTCTCTCAGTTTGGTTATCCTGAAGTGTTTATCTTCCCTTTGGTCTGTTCTTCTTGATCCTCAGGTTTCTTCTGGTTTATATAGAAAGTCTTTTCCATTTTTAAGTTGTCAATCCCTTTTCTGAGTTTTCTGTTAACTGTATTTGTTGATCAGTTGAATCTTCTATCATAGCATTTGATTGCTCCACTTCTTCTATTATATTCTGTGTAGTTAATTCTTTGGTTGTAATCAAAGTTTGGGTTCGTATATCTAGGCAGACATCTTGTCCTTCTCTGTAGCCTCTTATTTCATCAGTGGCTTTAAGTATAGTTTCATGAATTGCTTTCAGCATAAATAAAATCTGTTCCTGATTTTCATCCATGTTCTCTTAATGGTGTGAATTAAAAGTTTTACAACCAGAGAGTGAAAATAATTATCAGTGAGTATAGAACACAGGTGGGCTGCTCACAGCTGATTGCCAAGGTTAAAAAAGTCTTATAGTCTGGGCTTCAAGCCAAGTCTCTTCTAGGCAATAACAGATTGCAGTATCAGGTTTAGCCACAAGATGTCACCCATATGTTTAGGATTTTTTTAAAAAAAAATCCAAGATTTTTATAGTCCTTTTTCCAATTTTACTTCTTTTTTGTAAATAAAACCCAAATCTTCAATAAGGATAAGAAATCTTAGTCCTCAAGTATTAGAAAGATAAAAATCTAGTTAAAATCAGGTTATTCTTTCAACATTTTAAACTCTCCTGAATAGTCAGTTGCTGCTGTTTTTAGAGGATGGGATAGAGTTTCCCTTCTCTTTCTACTTTGGGCAGCTTACATAGGTGGAAAAAATAGTTAGGATTGAAGAGAGGTTCAGATCTCACCCAGTCTCATACATGCTGCTTTCTAGGTGCCTGGTGGTAAGTTTGACTTTGGCTGTCTGCAGCCTAGTAATGAACCACATTTCTATGGGCGGTCTTTTGTCCACCGATTTGGAGGGATGCACCAGATTGGACATAAGGGCTACCACCTTCTGTGATCCAGCAGGATTCCCCTTCTTTCTGGTTGCCCCTACAGTGTGACTTTCAACCCTTTCCAGGGTCCCCCAGCGATGTGAAATCAGATGTGGAAGATGGAGCTCGACTTCCAAATGTCTGTGGTGGCTGTGGTGGCAAAACAGAAATCTGAACATGCTATTCTTAATTTAATGGCAGCCTGGTATAATTTGATCAGAGGGAAAGACTTCTTATCTTTAAGTCCAAGTGCCCTTTCACAAAGATCTAAACTTTTTCCCCCCAAAAGCATTTTATTTTAATACATTCCGCCTTCATGGTAGAAAACTAGGCTTGACATGTTTTAAGTAAAACAGACTACTTAAAAGGTTTCATTCAGTTACTCTGACCTTGATATTTTATTCAGTATTAGTACAATCCTATAATATTACAAATGTCTAGTAGAAATGGGCACTAGTAGAAATTGCTATTTGTTGTAATTAATGTAAATATTGGACATGTATGGGGAAGTGGGAGAAATAAAGTTCTCCTTCTTGTTTTCCACTACATAAAAACCAATATGGGGGGGAGGAGAGATGGTTCAGCAGTTAAAGATACTGAACTTGTCAGCTACAAAGTTGACAGCCTGAGATCGAGACCTGAGTGCCACAGAATGGAGTGAGCTCCCATTCTTACCTTAGCTCCTGCTCACCTAGCAATTTGAAAGCATGCAAATGTGAGTAAAAAGATAGGTACCATTTTGGTGGGAAGGCAACAGTGTTCAGTGTGCCTTTGGCATATAGCCATGCTGGCTATATGATCACAGAAAATGTCTTTGGGCAACATTGGCTCCTTCAGTCAAGAAACGGAGATGAGCACCATGCCCTAGAGTTGGACACGACTGGACAGGGAAACCTTTACATGAGGACCATAAGAAATATAGCTTTCTTTTGACAGATGTAACTTCCATAACCCATTTTTCCTTTGGGATTTTATTTAGTCTGTATTTAGCAGAATGTACATATGTTTGAGAGAAACTAAACTTATAATAGTTTGCTGATATCAGACATGGTATCCTTACAGGGATTTACAGGGAGAGTTTAGAAGACATTTGTGCTTCAGTGATTCTTTTCTCCATGTTGAGTTCCACTTAATTTTGGTGACTGGGATCAAGCCTCCACCAATATATAGGGCTCCACTAGGCTACACACCCATGTCCCTTCTTTTTAACATCTACATGAAAAGTCTGGGTGAGGTCATCCATCATTTATGGATTAGGTATCACCAGTACATAGATGATACTCAGCTGTACATTGGAACTTTGAGCTATCTAAATGATGTTGCCCACAAGCTGTCGAAATGGAAGCAATGATAATTTAGATAGAGAAAAACAGGCTTAAGCATAATTATAGTGAAACTGAGTGCTATAGTAATTTGGATTCTGTAGATCTAGGAAGTATCCATTTAGGAGTTTAATGGATTCAAAGCTCCTGCTGGAAAAGTAGATGCCAACTTTAATCAAGAAAGCCTTTGCACAAATAAATGGTTCCTTAAACTGTTTTGTCACAGAGTACCTTTCCACTTATGAAGGACCCCAAAAGAGTTTTTGTTTGTACAGGCTATATTAATTAATATTTACTGTATTAAAAATTAAAATTGATGTATTTGTTACTGCTATCACATCTTATAATTGTTTAATGGATTTTTCATATTGTATTATTTTTCAACCTCAGCTGACAAATCATTTTAATTTCACAGACCCCAGAGAGGGTCACGGGAGATAGGGGTTTTAAAACCACACTTTAAGAAAACACTGCATTAGTCCCAGTCCATGAACTATTTTGATGGTGGAATCTTTAAATTGTTCTCACCTATGAAAAAGTTTCTTGGTTCTTCTTTGTCATCATCCTTTCAGGCTAATTGTTGATTTTATCTTTTTTAATGCTCAATCAACCAAGCTCTGCACATTAGCAATGCCCAGAACAGTTTTTTGAATTGGGTGGCCTTACACATCTCTCTATCTCTTTTTCTATGTCTCTGTGTGTGCATGTGTGTGTGTGTGTGTGTGTGTGTGTGTGTGTGTGTGTGTGTGTGTGTGAGAGAGAGAGAGAGAGAGAGAGAGAGAGAGAGAGAGAGAGAGAGAGAGAGAGAGAGATGTTGCTATTGTTGTGTTGCTTATCTTCCTATTGCTTTATTCTTTTTTTCTTTGTTTATTACCGTAAGTACATAATGTCAAACTACATCTCCACATGCAACCTATCCATACCTATTTGGATAGCCTATTAAGTTAGTTGTCATCAAATCAACTTTGATTCCTAATGAGCTTGTATTCTACTCTATTTGTAACCTAAAAAAAATATGGATGGCAAGAGCAGGGAGAGGTGATACTTTCATACAAAGGTTCAATTTTGATAGCAAGTACGTATTTCCTGATTCATTAGTTTTAGATTGCAAAGAGATACAGTTGCATACATTTCCCTCAGATAACCAGATGAATAAATAGCATACATGGAGGGTAATACAATGCTGAATGCATGGCCACATTTCCTATGCAGAATATGTCCTTCAAGGAACTGAATCCTTTACAATTTTGTACTAGTACCTGTAAAATCCTGAATGAGAAACTACCTGTTTCAGTTGTTGCTCTAATTTACTTTATGTGTCATGCAACATAGATCGAGTAAGTCATGATAAAGCTACATATGACTTGTAAATACAGGAATGTCACTCTCATATCAGAAGTTACTTATTCTTACCTGCAATTTTTGCTGGCAAACACATTAATCTCTTGCAGTCACTGATACACAAGTCACCACTTAAGCAATTATTACTCAGAGACCGATAAAATATGTTTACCTTTTTTAATATTCTAAAATGCCTAAAAGCAACCAAATTCAAAAACCCAAAATAGGGCATTTTGTTTTCTTTTACAAAGGCACCTTGCAAACTGTCATTAGATAAAGCTATCTGTCTTATGTTTCTAATGATAATGCAATCAAAGTCCTCCCTTTTTCAAAGGAAGGATATAAGCCCAATTTTACATTGCCTTAATTGAGGTCTGAGCCATCACTGGCTATTGTATTGCCCACATTTATTTAAGTCTTTTTTCATAAGTCATCAGTTATAGAAACATAATGCTGAAATATCAAAGTCTTTTTTCTTTACTTGGCAAAAAGCTAATGTGCAAAGTTTGGTTGATTGAGTGTTAAATGAAATTGTATCCAGACTGTAAGATGCTATTGCCCACTAAAGCAGCTTTCCTATGAGTTGTCCCACTGATTTAAATTCATTTGCCTCATATCAAAGAAGTGTGTTAGCTGTCCTTTGGTTGCTGCTGTTTATTAGCAATGGAAGTATAGTTAAATGCCAGCTCAGAAACAAACTAGGTATGCCTATAGGCACAATTGGCAATTTAAGCATGCAACAGCAATTTTGCAGTTATTAGTCACCCAATTATGCTTTTAACTTTAGTTAATTCTTTTGCATGTATGAGAAACAAAAATGGATTGCAAAGTATAGCTGTGTTTTACTCTATTTCAATCAGATGTGACTGACCCAAAACAACAAAAGAAGTGAATTGAAATTACTTTCCACTTATAATCCTCTATAGAGTTAACCAAGACTAAGCCTCATTAAATACAAAGGCTTACCTTTAAAGAAGCATACCTATATTGTGCTATTCCCCTTTGCCCTTCCTTTCTTTTTCTTCTTGTTCCTTTATCATTCTATGCTCAGTGTTAAGAAATCAGTGATAGGAGCTATTTTTCATGATTATGGCAGGGACCATGATATTAAATTAATTATTGCCCCATGATAAAATTGCTGTCACAGGAAGTTAAACATTTCCATTGCTTTATGCTTTCCAAATTGAAATCTAAAAGCATTTTTTTCCTAAAACAAACAAACACAAATAAATAAATAAAAATATGAAATTCACAAGATTTGCAGTCCCAGTCCAGATATATCAGTCATCTATCTATCTATCTATCTATCTATCTATCTATCTATCTATCTATCTATCTATCTATCTATCTATCTATCTATCTATCTATTTTTTATTTTAATCCCATTTATATCCCGCCCTTCTCCGAAGACTCAGGGCGGCTTACAATTTAAAGCACAAATCAATGTTATCTTAAATAAAAATCATGACTATTTTCAAAACATGGATATTATATGAAATGTTGCTTGTTTTATTATTCTTCAACACTTATGTGATAGAGAAAGAATATCTGCCACATATTCAAAGATGGCGGCTGCAACTGCTCCTTCTTTCATAAGCGCTACTTTGATCAGGCAATTCATAAACCTGCTGCCTTGACTTTTTTTTTGAGCACCCTGCTCTTTCACAGATATCCCTGAGCCTGAGCTTGGATCATATTTATAATAGTGCTGAATGAAGTACTATCTCTTTTTTTCTGAAAGCCTTATGGAAGATACATTCATGATTCTTTCCATTCCGAAAATAATGTAGCTGAACCTTTGAATTTAGCTGGTACAGACACATTTTTCATTCAGTTTGATTTCTTTAGGTCAGAAACTATCAAACATCTAATTCCTTTAGAAACAGCACAAAAAAGCATGGGAAGCTATTAAAATCAAATCCAGGGGAAATGAAATATTTGTCTTTAATTTGCCTTAGTGAATGAGCTCACAAAGCAGCAGATCTACTCAAGTTTTAAGAAAATGAAACTGAATTCATTGTATGAATTAAGATTTTTAAGGATTTTTGCATTGGTAAATTAAAAAAAACAATTGAGGAAAAGTGTACTTTCAGATAAGTAAAGGTATTCCCTTCAGCGACAGAATATTCCCAATGGTTCTCTGTTGAAGGAAAATAGCATCCATATTACATACCGTATATACTTGAGTATAAGCCGAATTTTTCAGCCCACTTTTTGGGCTGAAAAATCCACTTCGGCTTATACTCCAGTGAACAAAAAAAAGAACTTACTGAGGACTTGCGCGCGCGACTTGTGTGTGTGTGTGTGTGTGTGTCAGACCCGCAGGAATGGCTAGTAAAGGTGGCGGCAGTCCGGCATTTGCATTTCTCTGTGTGTCAAGCCCCGTGGGCCCGACACACAGGAGGGGGGGGACGCCGCTTCCTTACCAGCCATTCCCGTGGGTCTGACACACACACACATGCATGAGGGGGGGAAACGCTGGACTGCCGCCGCCTCTACCAGCTCTGCAAGCCTTTGCTGCCCCTTCTCTCCACTGCCTGGCCTGAACAGAGGAGCCGAAGGGAGCAGCTCTGCAAGGCTCTGCCGCTCCCTTCTCTCAGCAGCCTGGCCCGAACGAAGGGACGCCACTTCGTTCGGAACAGGCAGCGGAGAGAAGGGGCGGCAGAGGCTTGCAGAGCTGGTAGAGGCGGCGGCAGTCCAGCGTTGTTTCCCTCCGCGTGCATGTGTGTGTCTGTGTGTGTGTGTGTGTGTGTGTGTCAGACCCACGGGAATGGCTGGTAGGGAAGCGGCATTCCGGCATTCCCCCCCTTCCTGTGTGTCGGGCCCACGGGGCTCGACACACAAAAAAATGCAAACGCCGGACTGCCGCCACCTCTACCAGCCATTCCCGTGGGTCTGACACACACACACACACACAACTGTATCTCAATAGAAATTTTTTAAAAAATCATTATTAAGTAGTCATGTTTCAAATGTAAATTTTCTAATGTAAAGTTTATTATTAAACATTTATTTTCATGGCAATTTTCCCAAAGGGACCAAACTGAGTGATTCTGGTAACATTCCTCAAAATTACAGAACAAGGGTTTATGTCAAATCTTCATGGCAATTAATGGAAAATGTATAAAAACAATACTTGGCACAATACACCCCAAATAAGACTTTTAGAAAACATTATTGTTACACTGATTTCCAACAGATAATAAAAAGTCTTTGATACTATTTTAGACTCAGAGTTTATATTGATTGGGACACAGTGATCTTGATGACTCTGATGATAAATAATTATTTTACTGTGGTAAGCAACTTAAATATTTAATTTTATTTTTATTTCCTTATTTTTATTTTGACCAGCTCCAATTGACATATGAGATTTAGGCAGAATATATACATTGAAAAGAGAAAGATGTCTGCATAATTGTCACCAATATTTATCCCCCAAATGCCTGTTCACGTAAAATACCTTTGATCTTGAAGAAGGCATAAAAAGGGTAACGGGTGGAAGCAAACAATGGAGAAGACTGTGGGTCCATGTTTGTTGTTGTTGTTTTGTATACACTAAAGAATGCCAAGCAATATAGAACTCTGTGAATTAAAGAACTTTGAATTGACTTCAGAAATCTATTCACAGGTAAAATAGTTACATGAAAGCTCTCATCCACTAAGCACTATAATCGCTACCAATAGTGGCTTCTGAAACATCAGGAAGGTAGCCCCATGGGAAAATACATTGCAGTTATCTAGACAAGTGGTAAAAAAGACATCAATATCCTGATCCAGTTAGGGCCACAACTGATAACCAGCTAGATCAAGCTAGATGAATGTCTCTTGGCCATGACTTCTGTCACCAATTACAAGAGGATCCCTAGTTTCTTTACAGGGATAGGAATACCATCCAGAGACAGCAGAGGAGCAATTGAAGTATCAGAGTGTTGTAGATAAATGACAACTACATCTTTCTGGGATTAAGTCTAAGCTTGTTCCTTCCCATCTGGACCTTTACAACCTCCATACATCAGGTTAGGACTTTCATTTCCAAGCTGGCTTGGGATGTAAAGTTGAGCATTACTAAAATACTTTACCCAGAATTAGTGATGACCTCTCTCAGTGGCTTCATACAAATTTAAGAAACTAATGGCTAGCCCTGCAGAATTTGATTTATAATATAATTTATCATTTATGAGCTGTCAAATTGCCATATAACTTTGGACAGTTTATAACTAGGAACCCATATACATACATACATACATACATACATACATACATACATACATACTCAGCCTTCCATCCTTCCGAGGTAGGTAAAATGAGGACCCAGATTGTTGGGGGCAATTAAGTTGACTTTGTAATAATGCCGCTTGGGGGTGTGTGTGAAAGCCCTAATAAGCAGGCATATACATAGAATGAAGGCTACTGCTAAGCTTGTAAGCCGCCCTGAGTCTTCGGAGAAGGGCGGGATATAAATGGAATTAAAATAATAAATAATAATAATAATAATACATACATACATACATACATACATACATGAGAGAGAGAGAGTGGGAGAGAGAAAGAGATTAGATGACCCAAGTAATCAGTTTAATTCAAGCAAACCAAAACGCTTCCAGAATCACTCTGTTCGCAATACCTGACAGAACTGGGAGAACAGCCAGATCTTCAGCAGTTTCTTGAACAACATACTTAGGGACTGAAAATGGGCTCATATCTGTGATTAGTGCAATTGAATTGCTTTGCTTCTGTTGGTCTATGACTGTAAAAAAGTTTTGGTTTAGTTTGGTTTGGTTTGGTTTGGTTTGGTTTGGTTTGGTTTGGTTTGGTTTGGCTTGGCTTGGCTTGGCTTGGCTTGGCTTGGCTTGGCTTGGCTTGGCTTGGCTTGGCTTGGCTTGGCATGGCATGGCATGGCATGGAATGGCTTGGTTTGGTTTGGTTTGGTTTGGTTTGGTTTGGTTTGAAGATTGCTTAGGATCAATTCCATCCAATGCCTTAGTCACTTTTTTTCTAATTTAAAAATCCCAAAATATGTTAATATCTCCACTTGAAGGATTTGTTCCTACCCACTTTATTGTGGGTTTTCATTGCACTTTATATTTCCCAGCATGTCAGTATCCACCTTGATATGGAACAGCCAAATGCATTATATTTCAAAGGCAGAGACATTACAGAAATCTATAAACCTGTGTTATGATTTCTGCTGTCTGATTCACACTCCCTTTCTTTAAAAAAAATCTTAATACAGATTTGCCTCCTCTCACTTCCATTGCTACTTTACACATGGTAATACTTTAAGGGATAAGGCAATATCTCTGTTTCTTAATTTTTCATGCAATATCACTCCTTGGTTATTCCTCTCAAATTGCTTTTTCAGTAGTCAGAATTTATATTTTAAATATTCATGCAAGATTAGACTTCCTATATTTTCAAATGCTTTTTTTTCACTTACATTATGCTTCTAAGAGACAAATTTTCTGAATGTTTCTATCTAGACTGTTCAATCGAGCTGTCTCCAGGTATACTCTTCCAATTCTATCCAGGGCATACAAACAGTTATGAGTGCTTTAAACCAACCAATCGGAAAAAAATTAGTTGAGAATGGCTGATTTAAACATGAAGATGGAAAATGAATTATTAGCATAAAATGTGAGAATCTTCTTCTTGACTAAACTAATATCTATTCAGACTATTAGAGCTTCAGTCCCATAGCTGCATAACTAAGCATCTCTAAACCTAACGCTTCTGAATAGATATCTAGGACTGTCCTGGAATGCTAGGCATTAGACTACAAAGGACAGAGAGAAACACCAGAGACATCAAATATCCCTGGTCTGAGCTGGAATATTGACTGATCTGTTTTTCCCTCTGGCCTTGAAAGGAGAAAGAAGAGCTGCTCAGAATTCCAGGTCTTTAGTCTGCACTGAACAAACAGATTTCTTCTTCCCACAGGATGCCTTTGTGTTGTGTCTACCTATGACCAGGTGTAAGTAGGGAACTGCTTCAGAGATGGAACAGGCACCATATTCAGTTTCATTCTAGTGAGAAATGGATCACCAACATTGAAGTCACATTAAATTTGGCGAGTGGACTAGCTTTATGGTTGCCCATAGCAATCAATGAAATCTAGGAATACAATTTACTTTAGAGTGTGTGTGAGTCCCTGGGTAAAGTGTGAGATATTCTTGGAGAGGGAAGGAAGGCAGGAAGAAGATGAGAGTGCCCTAATTCAAGTGATCACTATTATTATTAGTGAAGATTGGGAGAAAACCTTTAAGATCCAAGACTTCTAGGTGATTGTGGGCTATTACTCCTCCAGTGTCTCCTACCTGTATCAAATATTTTGTGGCCCAGCCTGTTTTTGATCTTCTCTGGTGGCATTGGTGCTAAAAGCCAAGAACTTATTCATCCAGCTGAACAAGCACCTGGATAGGTGATGATGGCATGGAGTTGATTTAACTATACTAAATTGCCATTAGAGGATGAAGTGATCTCTTTGGCTTTGGTTGCCTATTATCAACTGCATCCTTTATTAGACAGGCACAGGATAGCTACAATTTTTCATGCACAAGTTTCATATGATTTTAAATAGTATAGCAGAGCAGAGCAGAGAATAGATTTTTTTTGCTTTAATTGGAGGCCTCTTTTAGATACTTTGACCTAGAATACACACATATATTATATATACATACAAATATAGGTACATATTAGATCAATCCACCACAAACAAGATTTTTTTCCCTCCGTGAAACAATTTCATTAGTGAAAAACAATGCTTTGCCTTCCTGCTTTCAGTCACATTGATCCAGAGATGGTTAATCCATTTACAAAAAAAGTTCTAAGTATGGCTGTATGAACTGATCATAGATTAGTTGCAGTCAGTCAATGTAAATGAATCAGAATGAAATTTACTCCTTCATTTACAATTGAGAAATTGTTCCTATTTTGAAATCTCCAGGATTTGGATTTTTTTTCTTTTTCCTTTTTTGTTGACCTTATCTGTTATGCCTCTGTCCAATGGTGGGATTCAAATATATGAACAACTGGTTCTCTGTGTGGATGCCACTTCCAGAAGTCCATTGTGGGCCTAGGCAACAAAAAATTAGCTACCAGTTCTACCGAACTGGTGCGAACTGGCTGAATCCCACCACTGCCTTCTGGAATCAACATTTATAGATATTCCAGTAGACTCACTCTGAGTTGTGAAATTTCCTAGAGGGCTTAATAATAGTTCTTTTCAAAATGATAACTCAGCAAGGCTAATGTTATTTTCTATAGAGGTTTCCAGCATTTAGTCGAAATCTATACACTATCAAATCACATTAATGCATAGGATCCAGACACCTGTATGTTTATATTTAATACAACTGAGTAATATTCTGATGATTTATTTGGGCAGGTTCCTCATTTTTAGATTTGTATTAACAAAGGAAGACTTCCTTAGGAATCAAACAAACATTAAAAATGAATAAAGTATATAGTACAAGACAAGAACTGTTGTCCATATCGGGTGACAATAAACTTCATATTTCTCTATTTTCATTGTTTCAAGTATTATTGGATTCCATTTCTGGTTATTCCATATTCAGGTAGGTTCAATTATTTTTAATTATTCTTTGCCTGATGATCATTACTGTATGTGTATGTATATGTGTGTCTCCATGTGTATGTATATAAATATGTGTGTGTGTGTTTGTGTGTGTGTGTGTATTATCTATCTATCTATCTATCTATCTATCTATCTATCTATCTATCTATCTATCTATCTATCTATCTATCTATCTATCATCTATCTATCTATCTATCTCTATCTATCTATCTATCTATCTATCTATCTATCTATCTATCTATCTATCTATCTATCTATCTCAATATATTATGTACAGTATATGCATATATGCAGTATATATGTGTGTGTGAATACTCTATATATGTATATATATATGCATATATGTACTGTATGTACTGTATATGTGTGTGTGTGTGTGTGTACATACATACTGTATTTGAGCAGCAGTGATGAAGATGCTTGCCTCCCACTCAGAAGGTTGAGAATTGAATCCTAAGTAGCGACAGATGTTTCTCTCTTAAGGTAAAAAGGAAAAAAAAAATCTGCTATGTACTCCATGTGGTGTTAGGAAGTGCATCTGGCCAGTAAACACTCAGCTCCATCCAGTCGCCCTGACTCTACCCTGAATTAAGGAATTACAGGGTAAAAGGGAGTTTATACTGTATATGCTGTATTTATGTATGTTTGTGTGTGTCTATACACATACATACTGTACATACTATACATACATACTGTATGTATATACTATTGTTAGGCATATGGTGTTAGCCTACAATGTTGGGTTGAAAATATATTAACCATGATGTTATGTCTTTAAGATGTTAATTGGCCAATGGGTGTGTAAGTGTTCTCATGGCCATAAAGGGGAGCTAGAAATGTAGCTTTTCTCTCTCTGCATTCACTGATCTCTACTATTACTGTTTTTGCTCTGCTGTTGGTTTACTACTGTTGTAAACCTGAATTGTGTTTTGACCTCTGGACCGGTAAGAAGACTTTGTATTTTGGATTGCTACTTGGACTGTTTATTTTTGAATGTGCATTATTTTGTTCTTATACCACCTCAAAAGTAAACTACTTTTTGCTTTTACAACTCAGTGTACTCTTGTGGTTTCTGTGTGACTCTTGCTGCTCTCAGTACCCTTCCTCATCTGTGCAACTCTTTGGTAGCACAAGGAGACCTCTGCACAACAAATTACTTAACAACTATAATTATATGTATGTTCTTTACTATATACTTTTTATTTCTTTTCTGTTTTTCTTTTTCTTTTTTCCTTTCTGTACTTTTTTGTTTTTTAGTCTGCATTAGTTTTTATCTTTTAACTATTTTTTAAATAAAACTAGCATTAAAATGTTTCTGACATTAGTGAAGCAATATTCTTAAGCAGAGAAACAGCCACTCAAGTAAAGTTACAGCACTTTAAATGTACTACGCTTGATGTTCATTATTGGAAAATTTATATTATGTGGCTAGGTCAAATGCTTTTCAACAAGTATTCAGTTATCAATTGATGAGAATGCTAGTGTTATTTTGCTCCATGTACAAAGTGTAGCCTTTCTCTCTGATCATCGACTTTTGTTTTCTATGACAATAGCAAAAATATTCAAAGCAAAGTAGGATTGGTGAGTTCAGGCAATTAAAGAAACATCACATTTCTGTAGTCCTATACTGAAATTGATACTTCTTTCTGAAACTAGCTGTAGCTTGCTTCCTCTGGAGATATCTCACTGATTTCATTGTATGTCTCCAAACTAAGGTACATGTTAGGGCTTACAGCAAAATCCTATATAGAAAAATGTACACAGAAGTGCATTCTCCTGGATTCAACAGGATTTTATTGGAAAAAAGCCTGAGGCTGGTTTTCTGTATCTCCTTCTATGCCCACTTATTTTGGCGGGATATAGTTCTCAGTAGACATGTATAAGATTGCACTGTTAATAACTTTGCCAACTAATGGAGTTTCAAGTCAGTAGAATTCTTAGTGAGGTGACTTTGGTTAATTTAGTAGTTCCCACTAGGCTCATCTAGCTCTTGTATGCACAAGAAAATAAAACAAAAATCCTCTGAATTATATTTCACTTACCTTGCATTGAGTTGGAAAAAAATCAGATAATTACAGTACTACAAGGGCCTGATGTTCTTATTCGTTATTTGCTATCTATTATGTTTGTAATAGATAGTAATTGGTTTGTGAGTTTCATGCACTCTGTATGTTATTAAGATAAAATTGTTCTCCGCAACTTCTGTTCTCTGTTTTACTACAGCTAATGAAAGCTTAGCTTGAAAAATGCCTAATTCTGCTTCTGAGCAAGATCTTTTGGGAAGCTTTCAAATAGGTGAAAATGTTACAGTATCTAGGATTTTTTAAAAAAAAAAATATGACGCAATTTATTTATAAAGTCACTTATGCTGCCACTGTAAGAAGAATTTTAAGATAATAATAATAATAATAATAATAATAATAATAATAATAATAATAATAATAATAATAATAATAATAATAAGAAGAAGAAGAAGAAGAAGAAGTTGGAAGGGACCTTGGAGGTCATCTAGTCCAACCCCCTGCTCAGGGAGGAAACCCTACACCATTTCAGACAAATGAGTGTCCAGTCTCTTCTTAAAAATGTCCAGTGTTGGAGCATTCACCACCTCTGGAGGCAGGTTGTTCCACTGGTTAATTGTTCTAACTGTCAGGAAGTTTCTCCTTAGTTCTAGGTTACTTCTCTCCTTGACTAGTTTCCATCCGTTGCTTCTTGTCCTGCTTTCAGGTGCTTTGGAGAATAGCTTGACTCCCTCTTCTTTGTGGTAGCCCCTGAGATATTGGAACACTGCTATCATGTCACCCCTCACTCTTCTCTTTGTTAAACTACACATACCCAATTCCAGCAACCGTTCCCTATATGTTTTAGCCTCCAGCCCCCTAATCATCTTTGTTGCTCTTCTCTGTACCCTTTCTAGAGTCACAACATCTTTTTTACATCGTGGTGACCAAAACTGGATGCAGTATTCCAGGTGTGGCCTTACCAAAGCATTGTAAAGTGGTATTAGTACTTCACGTGATCTTGATTCTATCCCTCTGTTAATGCAGCCTAGCACTGTGTTGGCTTTTTCGGCAGCTGCAGCACATTGCTGGCTCATATTGAAGTGATTGTCTACTAGGACTCCTAGATCCCTCTCACAGTTACTACTATTGAGCAAGGTACCACCTATACTATACCTGTGCATTTGATTTTTCCTGCCTAAATGTAGAACCTTACTTTTTTCACCATTGAATTTCATTTTGTTAGATAGTGCCCAGTGTTCGAGTCTGTCCAGATCCTTCTGTATCTTAAGCCTATCTTCTGGAGTATTGGCTATTCCTGCCAGCTTGGTGTCGTCTGCAAATTTGATGAGTTCCCCATCTATCCCCTCATCCAAATCGTTAATGAAGATATTGAAGAGCACTGGGCCCAGAACAGAGCCCTGGGGCATCCCACTACACACTTCCTTCCATGTAGATGCAGTTCCATTGAGGACCACACACTGAGTACAGCCTGTCAGCCAGCTCCGAATCCATCTGGTGGTGATGCTATCTAACCCACATTTTTCTATCTTATCAAGTAGTAGGTTGTGATCTACTTTATCAAATGTCTTACTGAAGTCCAAGTAAATTATATCTACAGCATTCCTCTGGTCCACTAATTTTGTCACTTGGTCAAAGAATGTAATAAGATTTGTCTGGCATGATCTGTTTTTGACAAACCCATGTTGACTTTTAGTGATGACTTTGTTTGCATCAAGGTGTTCGCTGACTCTTTCAACAACTAATTGAGTTGTTGAAGTTTTCATTGGGGTTTCATCAAGAGATGGGAAGGAAATGTTAATTCTTTTAATCAGTGCTTTTTTGTAAAAAAAAAAAAAAAAAAGAACCCACACACGTCACACAACCCGCCTTGCCTACCCTACAAGGTTCCATCCAAAAATGGTGCCAGAACTCCACTCTGGGCATTCTATGACAAAAAAGCCCTGCTTTTAATAAACTAATACATACAAATAGGCTACAGCATAAACAATTTTAAAAAAAAAATCAAAATTGTTTCAGAGATTGCTGCTATAGTAGATGGCAGCATGTAACTGATCTAGGGTGATCCCCAGAAACCTAAATAGAATATGACCTTGTTAGTACTTACTTGGGAGACAATTAGAAAATTTCAGGACTATAGGTCAGACTGGGATCTCGCAAAGGAAACCAGAGTGGAAACTCTTTCCATTTTGTTTCCAAAGAGAACCATATAGACATGAGCTCAGTGTGCTCAAGATCTAATAACATAGCTGCCCTTTTCTAATGGATGTCAACCCCCCCTCCCCCAAGATCATGGATCACAATTCAACAACAAATAACCAGTCTACCTATGATTTTGTTTCCCATTTGTATTGTTCCTGTTATTTGAAACAGGAGTGGGCTTGGTTCATCTGTATGAGTTTTCCATCAATAACACTGCATCATTCTCTTGCTTTATGCTTCCTATATTCTGACTATGGAATATAAAGAGACTCTAGCTGTCAATGCATCTCCCATAAACACTTGCAATTCTTGGGTGTTAATTGAAGAAAGAAAAGTCAGGTAAGTGCCCTGGTACATACCATCTTCCTTTAGGTTCAATAAACTAGTAAAGATTTGATCACAGCATGAGGTAGTCAGCAAGAACAGACCCTCAGACTGAAAGGTCCAACACTGCAAATCATTCACATGAATTTTGAGCTCTCATAATAACATTTCAAGGATTGAAAAGCACTTTGCTATTTTTTTTCTAATTTAAACATTCTAAATACAGAAACTGCAACTATTTGATAATAGATTAAGATGTCTTTTTAAAATAATATTTTAGGAGCTGTTACAGAGAAGAGGGCGTTGACCAAAGCACCTGAGGGCCGATTAGAAATAACATGTGTAAGAGCTTTAAAGAGAGATCCAGCCTAGAATTAAAGTTAAATTACCTGACAATGAGAACAATTAATCAATGAAACAGCTTGCCTCCAAAAATTATGAGTAGTCCATCAATGGAGGATTTTAAGAAGAGATTGGACAGCCATTTGTCTGAAATAGTATAAGATCTCCTGCTTGGACAGGGGGTCGGACTAGAAGACCTCCAAGGTCCCAACTCTATTATTATGTACTGTATTCTGTAATATCCCTACATGAACAGTTGACACACAGTGCAATTCCTATCTTCCAATGGTTAAAACTAATGGCCATATTAATAAGCAGCCTGCATTGATTCATATTAATAGCATACACAGGCTCAGAATTTTGCAATGCAAATCCCTTATTTATTTATTTATTGTTTAAAAAATAAAAACACACATGCACTTGTTTTAAAACAAACTACCAGATCAAGGTTGCTTGTAAGAACTGTGCATGCTTAAAAAAAATACACCACTAGCATATTTAAACATGTACATTAAGAAAAGCACATACAGAAATGTCTTTGAATATTCATGCACATCTTTTTTCTCAGTGCATATGAACTGATGCATAAATGTGGCTGAACTATAGTTGTTTAAATGAAAATTCTAGCCAAAAGTGATAATGAATTGCCTATGCATACTCGAAACACTACGTAGCACATCACACATGTGATATTAAATCATGTAGCAGCACATTAGTGTAAAACATAAGCATAATTCTTCCAATCACTCAGCTTGATATTCATTTGGTAGATTCCAGCATATATAACGGACCAAACAATCTTACTGAAGCAGCAGAATAGATTGCATATTTTTCTTTTATACATTCTGCCAAAATTCAGATGTTTATTGATACAAATAAAGAGGAAATACTACACACAGTGAAGCACACATAAATCTTAGTGATTTCAGTGAACTGTACAAGCTCATAAAATGCACCAGATTGCAGCCAAGTGTACTGCAGATGCATGACTTATAATCAACACATGTGGCTAATAAACAGAATAGGAACTAATTTTGATGATCTTGCTTTGATAGCTGGGAGCAAGTGGTGGAATTAAGCTTCTTTATCTATCTTTATCCATCATCTGGAAGCTGGCAGTAAATTTAAATATATTTTTTGTGCTTGGTTCTTTAATCTTATGCCTTAGCACAATTTAGCTCAACTCAGATTATGAAGACCTGAAATTTTGTGATGTAGAGTATTATAGTATGATAATAGTATAAAAAAGGATGAATATTCTGAAGACTATTCAGAGAATATTCTCTGAGAATTATCGAGAAAAAATACAAAATCAATAACATAGGCTTCAAACTGCATTGAAAAGGCTCTTGGAAAGCCAGTAAAAATAATTAGTTATAATCAAATAATATTCCTGGAATTTGGAAAGTTAATGATAGAAAGTAGACTAGATTATTTATTAAATTAATATAATATGGTTATGAAAAGGAATACATTGTCAATAATGTGGCTATCAACTAATGAAATATGAGCAAAATCATGTTTCAGTGAGTTCACCAGATTTTATAACACATTCTGTGTGAAGATACAGAAATGATATTTGAGTTCACATACAAATGAACAGCCTTCATACAGCTTTCACTCTTCTATGCAATCTGGCAAGAAAAAAAAAGTCAGTACTATTTTATTTTTTCATTTTTTAGAAAAACAACTAAACTCATTGTTAGTAAAATAATGAAAAGGATGATAGCTATCATTTTATGACATAATCTACCTGCATTCAAATAGCAAGACTCTTTGTAAGAGGAGAGCTGAATGCAGAATTTTTTAGAATCCTTTAATGAAAAAACCCATTGCATTATGCTAAGAGGGCCTAAATTGCATTGTTGTTCCTCTCTAATATTTTGTCAAAATAATTCAACAATGATGTTGCTTTAAAATCTGAACAGTTTTTTTCTGCATCAATTCTTTAAAAAGAGGGGGGGGACAATAGATGCATATATTCTAACAAAACAGTCCAGATTGTTCAGGAACTATTTTCTTAGCTGATAAATTTTTAAAAAAGGAAATTGCAAAGGATTTCATAAGGTAAGACTCAAAACAGAGAAGATTATTGCAATCGTACAATAATAAAGTCCATTTAAATAACATGGATAACATTAAAGGTAAAGGTAAAGGTTCCCCCGCACATGCGTGCTGGTCGTTTCCAACTCTAGGGGCCAATGCTCATCTCCGTTTCAAAGCCGAAGAGCCAGCGCTTGTCCGAGGACGTCTCCGTGGTCATGTGGCCGGCACGACTAGACGCCAAAGGCGCACGGAACGCTGTTACCTTCCCACCGTAGTGGTCCCTATTTTTCTACTTGCATTTTTACGTGCTTTTGAACTGCTAGGTTGGCAGAAGCTGGGACGAGTAACAGGCGCTCACTCTGCTACGCGGCACTCGGGATTCAGCCTGCCAAAGTGCCGACCTTCTGATCGACAAGCTCAGCATCCTAACCCACTGAGCCACCGCGTCCCTTGGATAACATTATACTATCATTATTAATACCATTAAGTGGAATTTCTCAGAAGCCAGGGTTTTTTCCTATTTTTTTTTTTTTTGAAATCTTTCTTTTTTCCTGCCTTCTAAGAAAATGTTATGGTATACTAAAGTAATGTTATGGTATTCTCTCAAGAGACTCCATTATCTTTGGGCAGTGACTACTATTTTCCATCTACAATACCCCTAATTAAACAAGATCAACATTATTAAGGTTGTAAAAATGGCAGTTTGGCTATAGACTGGAAGTGAAGCTGCAAAATGTAACAGTAGCCAAGTACAAAATTATAGCAATCTTTTAGGGAGAAAAAAAACAAAAAAAAAAAAAACAAAAAAAACCCAAAACCAATGAAAATATAGCAAATTAAAACTCATAATAAAAACAAACTAGTTAAAGAGATATGTCCTTACTGATCTTCTAAGGCAAAAATAGGCCAAATGCTACTCTTTAAAACTGGGGTTCTGTGGCTGAAATAAAGAGGTGCAAAAGATATCAGGACCTGGTTGAAGAAAGTGTAATGTCTTTTCATGGTGGATTTAAGAAGCTTGTCCATCATTAGCAGAATGTATATGGTGAACAGTGATGATTATATAAAGCAAAAAATATAGATAACAAAAGTACTCAAGGACTATTTTACTATTTCATTTATTAAAATATTCCTACTTAAATTTAAATTATGGAAATAGAAGCATCACTTTTCATTCAACCCTCATGTGTATTACATATATATATATATATATATATATATATATATATATATATATATATATATATATATATATATATATATATATATATATATATATATATATATATACATATATATATATATATATATACATATATATATATATATATATATATATATATATATATACATATATATATATATATATATATATATATATATATATATATATATACTTTTCATACATGTATATATGTACATTCATAAGTGTCAAAAGTAGAAACTTGGCAGCTACATGCCTTATTGTTTTCCTCTTGTCATTCGAGTAAAGGGAGCAGAGAGATGAGGCTTCGAATGGGTTAGTTAGACAAATGAAACCCCTCCAATTCTACAGATGTTTGTTGAGACAAAGATGTATGGAAACGTTTCCACCACTGTGAAGCAGATAACGGAAGCTTCTCAAAACAATGAAAAAATGTTTACCTGAACTACGTGGACATTTGGGTGATTTGGCTTGGAATATCATTGTTATATGTTTTGGTTAGATGTCTAGGTATTTTACAGTTATTTTTCCTTTGCATATACCATGTCATGTATTCAATAAACAGTAAAAGTTTCAGAAATGAAAGAAAATCTTTATTTGGATACCCTGTCCCATTGCCCATTGGACTCTCCTTTCATTTCTCCATCAAAGAGCTCAAGTGAGTGGCGGGAGCTTACTCCACCATGCAGCAGCACTCGGGTCTCAAAAACACAGGCTTGCTAACCTCCAACCCAGCATCCTAACCACATGAGCTACTACACTCCTGAATAGTTTCAATAAAGCACAGCCATGTTTCATTATAACCATGCATACAGTATGGACCCTATATCTTAACCCTGTTGCTATCTACTTCCTTTAGTTAAGATGGAGCAAATTGTAAGGACCTGCCTCAACTAGATCTCCCAAGATTGTAGAACTGTTGAAACAGGCATTGTATCAAAAGGAAATTTTATTGAGAGTTAGTGATGGCAAAGCAAAGTCTGAGATTTGGTGCGCAAAGGATTACATCAAAATGGCATTTCACAACTCCTCCCCCAGTGTCCAATCGTCCAGTTGAAATCCATCCAATCCACAAGAGCCACCTTGTTATGAGGTGGAGTTTCAGCAGGCTTCTCAAGGTCTCTCTTGGTTTTGTTTCCCAACGGTCCCAGGCTCCTTTGTGTGGAGATGAGGCAGATGTTTTTCAGGTTGCATTCCTCTGACCCAGAGGGAGGCCTCTTGCACAGAGAAGAACGGTAATAATTCCCCAAGCAACCATCTCTCTCCCAACAGAATGGCAGGCCCTGGAAATGGATACATAAGCAAAGCAGGGAAGGATAAGGAAATGGATGAGGTAGATGTGTTAAAATAGAATGCAAAAGCAAGCAAATATAAATGTGGGGTGCTGACACATATGTTCATTCTCATTCCATCCATTCTTGAAAGGCAGAAGACAATAATATATACGGCTGTAAAATATTAATGCACCAACAGTCATATTTTACTCCCCAAGTGTTACATGTGATACTAGGATGTTAATGCTTCCTCTATTTTTCTCCATTTGTCCTACACTTTCCCACTTAATGATGTGGCACCTTCTGCTGATCTTCTGGAAGGACTGTTTCTGCTTTGCTACTTGTTTTCAGTTCCAAGAAACTGTAAAGGGGGTAGGGGTGAAATTGTGTGTTACATTGCAGAATGACAGCTGCTACACTTAAGAAAACAGCCCCAGTTTGACTTGCTAAGGGTCCAGAAGTCTGGAGGCAGACAAAGCAAACAGACTGGGTATGAGAAGTCCCTGGGTATGAGAATGTCTAGCAAACTCTAACTATGTAAGGAGGGAGAAGATTGTTACAGAAAATATCCTTTAGTCCAGGGAAGGGAAGAAGCATGAGAAAATAAGTCAGAGTAATTCTGTATTAATTACGCTAGGCATAAGTTGATCTGGATAACTGCTTTGGCAGGCTTTCAATTATGCATGTGCTTGCATGTTAAAGAAATGCTTTGCAGTATCTTACATTAAACTGTGAGCAAATTTTTATTGTGTGTTAAGTTGTAGTTTGCTTTGTCCCAGAATAAAAGATGAATAGCTGGATTCACACATTGAACTAAACTATAAACTATATTGAACAAACCTTTAAGGCAAAACCAAATAAACCACACCATAGCTAATGAGATCATTAAATCACCTTTCCATTAATTTAAATTTCTTGTAGATCATATAGGGTCTGAATGGGGTATGTGACATCATCATCCCAAAACAATCCACTTGGCATAATACTCAAAATGGAGTTAAACTTGAATAAACTGTTGAATGATTCCTGGAAGTAAAGGCTACTTTTTGACAATCTATTCGAATGATGGGTCAAAGTTTTCAGCTCATGTTTAATATCCACAAAGCAATATAAGGGAAAAAAACAATATTACCATAGGATGGGATGCTCCACTTATTTAGCACTTTTCTTTTCAACATCCATCACAATGATGGTAAATAAAATATCTTTTAAACTTTTGTCAAGAAAAATATCCACATTGAATGCATTAGTAGAAGCAATAAAAGCAAACACATTCTCAGATTTACAGGAACACATTCAGGTATTCCTATCAAACACCTTCTTTTCCCTCCAAAGTCTTTATAAATTAGAAATAAGTGTAAAGCAGTACTGCTGAAATGAGTGTGAATAAAAATGCAGTCCAGTTTAGTTTTATTTTTTAAAAAATGGGAAGAGAATTAAAATGCTGACAGAAAAGAGTTCAAGATAAGTATCACTTTTATTTAAAGTAACATTGGAAATAAAAGATGACCCAGCTTCATGATAAATTATAACCTTCTGCAGACATGAATCTGAATGAAAGAAATACGGATGTTGTCTTGTTTTGCACATGAAGATTCTTATCAAATTGTAGGCTGTGTAAAAATCTAGTCCAGAAATTCGGTTGGAGAACAAACTGATCAAGTATCCAAATAACAGTAAAAATCTCATTTACTTTGGACAGTGAAAGCAAAATTAAAAGAAAAAGGCCACCTTTGGGACAACCATGACCTGGATGACTGAGAATCTCCATAGATATTTAATCTTCTGTAGCAGCTTTCTAGTGAGCTATAGGGCAGGGCTTTTTAACCAGTGGTACGGGTACCACCTGTGGTACATTGGCACCTGGCAGGTGGTACGCGACCATCCTAGAAAAGTGGTAGCAGGGGAGGGGAATAAGCTGAACCAGTGGCAGCACCGCAGAAGCCTGAGTGAGAGACGGCTGGAGCTGCAGGACTGTCAGGGCTCAGCGGAAGTGCCAGGATCAGTGCTTCTTCGGGGCTGTCAAGGCTCAGTGGAAGCGCCAGGATCAGCGCCAGACTCCAGCTGGAGCTTGGCGCTGATCCTGGCACTTCTGAGCCCAGAAGAAGCGCCAATCAGCTGGAATGTTGCAGCATCTCCAGGGTCTTGTGATTTACATTCAGATGCTTGGCAACTGATTCATATTTATGATGGTCACAGTGTCCCAGGATTATGCGAAGTGACCAAAAGCTGCTGCAACCACCCAGCAGATGGGGGGGAATAAAAACCAAACACCCCCACCCCCGCTGCCAATCCTCAACAGAGATGTTCACAACAATGAAAACCTCGGACAGGAGGAAGAGCACTGGCGGGCAGGCAGTGATGAACTGTTCTTCATCACTTTTTCCCTTTTTGGGGGGGTCATCAAGTTTTTGACACCTTGCTGGGTGACTGGTGGTACTCAGATGTTGCCATATCCTAAAAAAGTGGTACAATGGGTGAAAAGGTTGAAAAGTCCTGCTATAGGGAGTCTAAGAAGGAAGGAGAATCAGAACATTTCCTTTCTTCCCTGCGTTTACTTAGAACTCACTTTGACTGGTTAAATCCAGAGAAATTCACTGGGCAGTATCCACTAAATAATATTTGCATGATATTCTAAATTTATACAAAGACTCAAAATGGCAATGCTGGTCAGGAAAATATCATATATGTGTGCGATAATTTTACATACTGCATAGGAAATAAGAAGCTTCTTCTTTCTATTTCTTTTTATTCTTTCCACATTTTTTCTTTATTCATCTTCTATGCTTGTTTTTATTAGATTGTGTTAGTTTTTATACCTTTTATAAAACTTTAATAAAAATGTATTTTTTTTAAAAAAAGAAAATGCTTAAACCTTGTTTTTCACCAAAGGTTTTGCACAGTATAATTATTTTCCCAATTTCTCATAAAATAAAGCTAGTACATTATAAATACTAATGAAAAATTTGTTATAGCCTTTGTTTTTGGTTATCTTGCTTCTTTATCAGTTGTATAACAATTCTTTCTCTAAGCGGTCCTATTAATGAATAATAGGAGCTGTTCAAAGAGCTTTTGATCAACCTTCTATAAATCACTCTATATAACAAAAGCTTTGATCTTGTCTTATCTGGGTACAAGAGACCAGGGACACACTGTAACTTGCTAGTTTTGGGAAATAAAATAAATAAATAATTTTATCTCCTCCAGGTGTTGGTATTTATTGGTGAATTTTCCACTACAACCAGAACTAACCTTCTTTAACTTTTGTGCCCAGGTGAGGCTAGCCAAGTATTGCCATCTGTTGAAACTGTTTGATTATAAACATTTTTAAAAAATGAAGTAAAGGCACCCAGAGATAAAAGCACAACAAACGGAACAGATATTAGTACTGGACTATATTGGAAGGTCATCAAAATGTCTTTTCTTTCAAGTTTCCTATCTCTAAAATCAAATATATTTTAAACGACACTTAATTTTTCTGTAAAGCTGATGGATATTAGATTCTCACAGTCAATGTCATATTTCTTTATGGGTATAAGAACAAAATGTTATTTTGTTTCTGGATGCTGGATAAATACAGTACATTAGTGTTCCATTAAGATCCAGATCAACAGCTTTCTAAATGTAGGTATTATTTATGCTCCAGAGAAACAAAACAGTTTTAATTTCCTCTTCACCTTTAATTAATGCACATATTCTCTGATTCTCTGGGAGTTCCTGTTGTCCCCACTGATGTGACATCCTACAGGAAGCCATGTCTTCCTCTAAGTCTGTCACTTATCCATGCAAACACCCAAACACTCTGTTCTTTTGTAAGTGACAAAAAGGGGGGAGATAACTTAGCTTCTCATATGGATATTTCCCATAGTAAAAGCTAAGATGAAAAAAAAAGATAAGGGACAAGGAAGGTAGAAATTTAAAACAATAAAAAGTCTGATGAAAAAGGAAAATTAGACAATGGGTGGTAATCCAAGATGGATTTAGACAGCTTTGGGTGCTGAAGATATGTTGCTGATTTTAATAAAGATTAATATTGGGTTGGATTGAGCAGGGTACAGTGCTAAAGTGTTGTCAATTGGAGGACAGACTGAAATATTCTGAAGTGGAGGTGGCTAAGATCCAAAGAGGAGAAGGCATAACAGGATCTTTTCTACTCTTTGAAGAATTTATTTAGAGGAAGCTGAAGTGAGACCAGCAACGATCAGCTTCTACTGCCTCTAAAGAGAAAGCCAGTCCCAACCTGAAAGACGGAATCCAGATCACATATCTAACCCTTAATTTCTGAATAAAGGGTAGGATACTTAGAAATACTGTAGATATGTGTATATGCATGCTAATCCAGT
The DNA here is from genome assembly GCF_964194415.1 of Vipera berus. Lineage (NCBI taxonomy): Eukaryota > Metazoa > Chordata > Lepidosauria > Squamata > Viperidae > Vipera > Vipera berus. The sequence goes on from NC_138208.1 coordinate 22,132,400, forward strand.
TCTGCAATTTATAAATATTTTTAGTATAAAAAGAGTTTAAGCCACTGTGGTTATCAGGCAAGAGAGCAGCCAGAACAGAGAGTGAAGAATGGATCACAGTTCATCTATCTAGTTGTAAAACACTTTTCCAAAGGAAGATTGTGAAAGCCAGAACTAAATTCTCATTTGTTTTATTTGCTGAGGGGAAAAATCACAAGAGTCATTTTGCACTATGTCTTATATAAAATTCTGTGAACCCACAGACATCCCCAAGACAGATATATATAAAGACCAGTTATAACTCAAATATCCCCCATCTGCTCTTCCCCACTAGAGAAAGCAGAAGAAATTTTATTTTAAGAAAGCAGTTGTGTTGTGTATTCCTTTGGTTTTGTGTATTAGCCCTTCTCATTTGTCTTTCTTTCTTCCTGTCTTAAAACAAACACTAGGAACTGATTCCAAATAATGGTCTCAATGGTATGGCTAAAATCAGACTTAACATTTCCAAAGCCAGACCATATTAATAATAATATGTTATAATTGACTAACCAGAGCCACTAAAGCTAGGGATGAAGAGACTCCATAGTTGAAGCTCTATGCATAGAAATGTAGCATATGTATATAAGGGCACAAAACCATCAAAGTCATCTTTATCATTCCATGCCTAGAATCTATGACATCTTCAGAAAATCTCACCACCTGCCATCAGCTTATTGCCTTTGTTGACCAAGCAGTCATTAGGAATGATTTATCATTTACTGAAGAGCTAGTATAGTGTGTTATTTGTTCATCTGGATTAATGCCATTTTGCTATAGGTCCCTCAGTGGAAGAATAAAAGGGAAGGCCAGTTTGAAAACCTTATTTTGCCTTCTGAAAGAAAACAACATCTGTGCATCATAAGCAGCAGAACATTAAATTTGGCAGAGCAAGGCCTGTAGTTTATCACCTTGGCTCACATGAGTAAGTATCACTTCCATCAAGGGAAAGAAGGGTGTGGACATAAATCAAGAAGCTAAAGAGGCATAAAAATGTATAAGTACAGCAGGAAGGTACAAGCAGCTTAGCATTTAGTTAATAGGGCTCCCAGATCTAGGCTGTGAAGTTCTGAATAAACTTTAGATGGCAGGAAAGGATGAACTCTTTCTGCATTTCTTTTGCATCATCTAGTGGTCATTTCAATTTTTGCAAATAAAATAAAATAAAATAAAACCTTAATATATTATTAAGATGCAAAGGAAATTTCTTGGCTTTGCTTCATGCTATGTCTCCTAATACATAAAAGATTAAATTACTTCTTTTCTTAAACCAGTATTAAACTACTCAAGGTTTATGTTCAGAAGAAAATTAGTTGTAATGGCTTTTCTACCTGTTTGCAGTTCGTCTCTCAGCTTTGTTCTCAAGTACTGATCTAAGGTCAACAAGCTTCTTCTTATAACTGTTATAACAGTTTATGAACCTCATCTAACCTCTGGGGAGTGTCATGCCACTACTGCCTAAATTTCCAAGCACCAAAAGGAAAAAGAAAAAGTTCTGACTAGAAAAAAGAAAGAAAAAGAAAGAAATGAAAAGAAAAAGTAAGTTCAGGTTTTCCAAACTTAGAACAGGGGAAAGAGAAGGTAAGAGAAATTGTTGAACTTTACAATAGATAGATGATAGATAGATAGATAGATAGATAGATAGATAGATAGATAGATAGATAGATAGATAGATAGATAGATTGTGTAGATTGTTATTGTCACCTTCTTGTGCCCCCCCACCCCAGCCAGCCCTGCAGGCATCCAAGTTGATTTCTTGTCCTTCCCTTCTCAGCTGTCACCATTGAGAAATTTCAAATTTTGAGACTTCCGGTTTTGCATCATGACAAGATGGACACAAGGAGGCAAGACTCTGCCTTCTGTGCCCAATTTCGCTCTGCTGAGGGCCCTAAAAAGGGTCTAAAGTTGCCCCAAAGAGGCGATGAAGAAGGAGGGGTGTCTTGTTGATCACAGAAAGATGGTGATCTTTCCATTCGATCTGAGAAAAGCCCTCCAAAGCAGCAGAGGAAAGACTGGCTACATTCCTATGGCCAGCCATTAGCTGCTGACAACCAAAGAAGAAAAGCACCAATTAACATATCATAAACAGTATGTTTGGAACTGGGGGAGAATATTGATCTTTTCTTTACTATTTTACACCTGAATTTCCTGGGAAAGGCTCCCAAGAAGCTAAAAAACTCTGAATGTGAATGGAAGCGGCATTTTGATTCTGTAAGGGACAGAAATATACAATATTGAAGTGGAAGTAACATAAAGCTACAGTTTTGAAATTTGAGAACTGAGATAATTTTTAAGATTTTCTCTTTGAAAAAACCATTGAGGTGAAACATAAGAAATCAATCCTTTGTTTTAAGAGTGGAAAATGGATTTTGAATAATATCTACTGGTGGATCTAAGTACAGCACTATAACTAGCTTCCTGACTGCTTGGTGATTCCTAGCCTAAGGGAGAACAGCTGGCAATAAAGGAAAATATTTTGGCATACTTATCACCCTGACCTTGTTGGACTATAAACACTCACTGAGCTTGGACTTTTAATCTCAAGAGCTAGTGGAAAAGAAAGAAAAACTTGACCTTTGATTACATTGATTACATTTGATTACATTTTGTGGTTTTCCAGACCTCCTCCCACCCCCTCACCCATTGATCAAGAGTCTGGGAAGCAGAGGGTCCTTGGGGATATTCGGGTATTGGGCTGAATTACAAAGGGCTTCCCTGGGTAGGGATGCTTTAAGACTGGTTCAACTGCAAATAGTCTTTTTAAGTTCTCAAAAGCGGTCTGGCAGCTCATAGTCCATGCTCAGACATGGCTTCCCTCCCTGTTTACCTGTTTTTAGTAATTCTGTAAGGGGTAGGGCAATTTTGGCAAATGAGGGGATAAATTAATGGTAAAAGTTGGCAAATCCTAGGAAGCTCTGGAGTTCTTTGAGAGTCTTTGAGGGCTGCACTCAATCATGGCTTTTACTTTGGTTGGGTCCATTTCAATGCCCTCGCTAGAAATTTTGTAGCCAAGGTAATCTAGTCAGGTCTGGTGAAACTCACACTTTGATAGTTTGACATAAAGTTTGGCATTCAACAGCTTCTTTAACACTTCTCTCACTAGTTTTATGTGGTCAGTCATATTCGTGCTGTATATCAGGATGTCATCAAGATACACCAGAACCCCTTTGTATAAATGGTCATGTAGGACCTGATTAATCAGTTGCATGAAGACAGCTGGAGTCCCCTGGAGTCCAAACAGCATGACTTTGAATTGATAGCTCCCCATGGGACAGTTAAAAGCAGTCTTCCACTGATCTCCTTCCTTTATCCTCACCCAGTAATATGCATCTCTCAAGTCCAACTTGGTGAGGATACACCTCTTTGCCAGGTGGATTAATAAGTCCTTCAGGAGGGGGAGGGGTATTTATTTTCCACACTCACTGCATTCAGACCTTTTTAATCCATGCAGAGATGAAGTGACCCGTCTTTTTTTTCTTTAAATAACACTGGGGCTCCCACTGCAGACTTGGCTTGTTCAATAAATCCCCTTGCTAGGTTTTTGTCCACATATTGCTGCATCTCCTGCATCTCAATGGGGGACATAGCATACATTCTTGGTCATGGGAGTTTGGCTCCTGATAACAGTTCGACAGAGCAATCATTGGGTCAGTGGGGAGGCAGGGTGTCACATTCTTTCTCACTAAACACCTCCGCTAGGTCCCAGTATTTACTGGGGATGAGTGGATCACCTGATTGTGACAAACCAGACATGTGTGCTAACTCATTGGGTGGCCTAGATTCTCCTGTAATGTACATTGAGTTAAGTGGGGGCTTGTGTCCTATAGGTAACCTCACAGTCCTCATTTTCTTCTCCCACCAGATAAATGGCTTCCATTTGTCCAACCAGGCTAGCCCTAAGATCACAGCTTCAGTCATTTTCAGAGCCACCATGAAACGAATGAACTCCCAGTGTTCACTATTTCTAAGCATAGGGGTTCAGTCAGTTGTGTGACTAAAGTTCCTCCCATTAGGGACCCATCATCTTGCTCAAACATCACAGGTTTGGAGAGCAGCCTTGCTCATATGCCCATTTTCAGGGCAAGTGACAAGCTAATAATGCACCAGGAACATCCAGAGTCAACTAGTACTTTTAAATCTACTTGTACCCCTGTCTTAGGGATTATGAATTTGGCAGGTAGTGAGAAAGGGGGAACATGTCAACTCACCATCAGGTCATTCTCTCCTTCATAATCACTGTTGTAGGAGGGTAGAGCAGTGGTAAATCCGGCTTGGGTCTTGGCACTCTCCTGCATGGGGGACGTGACTTGGGCAATGGGTTCCTGCGTGATCCAGTTGGATTTTTCTTTCATCAGATGCTGGGCTGGTTTCTTTCTCGCTGGTGGTACTGGTAAATTCTGCTGCCGAGGGTAAGGGACTGCAAAACTCGCTGCTCAATGTCCCTGTTGTCCACATCTGAAACATTTGATCAGTGGGCCCGCAGTTGGCCTGGTATTTTCAGTAGCTGCAGAGGTTGGAGGCTTTCAGGGGGGTGGCTGTCATTTGGGTTGATTTGGCCTCGACTTGGCTTCTTGTGGGGGTGGCTTCTTATAGCGGGCAAGCTGAATGTCTAGTGTTACTGCTGCCTGGTATCATTCTTGCAGCTGATCAGGGACTGCTCGGTAGATACAGGTCTGGGAGATGTGGTCGTCTAATCCCTCCTTGAAGTGATGGACTAGGGATTGCTTGGGCCACCTCTCTATTTGGCTGGCTATCTTGCAAAACTCTCGTACATACAGTATTCCAGTGCAGGCCTGCTAGCTTGTTTTATTTTGTGGACTTGTTCCTCAGCTTTGAGAGCAATGGATGGGTCCTCAAACCTTGCTCTCAGTCCTAGTAGGAACAGATGGGGGTCCTCCAACTTGGGGGCTTGTTCATTATATTCAGCCACTTGGATGCTTCCCCTTCCAAGCTGTATGCAACCACATCGACTATAGCAGATGGATTCAGATAGAAATAGGAACAGCAGTTCAAGTGAGAGTGCATCTGGTTGAGGAAAAAGATCAGCTTCTCTCGGTCCTCATCGAAGGTTACTCTAAGACACGGGTTGGCAACCCACAGCTCCGGAGTCACATGCGGCTCTTTCAGCCATCTCCTGTGGCTCTCAGTCCTCTGCCACCACCATGTGCAGTCCAGAAAAAAAAGTGGGACTAAAAAAGTTCAACCAATCAATTCAAACTTCTCATGGGAAAAAAATTGTGAAGTTTGAATTGATTGGTTGAAGTTCTTTGGTTTGTGGGACTGTCCACAAACCTCTTCTTCAGACTGCACATGGTGGCAGCAGAGGAAGAGACAGGAAGACTGCTGGAAAGGTCTGATACACATACAAACGTATGAGGGGGGAAACAATGCCGAACTGCTGCCTGCCTCTTCCAGCCATTCCCGCGGGTCTGACACATATACAAACGTATGAGGGGGGAAAACAATGCTGGAATGCTGGCACCTCTACCAGCTGTTCCCACAGGTCTCTCTCACACACACATGCATGAGGGGGGAAACAATGCTGGACCACCGCCTCCCTAGTAGACATCCCCTGCGGGATGTGCTGCCAGGAAGCCGGATGGCCTGATGAGCACAGAGGAGCCAGCAGAGGCAGACCAGCAACACTACCGGGGTGAGGCATCTCCACGGCTTGCAGCACCAACAGGGAGAGGGATGAACCGGCATGGCAGCTGTGGGGAGAGGAATCCTCACAGGCCGTGGTTCAGAGTTAAAGTAGGTGGGTGAGGAGCTGCAAGAAGTGGTGGCTCGCCGGTAAAACCAATGAACTTGGAGGTGCCGTGGCTGGCCTTTTGAGGCACCGTGGACCACCATTGACTTCCATGGGGACGCTTGGGAGCAACTGCCTGCTGGGCAAGCCCTGAAAGCTTTCTTCCTCTCCCCGATCTTGCCTTACTTGCTAGTCCTCTGATGTAGGCTTCTGCTGGGTTTCCTCAACCTCGCCCCGCCCATTTATTTTAATCCCACCACCTCCTCCCTCTTTCACAAAGCCTCAGTAGATTCTTCTCCCCGTTGGCCTCCTCTTCCGCTTCTTTGGAACCTTCACAAAAGGCGGAAAGAAGAAAGTCCCAGAGAGAGAGAGAGAGAGCGCAGGGCATGTTTTGCCTTGTTCTGTGCATGCGTGTGCGTGCGCACATGCACGCGCACATTTTGCAGCTCCCAGTTTTTTGTGTGTGTGACGGAACTGGTTCCAAGTGGCTCTTTTGCTGTTTCAGGTTGCCGACCCCTACTCTAAGAGGTGGTGCCATCAGTGATTGCTGGCCTCCCCACTGTGGATGTTGAACCCCCAGTTGTTACAAGCCTCCCAGCAGTTGTTGCATGCTGGGGGCTGTTTCCACCCCCACGGCTTTTGCTGCATTGCCACTGGCTGTGGCATCCCCAGTTGCTGTATGACCCCCACCAATCTCAGTGGCTGTTGTAATGGCACCCCCAGTTGCTGCAGGCCTCCCAGTGGTTGCTGCATGGGTGGGGGCTGCTGCCATCCCCACTGCTGCTGGCCTGCAGGGGGTTGTGGTATCCTTAGTTGCTGTAGGGCTCCCTGCAGACCCAGGGGGGGTTATTGCTGGATCCCCATTGGTTGCAGGGCCCCTCAGCAGTTGCTGCATGTTCAGAGACAGTGGCCAGCCCCACTGCTGCTACTATACTCCCAGCGGTTGCTGACCCCCCCCTGGCAGCTGCATCACCCCTGGTTGTTGCAAGGCTCCCATATGCTGCTGCATCTCTGGGGGCTATGGCTACCCCCAGATTGGCTGCTGCACCACCAGCGATTGTTGGCCTCCCACCTTGGAGGCTGTGACATCCCCCATTGCTATACAGGTCCCGGGCTGGGTGGCCAGTAAGCGTGTTGATCTGGGATTTGGCTGTCCCATTGTCCCATTCCTTGAATCTTTGTCAGTCTATTCCTCAGTTCTAGGAATAGCAACTGGGGTTTGGGATACTAGGATAGTTAGGTAAAAATGGTAGGTTTTGGCTTAATGACATGGTTCCGACAGATGAAACTCTTCAAAAGAACTTCAAGGCATTGCTTACCTTAAAGAAACTTTTATTCGAAAAACAAAGTATCAGCACTACATAGTTAAAGCCAAAAACTGAATTCCCCTCCCCTGAGCACAAAGTAACAAAGCACAATTGCCTCCTCCAATTAGCAGTCATAAATCACATTCCCCAATTAGCTTGAAGCGCAGGCTTTCTTCCCAGCTCTCCAGACTGCCAAAACTTTATCAACTCTGGGCACAATAACTTTGGATTCCCACAGCTGAGTTATTATTGTTATGACTAACTGGACTCGCGTCCACATTCCTTCTCCCAGCATCAACTAACTCTAAAAGCAAAAGAGTAAAATGGCTGTATTTCCATCTGTTGTCAAAGCAAGAACATCCAATGTTAGCAGCATTGACAGCCAGAGTAGCATGCATTCACATGCCTCCAATCCCTTCCTTGCTGCAAGGCGGTTGGAAGCACGTGAACACACGCTAATCTGGAGTCTCAAAAATGGGTTTTTCCCCCGCTCCTGGCAGTGAAAATTCTCCACCATACATGTATTTTCTGCATTCTCTGGCATGCCTGCACATTTTAAACATATCCAAAGTTGTCAGTGGATAAAGGTAAAGGAGAATAATGAAGCTTATATTGCCAGGTAGATGGTGGTTTGCCAATACAAAAATGCAGCATTTTCATGATGACATTGTTATATGTGTAACATTTATTTTTATTTATTTTATTAGATTTATATACCGCCCTTTCCCGAAGGACTCAGGGCGGTTTACAGGGTATTTAAAACCAAACCAATACAAAAGTTAAAAACAATTTAAAAAAGATTAAATTATCCCTAAAAAATAAAAACCCAAGTTAAAAATTCTCAGCCTGGGCCGGAGAGCTCAAAGAGCCAGGTCTTCAGGTCCCGGCAGAATGAAGGAAGGTCAGGGGCAGTCCTAAGCTCCACGGGCAGCTGGTTCCAGAGGGCAGGTGCACCCACAGAGAAGGCCCTCCCCCTGGGTGTTATCCGCCGGCAGTCTTTTTTTTTTAAAGTTTTACAATACATTTTGACTTTAATCCCCCCCTCCCCCACCCCCACCCAACCCTCCCTATCCCTTCCCCCCATTCCCTCCTCCCCCCCCCGACTTCCCAGAGCTAAATACAGGGTATAAAATCAAAAAACAAACATAAGCACCCCTATGTTATCAACAATAAACTATTAATTCTATCTCCCTCTAGCTCATATAAAATGAATACAAACAATATTAATATTACAAATAAAGTAAAAAAGAAAAAGAGGAAAACAAAAAAGAGCTTTACTCAGAATAGATTTTCTTAATCCCAGTCTCTTGCATGTATCACGCCAAATGTCTCGCAGTTCCAAATCATCCTTGAGTTCAAATAAAAAGAGTAAAAAAAAAGGTTTAAGCAGTCTGTAAGACAACTTGTTGTTAATTAGGAGCTTGCATACCCATTCTTAGTTCAACACATACTTTTAGTCCATAACCCTAATATACTTTTCTAACAAGCAAATAACATCAATCTTAAATTGTATTAAATATTAAAAAAAAATTTCTTTCTCCTCTATGGTAAATTTAATCCATTGACATTCTAATTTAAAAATTTAATCACCAATCTTGACGCTCCAAAGCTTTTGGAGCACGTCTGTCATGACCCCCAAAACTTCTTTGGACCGCGCCCCTCCCACAGCTTCACTGTAAGTACACTTTGGAGATTCCATAACTTTCTGCTGGTCTTGCTCTTGCTCTCGTCTCGCTCTTCTTAGGGCGGCACGCGTCATCCTCTGGCCTCCTGCAACAACCGATGAGACTGTATCTTGATACCCTCCAACACCATTGTCCTCTATCTGTCTATCTGTAACATCTTGAAGCTTTTCCTCGCCGTATCCCTTTACAGCTTCCAAAAATGATAGGGGGGTTGCTTTTAACACATTGCTATAAAAATCACGTGCCTGGGCCACAGTAACCAGACGATGTCTTTTACCTTCGTGCATCACCACCAGTCCAACTGGAATCTCCCATCTAAACTTAATATCACATTTCTTAAGTTCCTGTACTAGAAATGCAAAATCTTTCCTTCTCCTTAAAATCTTCGGAGGAATCTCTTTTAAAACCAAGACTTCTTGCTCAGCCACTACCAATTTAGTATCATAAGCAGCTTGAATGACTTCATCTCTAATTACTCTCTTTGTAAAATAGACCACCACATCTCTTGGTAACTTCCTCTGTCTTGCAATCCATGAATTTACACGAAAAAAATTGTCCATATTTCCCTCAATTTCAGATGCTGGCTGGCCCAATACCCCTTCCAGAGCCTCAGAAATCAGCTGCTTTAAATCTTCTTTACAATTCTCCTTTAAACCCCTGATTCTAATAGCATACTGCATCTGATGATACTGAACAAGGCTCAATTCTCCGTCCATTTTATCCCTTATATTTTCATTTTCTAATACCATTGCTTCTAATATAGAGTTCTTTTGACTGAGATCCTTCACTTTTACATCCAGCTGTTGCACACATTCAGCTACAGATTCAATCATAGACAACATGTCCACCCTCATTGCTCTAAACTTCTCTTCCATCTTCTTCTCCAATTTCTCCATTTTCTCCTCCATTTTCTCCTCCAGCTTTTTCAACTTTTCATCCATCATGTCAGACATCAATTGTGAATGCTTTCCAAGAGCATCTTGTAAATCCTTAAGCGTCAATGCCGGAGGAGGTACAGGAGGAAGCAAAGCTTGCAATGAGGTCTGTTGCACCAGGGAAGACCCCGCACTCTGAAGAGCTTTAGAAGTTTTAGCCGCCATCTTCCCCCACTTTCACTTATTGCGCACTTTCACTTTAAAGCTATAAAATCCATTGAGCTAGAGAGTAAAGATAAGAGTCCACATCACCTTGACCTCCTGTACCGCTCTGCCTGCATCTTGATAATCAAAAGTATTTCCTTTTGGCAGGGGTGGTTGCTAATGCCTGACTCTGCTCCATAAATCCCGGAGCAGGGGCGCTGCGCAGCTCGGAGCAACCCAGGCTTCGGGGGGGCTCAATCCTTCAGCCGCCCAAACTCTCAGCTCAGGCGGCACCGGAGAGCTCAACCCCTACCTGGGGCCTCACCCCCTCCTCTTCTCCCAAGGAGGGGGCTTCAAATCCATCTAAACAGCTGATCGGCGCTGTTTACGATGGAAAAACACAGCTTTAGTTGGAACAGCTCACATCCAGCAACAATATCTGTAACACTATCAGACATCCACATCTGCCTACCCCAAGCCCTTGAGAAGGATTCGATAGGTGGACAATGTCACTGATGGTGAATCTGTCACTGCTGATGGTTTTCAAGGGTTTGGGGATTGCACCCAAGGATTGTACCCAAGGCAATCCTTGGTATTGGTACTACCTTTGCTTTCTTTTGCTATAGTCATTCTATTTCTATTTGCAGGTGTTTGTATTTTGTTATTTTTTCCAGTTTTCTAGACTTTTTTCATTTTCTGTTGTCTCAAAGTACTACCACATTCATCATCCATGCTTTTTTGTCTATTTTATTGACAATTGATAAGTCTGGCATGATACACAACAGATGCCTGTTTGCTTGAACTCTAAAGTCCCAGAGCACTTTGGCTTCTTCATTTTCTATTATTTTCTCTACTCAATGGTCCCACCTGTTCTTGCTTGCAAGTAAATTATACTTATTGAAGATCCTCCAAGGCATCATTGTTGCTACTTTGTCCTTCTGTTGTTTGTAGTTAGTCTTTGCAATCTTCTTACAGCAGCTAACTAGGTGATTCATTGTTTCTTCAGCTTATTTGTAGAGACAGCCCTTGCTATCTGTTGCTGTCTTCTCAATTCTGGCTTTGTATGATCTGGCTTGGTCTTGTGTAGCCAGAATTAGCCCTTCTACCTCTTTCCTCAACTTTCTTGTTCTTAGCAATTGCCAGGTCATGTCATTTTCTGTTTTCCCTGCTACTTTTTAAAGTTTACTAACCATGTAATATACCAGAGTTCCAGAAAAACATCTACTTTTGCTTCATTGACTATGCTAAAGCCTTTGATTGTGTGGATCATAACAAACTGTGGCAAGTTCTTAAAGAAATGGGTGTACCAGGCCATCTTATTTGTCTCTTGAGAAACATATATGTGGGCCAAGAAGCAACAGTGAGAACTGAACACGGAACCACTGATTGGTTCAAAATTGGGAAAGGAGTCCGGCAAGGCTGTATACTGTCACCCTGACAATTTAACTTATATGCAGAGCACATCATGAGAAAGGCAGGGCTAGATGAATCAAAATTTGGAATTAAGATTGCCAGAAGAAATATCAACAACCTAAGATATGCAGATGATACCACTCTAATGGCAGAAAGTGAAGAAGAACTAAAGAGCCTCGTGTTGCAGGTGAAGAAGGAGAGTGCAAAACTTGGGTTGAAACTTAACATTAAGAAAACCAAAATCATGGAATCCGGCCCTCTCAAATCCTGGCAAAAAGATGGGGGAGAAATGGAGGTAGTGACAGATTTTATTTTCCTGGGCTCCAAGATCACTGCAGATGGGGACTGTAGCCAAGAAATTAAAAGACACTTGCTCCTTGGGAGGAAAGCCATGGCAAATCTAGACAGCACACTAAAAAGCAGAGACATCACCCTGTCAACAAAAGTGCGTATAGTCAAGGCTATGGTCTTCCCAGTTGCAATGTATGTGTTCTGTACCAGCCTGCTACCGGCCCTGCAGAAAAGGCAACCCCTTTACAAACAGCAAGAGGCTGGAATTACGTCTGCCAAATTTATTACTACAAAAACAAACAAGACACGAACCAAGATACAGGAGCTTTGAAACACTATCCGAGCGGTTGCTTTCAGCAAACCAGCCCTCCCCACACATTCCCCTTATAAAGAGTTCAGGGCGTGGCTTCTCTCTGCCTCCTTCCGAGAAGCCCCATTGCCTTCCTCTGTTTACTCCTACTTGACTGCCTCCTGCGTCGGGCGTCCTTGAACAGGGCCAGCTATGGGTCATTTTCATCCACACTGTCAGGCTCACACAGCTGGGTCTCCATGGTGACCAAGTGGGAGGGGCCTGCCTGAGGGCTATCATCAGCAAGATCTTCAACCCCCTCAGCAAGGTCTTCAACACCCCCCTCCTCCTCTGAGTCGTCCGACCCAACTGCTGAACCCACAGGCTGACCCTGAATCACAACACTATCCGCACCGCAGGGCCCTTCCCCCGGGTCTGCCGATCCGGATGCGGTCGGGATGGAAATTGTTCGTGAAAAGCGGTCACCAACGCAGGGGCATGAACGGCGGTCGCGTCTTCCCAGGTGAAGTCCTCTGGTCCATAACCTTTCCATTCAATCAGGTACTGGAAACGACCTTTCAGCCAACGGGAATCCCTGATGCTGGCGACCTCGTACTCGGGGGTGCTGCCTCCATCACGAGGTCCTGATGGGGGAGGTTCCGCTTGGCGGAGTGGACAAGCCGGTTGCTCGGGGACCAACAGAGACCGATGAAAGACTGGGTGCACGTGCAGGGAACGTGGCAGAGTTAAGCGATAGGCGACCGGATTGATGACAGCCTCGACTGGGAACGGTCCTAAATATCGGTGATCTAACTTTCTCACCGGCCGTGTTGACGGTAGGTTCCTGGTGGACAACCAGACCCGATCTCCCACCGATAGTGGAGGCGTATCCCGTCTTGACCGATCAGCAAACCTTTTGTAATCGGCCTTGGCCTTCTCTAACTGACATCACACCAATCGATGGATCGCCTGTAACTCTGCCATGAAGTCGTTCGCTGCCGGCTCCGGTGAGTCCACGGGAGAAAGGGGGAAAAACTGGGGGTGATATCCCACATTGGCCAAGAACGGTGTCATCTGTGTGGAGGTGTGCTGCGAATTGTTAAATGCAAACACAGCTATGGCCAGATAGTCCACCCAATTGTTTTGCTGCAGATTGACGTAGCAGCGCAGATATTGTTCCAGGATACCGATGACCTTCTCGGTTCCCCCGTCAGTTTGAGGATGATGCGCGGACGAGAGGCAAATCTTGATATCCAATGCATGCATCAACTCCTGCCAGAAGCGGGCTGTAAACTGGGCCCCCCTATCAGAGACGACTCTATCAGGGAGGCCGTGCAGCCGAAACACCTGCTGAATGAACATACGACTAGTGGCGCGGGCTGACGGTAAGCCGCGACAGTGGATGAAGTGCGCCATCTTGGTCAGCATGTCCACCACCACATACACTGTGGTAAAACCAGAGGATGGGGGTAATTCCATCAGAAAGTCCATGAACACAGCCCCCCAGGGTCTTTTGGGTGTTGGCAAAGGCTGCAGTAATCCAGGTGGGGCCCCTGTCGCTGACTTGGCCTGCCTGCATGGGATGCAGGAAGTAACATAGGACTGGACGTCGTGTCGGACTCGGGGCACCAGAAGGTACAGGAGACCAGGTTCAGGGTCTTGAACAGGCCAAAATGCCCCGCCGCAGGGTTATCGTGACACTGGCTGAGGATGAGTCCACTGAGTGGCCCTCCCGGAACGTAGAGCCGGTCACGATAATACAAGAGTCCATCCGTGACCGTCCAAGGAGAATCTGGCCCCACCTCCTCCTTCCGCTGAGCCACCCACACCTCCTGCTGCTGTGCCTCCCGGATCCGAGCCCGTATATCAACCGGCTCCCGTACCGCAGCAAAAGACTCGACGGGGATCACTGTCCTGGGCAGAAGCTTGTCTTCCACTCGGGAGTATTCGGGCTTCCTGGACAGAGCATCCGCTCTTTGATTGTGCCCGCTAGGTATGTACCAAACCCAGAAGTCAAACCTCGCAAAGAAAAGAGACCACCGGATCTGGCGTTGGTTCAAATTCCGAGCGGTCTGCAGGCTTTCCAAATTCTTATGGTCCGTCCGGACTTCGATTTGATGCCATGTTCCATCCAGATGATGCCTCCAGGCCTCGAACGCCGCTTTGATGGCCAGCAGCTTCTTCTCCCAGATTGTATAATTGCGCTCCGAAGGGTTCAGTTTTCGTGAATGGTACGCGCAAGCGAAGAGGGTACCGCTGGGCGTCATTGCCTGGAGTAACACCGCCCCAATGGCAATGTCGGAGGCGTCCGCCTCCACAACAAACGGCCATTGCGGGTCAGGATGCTTCAAGATGGGCTCCTTCATGAAGGCTTCCTTCAAAGTCTGGAAAGCCTGTTGTTCTGGAGCGTTCCACTGGAACCGAGTCTTTTTCTGCAGGAGCCGGGTGAGGGGGGCTGTCAAGGCAGCAAACCCAGGGATGAAAGTTCGGTAATAGTTGGCGAACCCAAGAAGTCGCTGAACATCCTTCACGCGATGCGGGGGTTGCCAACTTTGCAAAGACTCAACCTTACTCGGCTCCATGGCGATGCCCTCAGGAGAAATGCAGTGACCCAGGAAATCGATGGTCACCCGATAGAACTGGCACTTCTCCAACTTGGCAAACAGCCGATGTTCTCGGAGTCGCTGCAGGACCTGATGGAGATGCTGATGGTGCACCTCACGCGATGGGGAGTAGATCAGGATGTCGTCCAAGTAGATCACGACAAACTGATCCAACAAATCCCGGAAAATGTCATTCATGAAATGCTGAAACACAGTGGGGGCATTGGTCAGGCCAAACGGCATCACCATGTACTCAAAATGTCCGTAGTGAGTACCAAACGCCGTCTTCCACTCATCACCCGGCCGAACCCTGACGAGGTTGTAAGCTCCACGCAGGTCCAGTTTTGTGAAGATCTTAGCCTCCCGGAGTTGGTCCAAGAGTTCGGGGATGAGGGGCAGCGGGTAACGGTTGCGCACCGTGATGGCGTTGAGTTTCCTATAATCGCAGCAAAGCCGCAATTCGCCCGACTTCTTTTTGACGAAGAGCACGGGTGCAGACACTGGCGAGGACAAGGGCCGGATGAAACCGCGAGCCAAATTCTTCTCCAGAAAGTCCCGCAATGCAGCCAACTCGGGGTCCGACATGGAGTACAAACGCCCCACTGGGAGAGGCGCATCAGGGACTAAATCAATGGGGCAGTCATAGGGCCTGTGCGGGGGTAATTGATCCGCCTCTGTCTCGCTGAACACATCAGCAAAGTCGGACAGTTCGGGAGGCAAGGAAACCCCTGGGAAACCCTCCACCTGGCCGGCACAGATATGGCGGGAGTGGTCCACGCACTGTAAGCTTGGGAAGGTGACCAAATTCTGTGACCAATAGATGTGTGGGTCATGCGCCCGGAGCCACGACAGTCCCAAGACCACGGGGAAGTGCAGATCTGAGGTGATATAGAACTGGATGGCCTCCACTTGGGAACTGATGGCCATACATAATGGTTGCGTGGCGGCCGTAATAGGCCCAGACAGGAGCACTCGACCATCGATAGTCTCCACTAACATGGGAGGATCCACCGGGCACTGGGGAACAGCCCATTTGGCCACAAATGCTGAGTCCATAAAATTTGTGGTGGCCCCAGAGTCAATTAAGGCATGGACTGGAATCCCCTCTGGCTTGCCAGGAAGGATCAGACATGCCTCCAAAATCAAATGCCGTGGAGGTCCACAGGCAGCATCGGAAAGATGTCGCTCAGTGTTGTTGTGGGACGCCCGATCTTTCACACCATCTAGATCGGGCTCGGGGCGTTTCCCACCAGAAAAGTAGGGGACTTTCTCGGGGCAGGCTCGGTCACTGATGCCCTCTGTCGCTTCTTTGTGCAAAAAGCAGCCAAATGCCCAGGGTCCCCACAGTAAAAACACAACCCCCCCGATCGTCGTCTGTTCATTTCAGTCACCGATAGACGAGACCTGGCGGCACCCAGCTCCATTGGCTCCTCCCTTTGAATTGGGGGCTCACGCACAACAGGGGCTGCAGGGGTCTGTGGGGTGGCACGGCGACTCCTTCGCTGCTGCAACCGAGCATCGATCCGCAGGCAGAGATGGATCAGCCCATTCAGGTCTGAGGGAATATCCACACGGGCCAGCTCATCCAACATCTCCGACAATCCATCCTGGAAGGCATCCACAAGCGCAGCCTCATTTCAGGCGGAATCCTGGCTAAGCAGCCGAAAATCGCTGATATAGCCCTGTAGGGGGCGTTGACCCTGCCTCAGAGCTTTCAGGCGTCGAGTAGCAGTCTGCGTCTTAATAGGGTCCTCATACATCAGACGCATATGATCACAAAACCCCACAAAGTTGTCCAACAATGGGCTAGGTTGAGCCAGCAGAGGCGTGCCCCAACAAGCTGCATCACCCGAAAGAAGGCTTAACACAAACCCCACCTTATCCCGGTCAGTGGGGAAATCAGCTGCTCTCACGCTGATAAAGAGCTGGCATTGTCCCAGAAAAGCAGGAAACAGTTCTGGATTGCCTGTAAATTTATCCGGCATTGCAACTTGGCATTTTCTCCTGGGTGGGGGTGATGGTGGGGGTGCAGCATGAACCTGAGCTTGCAGTTGAGCCACCTGAGCTGCCAGCAAAGTGAGTTGCTGGGTGAGCTGGGCATTCTCAGCACGTAGCTGCTCCATAATATTAGTAAGGGGTGGGAGGCTGAAAGCAAACTGTTCTGTACCAGCCTGCTACCGGCCCTGCAGAAAAGGCAACCCCTTTACAAACGGCAAGAGGCTGGAATTACGTCTGCCAAATTTATTACTACAAAAACAAACAAGACACGAACCAAGATACAGGAGCTTTGAAACACTATCCGAGCGGTTGCTTTCAGCAAACCAGCCCTCCCCACACATTCCCCTTATAAAGAGTTCAGGGCGTGGCTTCTCTCTGCCTCCTTCCGAGAAGCCCCATTGCCTTCCTCTGTTTACTCCTACTTGACTGCCTCCTGTGTCGGGCGTCCTTGAACAGGGCCAGCTGTGGGTCATCTTCATCCACACTGTCAGGCTCACACAGCTGGGTCTCCATGGTGACCAAGTGGGAGGGGCCTGCCTGAGGGCTATCATCAGCAAGATCTTCAACCCCCTCAGCAAGGTCTTCAACACCCCCCTCCTCCTCTGAGTCATCCGACCCAACTGCCGAACCCACAGGCTGACTCTGAATCACAACAGTATGGCAGTGAAAGTTGGACCATAAGAAAGGCTGAGCGCCAAAGAATTGAGGCCTTTGAACTATGGTGCTGGAGAAGACTCCTGCGAGTCCCTTGGACTGCAAGGCGATCAAACCGGTCAGTCCTTGAGGAGTTCAACCCTGACTGCTCTTTAGAAGGCCAGATCCTGAAGCTAAAACTCAAATACTTTGGCCACCTAATGAGAAGGAAGGACTCACTGGCGAAGAGCCTAATGCTGGGAAAGATTGATGGCAATAGAAGAAGGGGACGACAGAGAATGAGGTGGCTGGATGTAGTCACTGAAGCAGTAGGCGTGAGCTTAAATGGACTCCAGAAGATGGTAGAGGACAGGAAGGCCTGGAGGAATGTTGTCCATAGGGTCGCGATGGGTTGGACACAACTTTGCAGCTAACAACAACAACAAACCATGTAATGCTTTGTCTTTCCATGCCTCTTTTCTGTTTCTCATTTAGTCTTTCTTGTAGGCCAGTTTGGTCTCTCCAGTACTCAGTAGGCTTTCCTGGTATATTGACTTCAGTGCATCTTCTTCACTATTCATCAGATATTCTTCCAATGCCCTATTTTCTTCTTCAACCATCTGATGTACTTGCAATGTTTCATGCCCACCTATTTGCCTTGGTACATCGAGTCTATTATTATTAAATTTATTTGTTGCCCTTCTCACTATGAGACTACTCTAGGTAGCTTCATGGATAATAGGAAACCCATGAACAATATAATAATAGGAAAATCATGGGAAACAAAGTTTGCAATGATGCTTCTCCAATTTCCTAATGATGCTCTTGCATAACATTTCTGTCAATAATATCACATGATGTTAGGCTCATGGATTTATAGATAAAGCATCTGAACATTAAAAAGAATACACAAGACCTAATGTCAATCACACTATCAAGGAAAGAGCATATCACCAAAATAAATTTTGGCCCTGATAAGAGGAGACAAACGGAATTGTGCTGAATTATCTGTTCTTTTCTTCCTGCTGCTACAATTTTTCCCTCCCATAGTTCTATTTTATCCTTTTCCTAAATTAATCTGTGAATAATTACACCAGCATGAATTAGAATAGGCCATTGTGCCAGGTCATCTAGCAGACTAAGTTCAGTTGAGAGCAATGCCAATATGATTTAATATGTGAATATTTCATGAACTGCAACATTGCTAGGGAAGATGGCTTCTTTTTTAAGCAGATTGTAAATAGTTGCTAAATTATAAATAGTTTGGTCTAAATTATAATCTTTTATTTGCAAAATCAAAACATATATAAAAACTCTGATTATCTTTAAAAAATAAAATAAGAACTGAAACTCAGAATTACAATAATTAATGCATAGAGCATGTAGGAAAAAGAAAAGGAATAGAGAGGAAAAATGTAAGAAAAGAAAAGAGAATGCAGTAATGTTAATAGATATCTAATCTGAGTTCAGAAAAAAAAAAATCTTCTTAATATATTAATCCATTTGTGCTGCTGGGGCAATCAATCAGGAAAACTCTTATGAACATAACTAATAAATAGTATCCATATTTGATTAAACCTATTCTTCATTATAAGATATTTCTATCATGGCCCCATTGGATCCTGGTTCAGAGGAGGTGGAGGAGTTGGAACTGGGACCATCTGACGGAGATGGCACGTCTCCCCTGGATTGTCTGGAGAACCCAAGGGCTGAGGACATTGTTGTCCCAGGTTCCTCCAGCACTGGAGGGACCTAGTCTACCAGACAGGGAGAGCCTGACTTCACATATGCAGGGAAAATTGGCTGCAGAAGGACAGAGGCAATGAGAGACAACACATCCCTCTGACAAGGAACAGTTGCCTCCCCCACCTGATCTGTGGACATGGACAGTGGAGCAGAAGGAAGCTCACAGGAGGTCTGAGAGGCTGTTTGCAAGGAGGCTGCCCCACCTGTCCTCACAAGGAACACATGGCTTGGGGTGATTTAACCACATGCGAGAGGAAGGTTTGCTCATCAGGAATAATTATTTGTCTCAGAACTACCCTGAATTTTGGAAATCTGAGTTGGAAACCTTCAACTCATGTTTCAACCTTTGGATTTGCCTGCCATGTTTTGCAGACTCTGGGTTGTAGCTTACATACTTTGTTTTGCAAACTCTGCACTTGGTTTGTGGACTTAGACTTTCTTCCTATTTGGGGACTTGGTTCTGGTGGATCCAGCTGGTGGGTCCAGTTTAGATTGACTGTGAGTAACTGTTTTGTGGGGAAAAGTAGTGTGGAGGTTTACCAGCACCCCTGGAGGGCCATCTGTCATGGTTTAGTGATGCAATAAAAAACTTTATTGGTGCCTACATTTTCCTATGCAACCTGGGTCAACAACTTCTTAATATGTGGCACACTTAAATTGTTTAAAGTAGTGATAGATCATCATTTTTAGGTGTGAGTTACATTTTGGAGCCACAGTAATGAGTAAAATTGATAGATGGAGCTAAGAAATACATACAGTATATGCACAATCATATTCAGTATGTCTCACATGTACAAACATTTCCATCTAGTCTTGTTGCCTCTCCTGTACACAAAGACAGCCTTTCAGTCATGCATATGTATGAAAAGAGAATTCTCTGATTTGGGAAGGAAGTATTAATTCCCCTGCAGCAGTCCCACTGAATGGTTGGTTACTAGTTGTTACTATTACTAATGAGGAAGTAGTACATCTCTACAGGGAAGTAGTACAGAGATACAGGAAAGGGAGAAGTTGAAAAAGACTCCATGGCCACAGGGAGATCACCAGAGAGCACTATCTGGCCCTATGCTGCAAGTTGTTGACATGTTATATAGAGTCTTAATGCAAGGATCCACTAGGAAACTGGAGCATACTATTTTGCAAGAGGTCTCTGTTCCACTATCCAGTCACTGCCAGTGACTTTTTGTATAGTTTCTCCATAGAACACACCAAACGCTAATGATGTCCTTGAAATTATAGCCATGAACAGCTATGAAAAGGACCCCAGAAGATAGAAAAGATTACAGTGCCTTCACCATAGGCATTAATCAAGCTACTTAAATAGATTTTCTGAGTTTTATCAGTATGCAGCAATTTGTTGTGTAAACATGTCTCAAAAAACTTTCTGTGGAAAAAGCTAAGCCTTGAGTAGGATTGGTAGTTGGGCTTTTTTGTTCTTTTTTTCACCTTAAAAATGCAGTGGTTTTTTTGTGTGTAAAGAGCTTACTCCTGCAATGCATTTGTCCTTGAGACAAAAAGCCTTTTCCACCTAAAACCTAAACCAATATTACACTGGCATATGGAGCTTCCCCCAACAGGCTCTTAATCAAGTTTATTTGTTCAGATGCTCAAAAGCTTTCATTCATTGCTTTGTTTATCATGCATAGCCTTATTTATTTGCTATAGCCAGTTATTTCTTAGTGCAGTCATGAAGGTTCAGTTAAAAATACAAGATATAAATACAACAAAGGAAAGGATCTTCAAAAACTCCTTGCTTTTTGAGTCAAGTTATTGTGTGATGTCCCTTCTTTCTATCCACTCTCATCTTTTCAGACCATATCTGATTCTGGAACAAGAAGAAAAGAAGGGAAGTATCATCAAACTTAAAAATAGAAATCTGAAACAGAAGCGATCAGACGAGCTTAAGACTGAAAGCAACTATTGTTCAGATTCATAGCTAGGGAGAAAATCCAAGGGATTAGCAACAGATAAGATGAAAGACATAAACTACATTGGCCATTGCTATCATAGAACTGTGGATACCAACAAATTCTCCCATCCTACCCCAAGCAAGGAGGTGCAACAGTGGAGGAAAACATTTGGTGCCCGAGCTGTCCTACTGTATTCTGTTTAGTGTGCTTGCTGCAAACAAAACTAAATAAGAATCAAGCAAGCAGGATTTCACTCCAGCTGTATTTATGTAAGATTACAGCCTTAGTATTCCAACTGTGTAGGTGTAAATCAGTGCTAAGTTAGCTAGTTTGAATCAATATGTAGTAAATAAAATGCTCATATTTGAATGTTGACTTTTATTTATCAATTAAAAAAACATGTCATGTATGTCAATCTTTAAAAAGTTTGCAATGTGACTAGCAACCACAAACATAAAAAAAATGAATCAAATCACAGGCCACATCAACCCAAAAACATTTTTTTAAACTCCGCTTTTAAACAGAAGAACCCGTCTCCATCAATCAAAAAGCAACAAAGACGGAAACATTTATTTCTGTAAGATGCCATCCACAATCATCAACATCAGTTCCGAGGGATGCGAAATAAAAACAGAAAGTTTCTTAGCAAAGACAAAGCACTGGCAACAATCACATCAACATTCAACAAGTGCCTCTGTTATGGATCCCTGCACAGAATAATTTGCTATGCTGAAAAGAATGAACGGATGTACTTTAATCTACCTTTTTGCGTTTCCTAATATGCAGAACTATCATTAGCTCTTGTGTTCCATCTGGCTTATGCTATAGAAGAGAATTCATGTTCAATGGAGCGGGGAGAAAGAAGGCAAGAGCCACACTGGTATTGAACTAACAAACTTTAATGATAAGCCCGAGGCTGATAAATTGACTTATCTAATTTAAATAAGAAAACAGAGTCCCTCCTCCCCCCACAGCACTCTTGTGGAAAATGAGGACAGGGGGTGATTGAAATGTTAATATGTTTCTTCATGGAAGTGATTTTTATTTAGGAGATGCTTTGAGCTATAATTCTCATAAAGCAATAATGAGATATTCTAGGACTTATGATCCCAAATATCTGGTTGTATATTAAAGTTCTCTTCTAGAAGAGGAAAGCATTAGTGGGAGAGACAGGAGGGGAAAGACAGGGGGGAAACTAACCAAATTTGCTAGTCTAATCTGATGAAACAACCTGGGACAAGTTTGTCATTTTAGTTCCACTGTACGGTCAAATTGAATCTCCAAATGACTTCATTTGTGAGACAAGATTTCAGAATCTCATGCAAGAGGCTTCCATCCTCCAATATTTAAATAGGGCCTCAATTCTGTCTTGACTTTCTTTTGGTTAATATATATATGCGGGCTGGACATGTCATGTGGAAGCCACACCCACCCTATTGCCGGCAATGGCAAAATGGTCCCGATACGTTGTGTGACATCACATGACATTGCAAGTTTGACATGTCTGATATAAGGCATTCTAGCCTCCCTTTTTCCTGACTGATTTGCCTTCCTTATTGACATCACCAAAGGCTGTGGTTAACATACCTTCTCAAATATAACCAGATGTCTAAAGCAAATAAAAAGTTATATCCTTTAATTGCTGGGCCAGCAGAAAAGGATGCTTGCATAAATTGTGCTACTGTTGTGACCAAAACCAAGTTTTCCTCCAGAACAAGTCTGGCAGGTTTTGAGGCTCTTATAGTTTTAGCACAGGACAAGTTAAAGAAAATGATAAATGAATAATTTATGATTGAATTTCCCTTTCTTTTTTTGCTCCCACTGAGCATCATCTGTCAGTGGGGAAAACACCTGTACTAATTCTCCTTACCAGGTGGTGTGGTGAGATTGAGTGAGTGTCTGGGATGGACTATTCAGATATGGAGTTACTGTGTGTGAGTTGGGTGGTCATATAAATCTACTTAATATATAAATTCAAGTTGGCCAGATGACATGTCACAGGGATGGAGATGTCCGCCTTCATGTCCTGCCAATTAGGCTATTTCTGAGGATGACTAGCATTATTTTGAAAGAGAGCCAAATCTGTGTCCATAAGTAACCTGTGACAATTTGTAGGTATGTAGGAAGGACATATTTTTGATACTCCTAATGCCTGACTAAAAGACACAGTCATAAATACCTGTTTAATCAACTGTGTGTGTGTGCGTGCGCGCTTGCTTGCTTGCTTGCTGTTATCCTGTTAATTATGGACAGTTCTCAACAATTCTATGAACCAGATCTCTAAATATAAATATAAATATAAATGTACATTTTTGCCTATAAAGTTTTATTCTGTTGCTATAGCAAAGCCATACTGTTGGGAGGCTGGAAACTGTATGTTTAAACAGATTTTCTATACACATTCAAGAAACCTGCTTTCCCAAAATTTTACTCTTTATCAGTTACTCCCTCTTTCTTCACCCCACACCTTTCCTCCCACTTCTTTGTGCTGTGTTAACGTACACAGAGGAGAATGTGGAATAAAGCAAGAGAAAATGCTCCTAGGGCTTCCCACAAGGGCAGATGATGGCTTACTACAAGTACGAAAGCATATTTTAAGCCAGGGAACCAAGAAAACATCAGTAAGATATCCAAAATCAGTTCCTATATAACTTCCTAAAGTATAAGAAGCAAAGAAGAAGAAGAAGAAGAAAGGCATGATTCTGTTCCAGTAGAGCAAGGAGTCTCCAAACTTGGCAAGCTTGAGACTTGTGAACTTGAACTCTCAAAACTTCCTCAGCCAACTGGGGAATTCTGGGAGCTGAAGTCCACAAGTCTTAAAGTTGCCAAGTTTGGTGAGCTCTGCTGTAGCATGTAAATAGAGTTCCAGTCACACTTTTGAAGTCAGGTTCTTTCAGTTTTGCAAGGTAGATTAGACAGGAAGCATGGCCAGATGAGTTAATTTTACATTAGTTTAAGGTTACATTAACAGAATATTGCCAGCCTGAAAATGCATTTCTCTTCCATCCCATTCTCATTATAATCCAAAAATTAGGGAGGGTCCCTTCTGATCTGCTTGCCTTTCCTACATTCCTGCTGCAAGGCTCAGTTGCATTTTATCTGACCATTCCCCTGGCTGTGACTCTTCTCCCTGTCTCCCAAGTATGTCCCATATATTATTACAATTTCCTGGTCTGGCTTCCCTGGATTTGTGAGACAATTTCCAATGAGTCGCTGAAAGAAGGAGCTGCCTTCAGCTGCCAATAGGAGGTGAGGTGTAATACATTAAACAATCAAATTTCTATTGGGGACAAAAAAGGAAAATGAAGAAGAAAAAACACTTAATTTTAAAGCTGGAAGAATGAAGGATGATTCTAAGCGGCCTCTGCTCTAAGCTTGAGATGCAACACAAGAAACATCATAAGGATGTGACATTTAAAAAGAATGGGGCATGTTTGTGCCACAGCTAGAGGGATGTGAGAATGAATCCATTAAAAGCACTGAGGTGATGGTTTGTGAACCCAATACAGCTCAGGGCACTATTAAAACTTTGTTTAGGTAGGAAATGAAGCCTGAATGAATTTAATGATATGAGAGAAAAAGCCATACAAATTATCTGAATTTGGGCAAGCAGACTAAAGGAAATTACCTTCAACAGGTTTGTTGGTGTTGTTATATCTAATTACACTTATAGAAACATATTATTTATAATTATTTATAGAGCCTTGGTGGAGCAGTGGGCTAATGCCTCCTTAAGTAACACCAGCTGCTTGCAATTAGTGCAGGTTCGCATCCCACCAGGCTCAAGGTTGACT
The DNA here is from genome assembly GCF_964194415.1 of Vipera berus. NCBI lineage: Eukaryota > Metazoa > Chordata > Lepidosauria > Squamata > Viperidae > Vipera > Vipera berus. The sequence goes on from NC_138208.1 coordinate 22,156,912, forward strand.
CAGCCTTCCATCCTTCCGAGGTAGGTAAAATGAGGACCCAGATTGTTGGGGGCAATTAAGCTGACTTTGTAATAATGCCGCTTGGGTGTGTGTGAAAGCCCTAATAAGCAGGCATATACATAGAATGAAGGCTACTGCTAAGCTTGTAAGCCGCCCTGAGTCTTCGGAGAAGGGCGGGATATAAATGGAATTAAAATAAATAAATAAAATAAATTCAATAATTCCAAGTTATATCGTTATTCATACCTTTGTATAGTGTGAAAAATTAGACACAGTATAAATTCTCCTTCCAGACTCCTTTTGAAATGTTCGTCCTTAGCAAACATTTGATCTATTTGGAATTCAAAATATAAGATATTAAATGTATCGCCTATCACTATTGCATTGATTAAAAATACTGATATACTACTTCCCCAGAAATGTATTTTGATCCTTTTTCTCATGCCGCATTGATATAATAGACTTTAATATTGATAAAATAAAACTTGTATGTAGAAAATTTGGATGAATGTTAGGATATTTGGTAGATATTCAATTATTTTATGATAATGATGAATTTGTATTGTTTTCTGTGATCAAAAACAAATTTCATTTGTCTATTGCTACCTATTGGTAGTATTTACAACTACACATTTTTCTGAAAACTCAGTTTGGACCAGTGACATCTTCACCTTTAGTAATACCAAATCATTTGAAGTAATTACTAAAACAATGGATAAATATGCCTCATTTATAGGATCCTATCACATTTATATAAAAATGAATGTGCTTGGAAATGGAGTAACAGTTGGTTAAAACTTGTTTTTCTAATATTCTAAAGTTGCCATGTTCTGAGAAAAAGGCATTTACTACTTAGCAATAATACTTAGACTTATATACCACTTTACAGCCCTCTCTTAGCAGTTTGCACATTGGCTCCATCAACCTGGGCTCTCATTTTACTGACCTTGAAAGGATGGAAGGCTGAGTCTACCTTAAGATCAACTACTGGCAATTGGCAGAAACAGACTGCAATACTGGATTCTAACCACTGCACCACCACAACTCATTTGATACATAATTTGACTTACAGAGGATTTAATATTTTTAGGTATACACATAATAAACAAACAAACAAACAAATAACTGCTGAATAACCACATCCATATTAAAAGAAATTGTCAGTCACAGAATGGAAATGGATCTCCATGCTCTTCTACTTCAAGATTTGAAAGATAAAGGGTGACGCGTGCTGCTGCAAAACGATCTAAGAAGAGAAAGTAGCAGGAATCGCAGAAGTCTTTGGAACTTTTACGATATAGTCATGTAGTCAAGTAGGGGAGGGGGAAAAAGATTTGGGTGTAGACGCAATATATTTCTATATTTGGTGGTTTTGTGGAAAGGGTGAGCTTTTTTGGATTAAAGTTCAAGTTTTGTTTGCAATTTTTTTTTTCTTTTTTGTTGTGTTTGGAATAATTATAGATGTGGTACGGGAAGAGGAACGGTCGATTACAGAAGAGTTGACTTTAAAGTTTTTTGATTTGGGATCCTTGGTTAATTTGGAAAATTATTTGTAAGAATGTTATATCATGGAATGGATAAAATGGATGGAGTTTATTTAGGATAAGTATAGGGTTGAGAAGGGTTTTTTTTTCTTTTTCCTTTTTTTTGTTTTTAATATATGTTTAATACTATTAAGGTTTGTTCCATTCTATATAAGCTAGAGAGTGTCCTTTTCTTATTCTAGTTTTTTTTATATATATATTTAATATTGTTAAGGTTTGTTTTATCCTATATAAGCTAGAGAGTGATGGATTTTAGAATTTATAGTTGTTAGTATATGGTTGCTTAGGTTTGCTTTTTTTTATATATATATACCTTGTATTCAGCTCTGGGAAGTAGGGGGGGGGAGGGGGGGAGGTAGGGGGGGGAGGAGGGAGGGGGGAGGAGGGGAGGTAGGGGGGGAGGAGGGAGGGGGAAGGGGGGTTTTTCAAGGGAAAATTGTATTTTAAAACTTTTCAATTAAAAAAAAAAAAAAAAAAAGATTTGAAAGATAAATTTCCGGCTCCAATTCCCCTTGAATTGAACAATGACATACAATATGGTAATCCATTATTTTGGATTCTGTTAACCTATAATCCACAGAAACCATTCTGTATATCTGCATATATGTATTTTAAAAATAAAAATAAATTCTAGCTGTGCAAGAGAAAAAAAAGTTTAAAAAGTGCTTAGTTAACAGAAATGACTGTCAAACAGAACCTTAAGATTATCTACATGAATAATCACTCTATAAAATCAGAAGTTTCTCAGCCTATCTCAACTACATTATCATGTTTAAAATGGCTTTCTATTTTGTTCCAGACTGCTTTATTATTATTTTTTGTAATCAAATTTCTAAAAGCATATTCCTTTATAGAAGGCAATTTACGTAAGTAGAAGACTAAATATCCTTCAGATAATTTAGTTTTTTAAAAAAATTTAGGATATTGAACTTTTCCATGCATGAACGATAGTTCAGTAATGTTTACTGAAATAAATAAAAATAATCTCAAACTAAATCAAAGTATAAATTCTAAATGAATTGCTTATCCAGTGAAAATTGTCATGTTATCTATTCACTCATTATTCTTTTCAAATGTTTACAATGTTTTCCTTTGTTTCATCATACACTACCACTATGCTCAAAATAAGTCATTCTTGATGCTAAAATCTTGAAAAAGTTGTCACTGTTTTAATTATTTGAATATATTTCTGTGTTGTTGTTTTTTTAAGTTGATTTCTAAAAACCAAGAGTGTAATAATAGATTTTCAGCATTTACAAGGAAGTGTGACCAATGTGGGATGTGTTCATGTTACACTGATAAGTGGTGCATGCTTGCTACGCTCTCTCCATGCCTTGGATCAGCTGAAGCACACTGCAGAGAGCATGGCTGAGTCAGGCAAGGCAGGCACACACAGAGGCCTGCCACTGTTTTCAGAGGCCCTTCTTGCTGCTTGGGCTGCCGTTTGCCTTCCTCCTTCGCCAACTTCTCATGAACAGGAATATGCCGCCCCTGCCCCCCCATGCCTTCGCTAAATCAATCACCCAGTAGAAATGAGGTTTAGCAGGCCGAGCATGTAGGCAGAGGCATGGGGGGAGGTGAGCGGTGCAGATTCCTACTAGGCACCAGGCTGGCTTCAGCAGCTGCAATCTTGCCTAGGCTTCTGCTGAAGCACTTGCAGCTCAGCTTCTTGCTGACTGGCAGAGGCCCCAGGGTTCCCCAGCTCCAAGTCAAGGAATGTGTGGGCAAGCTGCTGCCAGGTTCCTCTGGGTTTCCATAGGTCCTGAGTTCAGGCTGCCTCAGGGCTGTGGCATGGGTGGAGGCACCTCCTGTTGGGTGTTGATCGTGCCAGTTCTGCCACCTGCTGCAGGACATCTTGAGGCTCATCATGCCGATCACACTGGTGCCACCACTTGCTGCAGAGAGTGGTAGAACTGGAACGATTGGCGCAACAATCCTTGCAGCATGATGGGTGAGCACATTGCAGGCATGCACACAGACTCCACTGTTTTCAGTGGTGCTTCTGTGCCTGACCAGCCACCTCAGATCAGTTGCAGTGCACCACTTTTAGCCACTTTCAGGTATATATAGCATGGGGTCTCAGAACAAAGTATTCCACCTTGATGAAGGTTTTGTTTGTTTGTTTTTGTTTGGCAAAAGTGACACAATCTAACTGCAAAGCACTGAAATGTAACTCAGCCAACCAAGTTGGTCATGAGTGGGTCCTTGTACATGTATGAAAATTAATATTGAGCTGGTCCTCCTGTATTTTAGTCCCTGTATCTCCTGGTTGGTTAAGGGCTTCTTCGAGGTAGCAAATGCTTTACAGTGGTGAATACTTCCATCTACCTTGAAAGAGGTAATTTTCTGACTCCTCCTTAAAAGATCATCCTACACCCATGGATCTGGACAATTTTCATCCAGTTTTCAAACTTCCCTTTTTAGTTGATTTGTTTAATTTTGTGATGAGTCTTATGATAAGTTGGGTGAGGGCCTTGTAATAGGTCTTGTGATGGGTCAGGTTTGAGACATCAGTGGGAGTCTTGTGATCACCTTGTGATGGGGAGATTATATCAAGTGAGGGTCATTGGGAGGTGAAGTTCAGAGGGGCTTGAGTGGGTTGGTTGAGGGTCAGTGCTGTCTCTGTTTAGCTATGTGGTTGATTTGGATTCTAAGGGATTTGTAAGCTGGTTGTAGATCAATGTGTTTGTCAATGGAATTGCTTGTGGAGTGCCAGGTTTTGATGAACTCGCAAGTGTGGCAGGTGGTAGTGTGGCTGATGATTTTTGGGTAGGACTCCAACAGGTGACTCACACCTGACCCATCACAAGACCTGTTGCAATACCCTCACTTGACACACCCACACCTGACTCATCACAAGACCTACTGACCTCATGAAACCCTCATAAACAGAACATTGACATTGACATCCCCTAAAACCCACTGAAGATGTTACCTAGCCTGGTAATGAAACATTCAAAAACCAACCCACAAACTTGGAGAATGAACCTTCACCCTCATCTGACCCCTGAGCTACAGATATTTTCCACTATTGCAAAAAAAATATTCATTTTTTTCTGGCAGGCTTAGGATAAAAACAATGCTTTTATCCTGGCTCTCCTTGATCACTCAGATACTTTCAATACAATTGACCATGGTATCCTTGTAGAGCTAAGAGTGGGAGATACCATGCTATTGTGTTGCTTGTCCTTTCTCAGGACCAGTTACAGTTGGTGGAGAGGAAGAGTGATTGAACCTGAGGCCCCTTCTCTCTGGGGTACCGCAAGGCTCTGCCCTTTCACTATTCCTGTTTAACATCTACATGAAGCCAATGGGTGAGATCATCCAATGCTGTGCGGTATTATGTCATTAATATGTTGATGATAACCAATAAAGATCTTGGGCCATTGTTGTCAAATGATATTGTCAAATTCCTTTTCCTAGTTCCTAAATATTGGAAGGGCCTGGAGGGGAGAAAACCCCAACAAGACTGAATAAGTGTAGCTTTTAAGCCCCCCAGCTCTAGGGATCTACCATCTTTGCATTAGGGTATGCTTCTTCCATCAGAGTTGGTGCACAATTTGGGGATTATTCTGTACTCTTGGTTCTTGCTTAAAGACAGTAGGGGATTTTTGTACTGGTTTGTCTTGCATACCAATTGTGCTTATTCCTGAACTGTCTTGCTCACACTGATTTATCCCTTAATCTTCTGTTTGGATTACTTTTAACACACTATACATGAGGTTGTCCTTGAAGACCCCTTGAAAACTACAACCAGGTCCAGAATACCCGGTAGAGGCATTAATTTGAAATTATGGTTTCTAATTGTATTCATATAACATTGTAGCTCTGCAAGCTATGCTGGCTCCCAGTGGACTTCTGGGTGCAATTCAACATGCTGGATCTTGAAGATTATCACTTATAATTTCCTGCATGGCACAAGGTCAGGCTATTTGTGGGCCTGCCTTTCTCCCATTGTTTCGGTCATAAGGTGTTTTTTTTTTTAGAGAGGGCATGCTCTGGGCTTCTTTTATCAAACAATATTATCATGTTAGAGGCGGCACCTGCCTTGTGACATAGATTTTTACGATCCCAGCTTTGTTAGTCTTTTGCAAGGTACTGAAGATTTGGTTGTTTCCTAATATTTGGATCAGATGGTTAGATGTATTCTGCCACTGTCACTGTTTTTTGTTTTGTTTTGTTTTTCCTCTGGGAGTGACAGTTTATCTGAGGATGCAAGAGTTATATATTCTGAGATTTTGTGTGGATGTGTTTGCGTTTCTTGTGTGTGTGTTTATCACCCTTGTGAGGCATCTAGAGTTACTTGTATGACATGGCTGACTATAGAAATCATTTAAATAAATAAAATGTGTAGCACTACAGTTTTTTTTCAATCTTTAGAGTTTACAGGTGAGATGCATAATTTTCATACAAATTTCATAGATTAGCCCTGTGCTGAATTTTTAAAAAAATAAAAACCCAGAAAAAGATGTTTACCATTTAAGCAACCTTCAGCTTCCAACTGGATGAGTCACTCCTCAGATTCAAAGCAAAGGAATTAAAGAGTGCATAAATAGTACAACATATTAAAATTTTCTGACCAATGACTATTTCATTACATATTTTGTTTGACAGCTTTGAGACAATTGGAAAAATATGTGGTAGACTTTAATAATTAAGTTTAATATAATTTTATTATTCACTTTATCAAATGGACTCATAGCAGAAATTATTAATTCTTGTTAGCTGACATGTTTACTGTAGCAATACCCTGGAAAAACCATACTATGGTATTTAACAGTACAATTGACTCAACATTTTCAATGCTTCAGCAAAGAACATAAATAAAACACTTTTATTTAAAAAAATATATTTTGCTGCATTTACCTGAAAAAGGATGACCTTAAATTTGAGATAACCTCCTCTACAAAAAAGAACAAATGGGATAGATAGATAGATAGATAGATAGATAGATAGATAGATAGATAGATAGATAGATAATAGATAGATAGATAGATAGATAGATAGATAGATAGATAGATAGATAGATAGATAGATAGATAGAGACAGACAGACAGACAGACAGACAGACAGACAGACAGACAGACAATATGTCTGTGCACACATTCATGGCATACATGCATGAACACACATAAAGATCTTGTGCAAAGTCTAGCTTTTCCATTTTGTCACCCATAACTGCCAACTGCAACTGAATCCAGACCTGTGCAATGTATGTATGTATATATGTATGTCCATTATGTATACATGTTTGTCTTTTGGGAGATGTGTGTTGTATGCATACATATAGCCTGATGGGGGATTGGTGGGGTTTTTTTATTCTTGTATTCTTAATATTATCTTTGGGGTTTTATAATTGTAATATATTAATTGTTTTAAAATCGGGCAATTATTTAATTTCCTTTTAATATTTGTAACTCTGTATTTTATTCTTGCCCTGTGAACCGCCCTGAGTCCTCAGGGAGAAGGGCGGTATAGAAATATTATTAAATTAAAATTAAATTAAATATCTGCATGGGTATTTGTGTATATGGGAGTCATGTATAGTCCCTCCAAAATATCATGGTTAAGGCAAAAATTATTATATTTCTTTTTTTCATATCATGAAAACTACTCAACACCCTTTGCTTGGCATAGTTCATCCTTTACTAATGTTACACTAAGGATTAATTTTATAACTTAAGTAATCATCTGACTGTTTACAGAAGTTATCTTTCCAGAAAATACACTTTTGTGAAATAAAAACAAATGATACAATACTTTTGAATTTTTTGAATTAGTATTTTTTTGAATTAGTATTTTTTGAATTAGTAACAATGAATATATATTGTGTTTTGGTGCCTTGGCTCTACAATAATATTTGCTGTTTTTCTTATTAAGGTTTTGCTTTTGCCACCTTCTTAGAGCTGAGAGAGAGTGATCACCCAACTGGCTTTGTGCTTAAGGCAGGAGTACAAGTCTAGGTCTCCCCATTTATAGCATGATGCTTAACCACATCAAAGTAGCTCTCTAATATAACCACATTCTCTTTAAGATTTATTTATTTATTTATTTATTTATTTATTTATTTATTTATTTATTTATTTATTTATTTATTTGGATTTATATACCGCCCTTCTCTCGAAGGACTCGGGGTGGTGTACAGGGCAGTTAAAACACAATATACAAGGTTAAAAATAAATTAAATTAAATTAGCCCCAACAAGTAAATCACATTCTAAAAATTTAAAATCCTAAACCCTCAGTCCAGGCCGGCAAGCTCAAATAACCAAGTTTTCAGGTCGCGGCGAAAGGAGCGAAGGTCGGGAGCCATCCGGAGCTCAACAGGGAGCTGATTCCAAATATATTCATTTATGCTCTCATAATGTGCTGAGATGGGTTTGCTTCCTCTCTTCTGGACAGAAGGGAAATTTATTCTTATGGATTTTTTTTATTTCCAATGTTCTATTGGTCACTATACTGTATATTGAAATGTCATAAAACATGGGCACTACCTAGCCACTGGTAGCTACACCTTAAAAAGCTTAGCAGGGTCAGATCTATTGTCTCCCTACAATCCCAGGTTTTCCTCCAGTAGCTGCTTACACAGCAGTTAAAGAGAACAAGAGAACTAACTCCACTTGATTTCTCTCTTTGATTGATAGATTGAGCTTTTGGTTATTGATAGGCAGCAGCCCTGCATTCTATCAGGAAGAATTTAGCAATGATGAAGGGAGAAGATTAGATGACCTATTCAATCCACTTCAATGCCCTGAACTGCTGTAGGAGGAAGACTGGTTAGATTGAAAAGGGAACACAATCAATCTAATCTAATATAGAGACAATAAGCAGTTTGTTTAATGGTCAGTGGGGCCTTTGGAACTTTGTGCACAAATGTTCTAACAGTCAGGTCAGGTCTGACAATTTATTTAATACACCGGGAAATAAATCTCTCAAATTAGCAATTTTCAAACTGGATCCATTAGCAAAAATGGTATAGAACATTTCTGAACATTTTTAACAGCCTGACTTTACATGCAGAGGCTTGGCTGGCAATTGTCATGAATTTCAATTGTTCACAGGAATCAGTGGAAGTGTTTCTCATCATAAAACCATCAGAAAAATTTGGAGAGTACATAATTCTTATTGTGGGTACATACAGTTGAAATGTGGAGTCCAAACCAAAACTAAGAAAAATGCATTTCATTATTTCTAAAAAAAGTTACACAATCAGAAATGATCCAGATGAGGGATGGAAGGGAAACTCATTAAATTTGTAAATAACATCAAGTGGGGGACCCTTCAACCATTGCAACTCATAAAAATCTCAGATCACCAAAAAAGAAAAAATATCTCTCTCTCTGTCTCTGCCTCTGTCTCTCTCTCTCTCACACACACACACGCACACACACGGACACACAAAGATACACTTTTAGACTTTGGCATACCATACCAGTTTTTCCCCTCATTGTTCTCTTGGAGATTGAAATAGAATAGCAGGTAGTGAAACATCATTTCAGATGTTCAAAGAGGCAGATCAGATCATGAGGCAGGTTTAGATGATTTATCAGTGAACTTCCTAGAAATCCTGTTGGCTCAGCATCACATCTGTTTCATGGATTTTTTTAAGTGTACCAGTGGAACATATTGAATTGAGTGTATAGAAATGCTACATGAGCTATATGATACAAAGAAGGAATTCTGTACTGTCTGATCTAAAATGGTCAAGCAAGGGAAGATTCATTTTTCAGAATAAATTCAACCAGACCATTACAGGTGGTCATCGACTTACAAAAGTTGCTTAGTGAACATCGAAGGTACAATGGCATTGGAAAAAAAAATGACTTATGACCATTTTTTACACTTATGACTGTTAAAGCATTCCCGTGGTCATGTGATTTACGTTTAAATGCTTGACAACTAATTTACACTTATGATGGTTGCAGTGTCCTGGGGTCATGTGATCACCTTTTACAACCTTTTGACAAGCCAAAGTCAATGGGGAAATCAGATTCACTTAACAACTGGGTTACTAATTTAACAACTGCAGTGATTTACAACAAATGTGGCAAGGAAAGTCATAAAATGGGGCAAAACTCACAAATTTCTCATTTAGCAGCATAAATTTTGGGCTCAGTTGTGATCATAAGTTGAAGAACACCTTTATTTAAGCTTTTATTAGCTTGGATTTTCAGGGTAAGTGGTGTTGACTTCAAGTGATTTCATCTGATGAGCTTAATAGACAACCTTTCATCTGTCCTATAAAATATGAGGTATTTAGAAATTCTAGGTTAGGGATCATTGGCTAAGATACTATAAATCTAGGAGAGGCTCACTGAGTGGGATTTCTAAGATCCATCGTCTTCCCCACCAACTTCTCAGCATAAAAATCATCTCCCTTGTAATCTACCTAATGCACTTGTGTCTATATGGGGGTGGATGATATTTACCAGCACATGATCTTGGGCTGGAGAATTGAGTCCATGAAGAAATAAATTTGCACTCTTCAATGTAGACTCAAGTTTCAGGATCTAATACAATAATTAAGAAAACACACAATACAAATAGTTAACCCAGACAGCTTTATTACAATTTGCTTAAGCATTTCTCATTCAGTTATACATATATTTATTCATGTTTTTCCACTGTGAATTTGCAATGGATTTGGGAGAAACAAGACACCAAAATCCAGTGGTACTGTGTACAAATGATGTCTCTCAAATGAAATTCTTGACAGCTTTCCTTTTCAACATTGTTAGCATGTTCCGGGTCACCACAGCCTTTTATTAACCATTACATGATCTTCTGCATAATAATTCATATCTCTGATAGTTGGTATGCAGAGCACATGTAATGACTCCCTTGTTTTCCAGCTCCTTCTGCTGAAAATATTCAATTTCCTCAGGTTCAAATTTCATTTATCTAACTTAAATGAAATCCTTGATAATCCTTGCTTACCAACCACTTGCTTAGCTGTTCTGGTTCTGATTAAACAATATTATCTATTGGGAATCCAGAAGTTACAACAGTGGTGAAAAAGGAGACTTATGACTGGTCCTTGAGGTTGCAGCTATCATATTATCTCCACAGTCATATCATCACAATTTGGGCATTTGACGACCAGTGCCCATTTACAACTGTTGCAGCATCCTACGGTTAGGTAATTGCCATTTGTGATCTTTGCAGCCAACTTTCAACAAGCAAATTGGAAACTTCTAAAATGCAAGTTCTCAACTGGAGAGCTGGCAGGAAGTCACAAGTGACATTGTAAATTGGTGCAGTAGTATGACGTTTCACTTCACTGTACTGGAAAATTAAACAAACTTAGGCTATCTCCAGAATGGTCCAGGTAGGACACAAAAACTGAGTCTTGAATAGAGATGTCTGCCAGAAATGGGTAGTAAAAAAGTGATGATGAGGGCAATGTGGTGACTAGAAAGAATTGTGCATTTAACTGAAATTGCTTTATGAAGGGTGGAAGGATGGATGTGCTGATGATATGGAAATGTTCTGCAATAACATGAAGAATATATTACTGTTATTGCTTGTTTCCCTTTTCCTTTCCAACACCTCTTTTCTATTGCATTAAAAAAACAAACCTGTGAATAGGATTTCCTTAAAAAAATCAACATATATAAACTACTTTAATAGCCCTTCTCCTAAATAGAAAAGCAGAAATGTTTCAGATAATTTCATAACATATATGAAAGATTCATCACCTTGTCAATAGGATTTTCAAATAAACATTGTCTTAATGTTATTTCCAATTACTATTGCTATGCTGATGCATTCAATATAGATAGAATACATTGATTTTTTAGTTCCTTCACTAATAGTCCACTGCTATCAAGGATTTTAGTGTGTTGATCTTAATTGAGCAGTTAGTGTGTAGAGGTTAATCTTTTGATGCTTTCCAATATTATGAGGGAAGAGTGCAAAATTTCCATAGATAGATAGATAGATAGATAGATAGATAGATAGATAGATAGATAGATAGATAGATAGATAGATAGGTAGGTAGGTAGGTAGGTAGGTAGGTAGGTAGGTAGGTAGGTAGGAAGGCAGACACACAGACAGACAGACAGACAGACAGAAATTATAGATAGATGCATGGACAGGGCAGGACAAGACAGAACAGACTTGATTAGAAAAACAAAACCTGATAGGTCAAAACTAGCTATATTTAGTAATTGGAATGAATGAAAAAAGAAAAGTATCTCTCACAGTTAAGGTATAAATATTCAATCTACAGGGATGTCAAAGTAAATTTCATTGAGGGCCAAATCAACATTGAGGTTGCTCTTGTGGGGCTGGGTGGTGTGGCTTGTGTGGGCATGGCCTACTGGGTGGGCATGGCTGGTATGGGTGTGCTCTACTGGGTGTGTGTGGCCTACTGGGTGGGCGTGGCCAACTTGATGTCACTCACATCAGGGGCACCTATGGGGGCCTGGGCAGGACTGGGGCAGATCTGAGGGTCTTCAGCGGAGGGGGATGAGACCAGGGCGAACACTGGGACATGGTCCACTGGAGGAGGTTAAGTGCCCACCCCAGCCCTCGAGCTGCTGCTGCTGTGCTCGGTCTCCTTGGCCAGGTTGTTCATGGTAGGTGCAGGAGGGCAAAGTGCATGGGTCAGAGGGAGGCCCACTCTCTCTCCATGTGAGGAGACCTGGCTTTGTAACCAAAGCATCCTCAGCAATAGGGTAGGAGACCACCAGGGGATGGTGAAAGGGCAACAGGGCTGCTGGTGGCCCAGTGCTAAGGCAGGTCTTCCCTCAGATCCTCCCTCCCTCTCATTCCAATCTCCCTCCTTCCTCCCTCCTCCCTCCCTTCCCTTCTCTTCCCTTCCCTGCCTCCCTCCTTTTAATTCCCATCTCTTTCTTTCCTTCCCTTCCTTTCTTCCTGTTTCCCTCTCTCCCCTTCCCCCTTTCCTCCCTCCCTCCCTCCCTCTCTCTGTGCCTAGGAAGGGATGAGGGAAGGGGGAGAGGTTGGCAGCGCTTCTCTCAAAGAATAACAGAGTTGGAAGAGACCTTAGAGGTCTTCTAGTCCAACCCCCTGCTCAAGTATTATACCATTGCACACAATAGAATATCCAATCTCTTCTTAAAAGCCTCCAGTGATGGAGCACCCACAACTTCTGAAGGCAAGCCTTTTCACTGGTTAGTTGTTTTCACATGTCCTTAGTTCTAGCCTGGTTTTCTTCCTGATTAGTTTCCATCTATTATTGCCTTCTGATGCTTTGGAAAATAGGTTGACCCCTTCTTCTCTATGGCAGCACATCAAATATTGGAACCATGCTATCATGTCACCACCCCTAGTCCTTTTCACTAAGCTAGACATACCCAATTCCCACAAACATTTGTCATATGTTTTAGCCTCCAGCCCCATAATCATCTTCGTTTACCATCCATTAAGATCCAGCTGGTCCCCCTGGTTTGGTTTATAGTACAGTGGCCACAAGCAGAGCCTTCTCAGAGACAGCAACCCAATTATAGAACTTTTTCTCCCAAGGAAAATATGAACAGTGCATCCCTCACCCGTTTAGAGGCAACTCCAAACACACTGTTCAGCCAGGCATATGTAGAACAACAACACATTTTATGGTCAAACAGCACTAAGTAAATTACTACTAATATTTTTCTTTCTTAAAGATAGGGCTCATAACTTGGGTGTCCTCCTAGATTCACAGCTCTCCTTGGATGATCATATAGGAACTGTGACTAGGGGGGCCTTCGCTCAGGTTCGCCTGGTGCGTCAGTTGCGGCCCTATCTAGACCGGGATGCCTTGCGCACAGTCACTCATGCACTCGTGACCTCCCGTTTGGACTACTGCAATGCTCTCTACATGGGGCTGCCCTTGAGGACTACTCGGAGGCTCCAGCTGGTGCAGAATGCAGCCGCGCGAGTGGTGGTGGGGGCTTCCCAATACTCCCATGTAACACCTCTACTCCGTGAGCTGCATTGGCTTCTGGTTGTCCTCCGGGTAAGATTCAAGGTGCTGGTTACGACCTATAAAGCCCTAAATGGCATGGGTCCTGGTTACTTACGGGAGCATCTGCTGCCGGCATCAACTTCCCTTCGTCCAGTGCGCTCCCACAGAGAGGGCCTCCTTAGGGTGCTGTCGGTCAAAGAGTGTCAACTGGTGGCCCCCAGGGGGAGGGCATTCTCTGTGGGCATGCCAGACCTTTGGAACCGTTTACCGGTGGAGCTCCGGACGGCTCCCGACCTTCGCTCCTTCCGACGTGACCTAAAAACATATTTATTTGAACAAGCCGGCCTGGTCTGATGGGTTTAGGGGTATTTTAACATTTTGTATTAATCTATTTAATTGGGCTACTGTATTTAATATTTCTTTTAATTTTTATATATTGTATTTTATTGTATTGCCCTGTACACCGCCCTGAGTCCTTCGGGAGAAGGGCGGTATAAAAATTAAATTATTATTATTATTATTATTATTATTATTATTATTATTATTATTATTATTATTATTATTATTATTATTATTATTATTATTATTATTAAAATACACACTTTTAATATTGTTTTAATTTAAGCAGTGCTGGTGATGCTTTACAACAGCTGTCTTTGAGATTTTTTTTTTGTAAACCACCCTAGATTTCTCCAAAAGATTTAATTTCAAATTAGATGTTGATTTAATAAATTAGGCAGAAGAAACAAATGTTTAAATACATCTAAATCCCACAGACCTCCAGCCGCACCTGAACAGAGTGGCAGGAGGTTAAAAAAAAGAGAGGGGGAAGAAAGGGGGACACTGCCCTTTTTTGTAACACCTCAGCTTCCTCCTCCTCTTCCCTTTCCCTCCTGGCGCTCTCTTGTTCTCTCTCTTTCTGTCTCGTTCTCTCTCTCTCTGTGTTGCACACACACACACACACACACACTTCCTGTTTTCTCCTCCTTCTCACCCTTTCTCTCCACCAGCCACAGAGGCTCACATGTTGCTGGCTGTCGGAAGTTCCCGGCTGCAGGTCTGCCTCCGGCGTGAGTGCTCCGGCTCTACCATGTGGTGAACAGGGCAACTGGGAGCCAGTATATGCTTGGCTTGTGCCACCACACGCTCCCATCTCCCCGCCTTTCACCCCACAGGTCAGGGTGCTAGGCTTACAGAACTCCATGGCCTGAGCAAGGAGAGGCATGGCCCAGAAAAGCAGAGCTGGACGAAAAGAGGAGAGGCCTGGCAAAGCAAGGCATGGCCTGGCATGACAGGGTGAGGCTGGGAAGGGCGGGGCGGGGTGAGGCAAATGAGCTGCAGCTGCTGCTGCGTACCACCAGCCCCTGAGCACTCACCATTTCCTGTGTGTGTGCCGCGGGGGGGTGCCCAGCTGGGTTGGGTGGGCCAGGGCTGGGGCAGCAGGGACCGGTCCCTTGCCATTGCTGGGACAACTCTGTGGGCCAAATCTGGGCCCTTCCTGGGCCAGATCCAGCCCAGGACCTTGTGTTTGACATGTCTGAGCTACAATAAAATAAATATGTAAGTCTTTTGATCAGATCAGTTTTAATTCATCATTAAAGGGCAATGTTATTTCATCACTGAAATGTGCTGTTGCCTTTTAATTCAAAATGCTTCCTTGTTAACCAAACCATCAGAAAAGAATTCAAAACACATTCAATAACATGCAATAGTAGCTTAGTTGTATTTATTAATATACTAAAGAGATTGTATAATCAGGTCTTATAGGGTGACATACAGAAAAACCAAGGTAATAAATTAGCATGCATGTTAGGATATTCTAGGACGAAATGGCTAGTCAGCATTTTAAAAGACCCTAAGGGAACAAAATAACTTTGTGTATCCAAAAAATGTAAAGTTTAACCATACAAGTCAAAAGCCTACAGTAAACTAATGAGAAATGGACACATTATGCTATGCATATTTATAAGTACTGTATCTGCCCCCATTGTGATATCTGCTCTTGTGGACAGATCTAACAATAGTTGGGGGGGGAATCTTTTCTCTTTAATTGGAAGCCTCCTGTATTCATTGCACATCAGATTATTATTCCACTCTGGATTATCCTTTTAACACATCACATGGAAATGTTTGCAACTGAGATGTTTGTAAATACAATACAGAAGAATGTTCTATTTTACACCTTAACAAATTTAACCAGCAAAATGCTAGTACTATTCATTTACTCACCATAAAAAAGAACAAGATTTAATTGTACTTGAACAAATAAAATTTACAAGCATAACCAGTTGGATGACTCTTGGGAAAAGGTAGAACAGTAAGTACGCCAGGTTTATGCCCTTCCCTATTAGTACAATTGGCCATATGTTCAAGATGTCCAGGACCTGCACAGATGCTAAGGGAGATTGCAATCAACCTAGAACATTTTCTTGATTATGTTGGTTAGTTGATATAAATGTTGGGACAAAGAAGGTGTGTGTGTGTGTGTGTGTGTGTGAATCTACTATAATTCCATAATTTTGAGTAACATTACTGATAGAAGGCTAAGGAGGCAAGGAGATTCACTAAATTTTTGAATGGCATCAAATTATTTACAACACTTAGATACATGTATGTTCATAAATCTCTATTTCAAAAGCTGCACTGGTTGACATTTTGCTTATAAGTGCAACTCAAGGTGCTGACTGTTACCTATAAAAGCCTACATGGCGTAGGAACTGGTCACTTGAGGGACCACCTGTCTCCCATTAAATCTCCCTGGCTGATTCAATCCTGAGGGTTATGCATTCTGGGTTCCTTTGATTAAATTATGTTATTTATTAAATCCTTTCAATCTCTCCTTAAAACATTCCAGCAGTCTTTTATTATTTTACCAGACAAACAATACAAATATAGTAATTACTCTGTGAAAATAATTGGAGAGACACTTCAGTCTGAAACGTCAAAACTACCTCATGGGGCTGCTTGAAGGAAGAAATTGGAGGAAAATGCTGATATACTAGATGTTTTGAGGTAGCAGAGAGACAGTGAACTTTAATGAGTCCAAAAGCATACTTCTGTAGCATTTTCAAAGTGCACAGCCTTTAATGTAAATTAGCTTTTACAGGAAAAGCAGATAAGAAACCAAAGAATCTTTTCTTCTTTCCATTTATGTTATACCTCTTTAGATTGTCAGCCTGAGGATAGAGACAGTCAGTCTACTGTTTTGCTGATCAGTAGGACATTGTTGAAAGAAAAATCATCAGGTCCAGTTCCAAGTCGGGAGTAAATAAAATGAAGACTAAGATACTAGAAATAAAAATGGAGGCTAAGATGCTGGAAATAAAAATGGAGGCTGCTTAGAAAGAAGCTTCCAGTTTATTGATGAGCAGAAACTGCAACAACATGCAGTTCTGGGACAGCTGACCAAAATGGAGTTGAGAGTGGATGGGTTTTTATACCTTCTTGATTCCTATGGGGTCATGTAGGGGTGTTGTTCCCAAAACTGGGTCTTAGCTTGGTGTCGAAGCCAATTGACCACCAAACACAAGATGTGGAAAACAAAAAGACTTTTATTTTGGTACCAAAGATGAAAGTCATCCCTGCTTTGATAGCTGTCAAGGCCCTGTTTACAGTTTTACAGCAGTTTTTATAATCAAAGGTGATTTTCATACACCCTTCTGCCCACCCAAGACATCCCTTTTCCCTCCCCCTGATAATACATGCAAAACATATAATATTGATTGGTTACCTGGATTGCAGCCCCCTAAAGCTTCTAGTTTCCTGTGCCAGCTATGTTGTTGTTACCATTTCTTGTAAATGAAGCACAGTATTATGTAGTGGGTTCTGGGCAGCAGGAAGGATGCCGAGATGATGAGTACAGCATGGCAGATCTTTATTCGGTGGTAGTGACTATACTGGGGAATAGGGGTTACCTGCCCTCCTTTTATACCTGGCCAGGTGAGCAGCCGGCCAATCAGTTTGAACCTCTGTTTCCCGCCGAAACTGGGTTCCCGCCAAAACTCCAATGCCCCCTGGTGGTGACTGCTATGAACGTGTGTCTGTGTTCCCTTCACCTGGATACATAACACCCCTTCCCCCTTAAAAGACAAAACAATCCCCTCAACAATGGTCCCTATTGATGCACATAGTCCGACAGGTACGCAGGTGGCCGATGAACCTGGGATGAACGCCTTAGGGGTAGCCTACTTAACCCATCTGCATGGCCCATTTCTTTCCCTGGTTTGTGAACCAGCTTAAAGATGCACCCTGATAAGAATATGGACCACCTGAGCATCCTTGGGGACAGAATTTGGGGGGTTTGTTTTTCCGTGATGAATAACCCTAATAGAGGCTTATGATCTGTGAATATAGTGAATTCCCTACCATAAAGGTAATTGTGGAATTTCTTGACCCCAGCCACTATTGCCAGGCCCTCCTTGTCTATCTGGGCATAGTTCCTCTCTGCACCTAACAAGGTTCTGGAGTAGTATGCGATGGGCACCTGTTCACCGTTTTCCTCTAGGTGGCTCAGTACTGCGCCCACTCCATAGGGTGAAGCATCACAAGCAATGCAGATGGGCTTTATTCCTATGAAGTGGGTGACTGTAGACCTGCTTGAAAGTAGGGACTTTAAGAATTGGAAGCTTTTTTTCGTGGACATTGGTCCAGCTCCATGCAGCTTTCTTATCTAAGAGCCTGTGCAAAGGCTCAGCTATTGCTGCCTTGTGGGGTAAGAAGGAATGGTAGAAGTTGAGCAGCCCAAGGAAGGCTTGCAGTTCAGCCTTGTTCTTGGGAGTGGGGCCCTCTTAATTGCCTTCACTTTGGATTCTGCAGGGTGGATCCCACTGGCATCTATTTTAAACCCCAAAAACTCAGTGGATGCCACTCCAATGCTGCATTTGTCCCTTTTTAATTTGAGACCTGCAGCACGCAATCTGCTTAAAACTGCCCTCAGTCTTTAAGCCAATACTTCTTCTGTGTCCCCTGCAATGAGGACATCATCAAAATAAGGACATACCCCTTGAATGCCCTTGAGAGTCTGCTCCATTACCTCCTGGAAGATGCCTGGTGCTACACTGACACCAAACTGCAGGCGGTTAACCTTGAAGGCTCCCTTGTGTGTTACTATTGTTTGTGCTTCTGCCATCTCCCTGGTAACCAGCAGCTGCTGGTACGCCTGTGCGAGATCTAGCTTAGCAAAGATCGCGCCGCCTTGGAGGGAAACAAGAATGTGGCTGACCGTTGGGACCAGGTAAGCGTGCTGGTTAAGGGCCTGATTTAATGTACATTTATAGTCGGCGCAGATGCTGACCTCCCTGTTAGCTTTGAGAGGGGTGACTATGGGAGTCTCTCACTCTCCCCCTTCTACTGGCTGTTGGACTCCCTGTTCAACTAGTTTATCTAACTCCCCTACGATCTTGTGTTTAAGTGTGAAGGGGACTCTCCGGGGTTTAATCCTAATGGGGAGGATACTGGGGTTTAGTTTAAAAGAGATGGGGGGGCCCAGTGTACCTGCCTAGCTTGTTATTGAATATGTCTGCAAATTCTTTGCAGATGGATTCGATGCTGCTTCCCTGGGTCCTATGGATGCCTGAGATCCCTATGCCTCAAACCAGTCTAGCCCGACCAGGCTGGTTCTCCTGCCCTCAACTACGATAATATCCAAGTGCCCTTGGAACTTCTTAAACTGCACTGAAAGAGTGGCCTCCCCCTTGATTTTTACTGGGGCATTTTGGAAATCGGTGAGGCTAATGTTTGAGGGCCTCAGTTTGACTCGCTGCTTGCTCCGGCTGCAAATAAGTTTAAAAGTCTCATACAATATGACTGAAACTGCAGAGCCGGAGTCAAGCTCCATTTTACAAGGAATGCCCTGTAAATGGACGTCCAATTTAATTTTGGGTTTAAGTGGCCGTCGGGTCCCGGTTTGGCAGATGGCCTTCCGGCTTTCAAAAAATCCTATGTTGCTCGGTTTCTGGGCCCCGGTACCTTTCTGCGAAGCGTCTTCCGGCTGTAGCTAGTGGAGGCCCTCTCGGAAATGGCTATGGCAGACCGCTGTGATGTGGCCTGATTTTCTGCAGGCCTGACACGTGGCCGATCAGAACTTGCAGTTTGCCCACACGTGGTCTCCGCTGCAGCTTGCGCATTTTGGGAAGGGGATTGCCTTCCTCTGGTTCTCCCAGCTTCCTCATTGTCCCGGCCTCCTCCGAACCTGGTCAATGCCGGTCTCCTCTGCTTTTCCACTCCTGCTGTACGCAGCGTCTTCAAGGTGGATGGATCCTCCTGGGT
This sequence comes from Vipera berus, assembly GCF_964194415.1. Lineage (NCBI taxonomy): Eukaryota > Metazoa > Chordata > Lepidosauria > Squamata > Viperidae > Vipera > Vipera berus. Next base: position 22,176,630 of record NC_138208.1, read on the forward strand.
TGCTGGGTCAGGGGGTCTGGACCCCTTGCCCTGCGCTGCAGGTCACCTCATTGGCCAAGATCTCATCCTGAGCATCTTGGAGGGTTAAGTTGGGCCTTGCAAACAGCTTCTGTTGCAGGCGCTTGTCATGTAGGGTGAACACGAGTTGATCGTACAGCCTCTCATTCAGGTCAAAGAATTTGCAGAGGTGGGCAGTCTGCCACAAGGCCCCAATGAATTCCAACGCCGATTCGCTCGGCAGTTGGACCCTCTGGGCAAACTGGAACCACCAGGCCAGCTTGGAAATTCATGGCTTGAAATTCCCGTTTAGCTTCTTGGTGAGGTCTCAGAATGGAACGGATCCGATCGGTGTCGGTGAGCACAGGCTTACGGCCAAGTCGTAAATGGTGGGCCCGCTTATGCAGAGCAGGGTTGCCGCTTTCAGGCCATCTTCGGTGATCTGGTTCACCCAGAGGAAATTTTTGACCTGTCCCAGGTGAGAGTCCCACTGTTTGGGGTGACGGATGTCAAATTCTCAGGGCTGTCTGATCTGTGCTATCTCTGCATCTGGCTTCCATGAATCCTGCTCCACCAATGTGGCCGCTAGTGTGGTGGCTGGTCAGTGGTCAAGGGGGGGAAAGATGCCTCTTTCCTCCAGCAAGCGATGTCATCCCCTAGTGACTTTCAGCTCTTAAGGTGAAGCCGGATCCCACCTTCGACACCACTATTATGTAGTGGGTTCTGGGTAGCAGGAAGGACGCCAAGACGATGAGTACAGCATGGCAGATCTTTATTCGGTGGTAGTGACTGTACTGGGGAATAAGGGTTACCTGCCCTCCTTTTATACCTGGCCAGGTGAGCAGCCGGCCAATCAGTTTGAACCTCTGTTTCCTGCTGAAACTGGGTTCCTGCCAAAAGTCCAACACCCCCTGGTGGTGACTGCTATGAACGTGTGTCTGTGTTCCCTTCACCTGGATACATAACACGCAGCATCCTATGAATCTGTCTCGCTTCATTGTCCCTACCCACCCCATTCCCCGCAGCCCTCCTAACATGTCAACTGTTAGCAAACTTGTCTGCAAAACCCTCAGTGGACAGAAAGGGGGAAAACCTGTTAAAGAAAAAGTTGTTTAAGAATTTAAGAGTAAATGTTTCTTCTCAGCATTCATCTTCCTCTTTCCCAAGTCCATCACAACCACACCTGGGTCCTATCTCCACATATGACCCTTCCTCTGATCCCCAGGGCCTCATCTGCATGCATATTGTTTCATCTGATCCTTCAGGTGTCATGGTTGGCTCTATAGGCAAAAGGGAAAATGCAAATCCTAGGTGTTTGAGCTAATCTTCTCAACATTTAGCTTGACTTATCTAGTGTCTCTGATTGCTCTTTGCTTATAAATAGACTGTTCCAGTCTTTCTGAATGGATTACCAAATCTGCAATTCTAAAAAGTGTTATCCTCAGTTTCTGCTTGGGGAAACTGGGGCTAGTTTTCTGCATCCATTAAGATTTTTCTCCACTATTCCTTTGGGGAAATATAATATTCTGCCTTTTTTAATATTCCCCCCAAATACTTCCTTCCCTAGGAGGGTGGGTGAGTGCTGAGTTTCTACAACATGAAGTATGTATAAATCCTTTAAATAACAGGAATTGTTTTGTATAATAGAATAGAAACTTTATTGATCTAGTCAAATGACCATGTCAAAAGTATAAAAACTGGTACAAATATACAAAGGAACTCAAAGAAAACAGACATGTTCATAATAAGTTATCACTCCGTCAGTTAACCCCAATCTGCTCTAGATTCTGTCCTTTTTGGAATGACCTTTGATATAAAGAGTACAGCCTTACTAGTGATATGCAAGTTCATTCCCTGCAAAAAAGTAAGACAGTCCTAGGTGCCCCAGTATTTTTAAAAATAAAAATCTAAGAAAACAGTCCTTTCTGCAGAACACAGTTTGCCGTAAAAGAGAACAAGGACGATGTCTTCAATAGCTGGTGTGCCACAGGTCTTTCTTGAACTCCACAAACCCTCCCATATCTTACCTCAGAATCTAAAGGATTTAAATGGACTTATAGTAAAAGTCTCCAATATTTGGTTGAGTTCAGAACACAGAAGAGAGTCGGAATGGACCTTCGAGATCTTCTAGTCCAATGTTGCTAAACTGTTTGAGGCAGTGATTCATTCAAAGTATTGACAATTTTCTTCTGACCCTGCAGTCCATTTGGCCTGAGACAAAAACAAAGTATTAGCGCGCTATGGATCAGAACTTGCATCAGAAATAGTCATTAATTGTATACTGCAGCTTCAATCCCTTTTATTCTGTTACAGTTGCCAGATTGTTTTCTTTATGGTTGCTCTTCTGTTGAAAATCCCCAGTTAAGCCAAAATGTATCACAGGTAATTGCAGATGGTTTTTAGTGTTATTACGAACATTTTGGGGATGTATTCCCATTAAATCAATCAGAGGTTTGGCTGCTGTACATGTTGTTAACAGTGTCTGTTATAAATTCCTTAATTTTCTCAATATTTCTTGCTCATTACTTGGCAATGTTCCACAAGAATGAATCAGCTGTGCTTTTGGATCTTCATCTGTCTGTCAACACTTTTCTTTAGAAAATTATCTGAATTCCTTTTGTCAAGGCCAAACTCTCCAAACTATCTGGTTGGGCAGCTTATTATTCCTAGAGCCTAGAAGATATTCAACTTGGATCAGTGGATAAAAAGAGAGCATATTTTATTATTATGAAACACATATAATGGGAATATTTGAATTGCACCAAGAAAATGTTTTACTTTAAACAGCATACCAGGGATTGTAGAAGATTTAAATGTCAGTAAAATATTTTTACTTTCCCTTTCAGTGGTTAGCCATTTTGCTGCTTGTAGGCCTGATTAGATGGAGTTGACGTAATGATAGAAAAATGTCACTTTTGGTATCCGAACAATCCACTAGCTTTATTAAAATAAATATGTAAGGTGACCTGATTTGAGTCTCCTTTTCTTCTGGTATTAGAATTCAAAAGTTCAAAAAGCTTTTTTGCTGTTAAATGCAGATTGCCCTTTCTTTCTGACTTAGCTTGTGCCATCATAAGTGCCACTGGTTTTCTAAACGTTGCTGAATAAAAGCCTCAAAAGACTTTTTTAAGGAACCCACATACTTGTTTATTGTTGTTAAGCAGACAAATATAGAGTACGGTCTGTGCAGTTAAGATACATTGTCTTGATATAAAGTCTGTGGCACTCTCATTTGTGAAATTCTTACTTGTCCTTCTCTATTAGAGACTAAAGTTGCCTGAGAGACAGGAGCAGTCTCAGGGGACAATACTATTGTAAAAGCATTTTGGCTCTTTGAAGAGAGGCAGAGAGCTCTAACAGTTCTTGTTTGATCTTTACAAATCCCATTCCAGGGCATCCTGTCAATTCATATAAGTAAAGTTTCTATCATCATCATCATCATAGTCATCATCATCATCATCATCATCATCATTATCATCATCATCATCATCATCATTATTATTAATTATCTTACTGGTAAATCATTCTTTGATGCTAAATAGTAATAAGTGTTTGGTTTCTTTGGAGGCTCTGAAGTGATGGCCATTCCTGAATTCATTCTATGTTGGTTCTTTTCCCCCATTCTCTCACTTGTTCTACAAAGTGTTTAAAATGTTCACTGTTAAAAATGAATTGGAGGAGCCTATCTTTCTGTCTTTACTCAAAAAAAGTATAAAATGGAAAAATAACAACAAAGTAAAATAAAAGAAGAACTTTAGGAGCAAATAGATAACGTTGGTGCATTCCTTGCCATCTTGGCTCTTTCCCTTCTCCTACAATCATTTTGTAGTGTATTGTTTTAAATAAGTTAGGTAAAATATTATCTATATCCATTTTGATGGCCCATAAAATTAAAAAATATTGTACAGTAGTTGGCATATTCTGCTAAGGTTCCTTTCTTTGACATTGCCATGTATAGATTGACCTGTTCCAATATTTTGGCCACTGAATCATTCTTGCCATACGTAGTTTGCATAAGAATTTTTATTGATTCTTCTTTTCCTTGCCATATTTCTGTAGATATTCTGTAGATATTCCTTTAGCCTTCTAACTTGGTAATTGATCAGAGTTCTGATCTAACTTCATCTTCTAATATTGAGGTTCTTGTAAGTGGGGATTATCTTCTAAGATATCTTGGATCTTGACATCTCTGCTATAAAGAATTTTATTGTACTCCTTTCATTTATTTAAAAAAAAATATTTGAATCACTTACTGCCTGCCCATTGATGCTTTTTAGCATACCAATTTAAGGCTAGAACCTCCTTCTGTCTGGAGATGTTTTAGAAGACTTTCTTTGATTTCCATGTCTGTTTCCATCTTCCAAATCTTTACATATTGTATATCACTGAAATATGATTCTTGTCTCTTCTAACAGTGTCTGAAATTCTTCGTTAAGCTACCTCTTGAGATTTTTGTTTCTTTGGGCTTTGGCTTCTCTTCTTAGTAATTCCCATTTGTTTGATATTCAATTGGTTTGGTACTTTGTCTTTGGCAGTTTCTTTTCACATTCATTCTTAATTATGTCTCTGGTTTCATTCTGTAGTACTTCTGGTTCACTGCCAATAAAGTTTAGGAATTCAAAATGATTCCTAATGTTCTTCTTTAAAATGGTGAGTACATGCTCATATTGTGAAAGCTGATTGGGTTTGTTTTTCTACGTTGACTTACATTACACATGTACAATATAGTAAGCCCTTGGCCATATATATGCTGTTATAATTAGACTTTTCCACATTCCTATACTCAGGGCCTTTTTTGTCATAGAACGCTCAGAATGGAGTTCTGGCACCTTTTTTGGATGAAACCTTGTAGGGTAGGCAAGGCAGGTTGCATGACATGTGTGAGTTCCGGCACCTTTTTCTTTTACAAAAAAGCACTGCCTATACTAATTATTTTGTCAGATTGATTTCTGCATACTCCATTTGGTGAGGGATATAGGTACAATTTTAACTGTTTGAAGATTGTGTCAGTGATGAAGAAATCATAGTATTGCCAGAAATTGATCAATTATCATGCTTCATTTCTGTTTCCTAGACCATATATTCCAACTACTTTTTTTCCATTAACATGTATAATGTTGGCCTTCTAGACACCAATTTCAAGCAACATTCTTATTTACATGTTTGTCAATTTTAGATTGAATTTTACCATAAAACATTGGATGAAAAAATGCTAATCTATGAGAAACTATTCCATAATAAAAAGTACTAATATTTAACATACCACTAAAATTTGTTATGTTGTACTGTATATAACATATAATGAAAATAATAATAGCTATAATGAAAAAAATTGAACATGATTCATTGCTGTTACCATATCATGATTATATCTACTAATACTGAAGACCAGTTACATTTATATAATGACTTAGATTTCCCTTTCTCTATTATTAGGACAGTTCTTGTTAGAATGCTTTACTTTTGTAAAGTGACTGAAATCAGTAAATTATTTACATACAATTTGGTATGCTTTATATAGTAATAAACCTACTTAATGATCAAAAGGGAGATAGCAAAGAGGTACACAGAAATGACAATGGTTCCAAAACATTTCATTTCCCTTTTTTATCAATAACTCCAAAGTTTCCAATGGTTATAGCAGCAACAGTTAAATCTATCACTGGCATCACCATATCCATTATTGAACAACCATTGCAAGATTTCAAAAAAAAGATTTTTTAAAAAATTTCTTGAACCCTTTTCAAGGGTTCTTACTGGACTATCTGAAATTCCATACATTTTTGGGGTCTCATATATTCATCATAGCAACTGGATGGTGATTATAAGCGATTTTCATGTTCGTATTATGGAACTACCACATTTGAGCAACTTAAGCCAATTATAATATCTCAGCCCAACCTATTCCACAGTTGTGAGAGAAAAAAACTTTTAAGAGAGATTCCACCTTGAGCTCTTGATGAAAAATAGTGTACAGGTCTAACAGATAAATGTACATGAGCTTTCCCACTCCTACTATAGATATTGACTTGGTTTCAGGAATATCAATCAAAGATGAATATCTCTGCTGCTTTTTCATTAGACAGGCAACAGGTGCAGTTGTCTCATCAATATCAACATGATTTTAAAATTGCTTACTATGGCCTCCTGGCCCAATATAACTATCTCTAAGTAGATGCAGCTATATTTTGAAGCTGTACCTATGGAAACACTGTCACAACACAAGCCAGGTGCATTTATCTTAGTTCTGTGTTCTTCTTAGCTTTTTCTTTCCACCCAAGCTTGAAGCCTCTGGCTTTGATTATATCAAAAGAAAATTAATATCCTCATTTAAGCAAAGACAAAACAAGGATTATGGAGAGCTAGTAGTGATGTGAGTGTGTTGGTTGACCCAGGGCTAGCACTGATTTAACAAAACTATTCCCAGTAGCAAAGTCAAAAAGAATTAGCAATAATATTAGCAATAATATTAGATAGAACAGGAAACCTTAGAGCATTCTGGCAATATCACTAGAACTCAATAATTGCACTGAAGGGTTTACATTTGACCATATATAGAAGATAAGACTCAGTGGTACCAATCAGCATAATTATGATGTCTTATTACTGAATAAGCTATTACACATTCTAACACATATTTCATAAATGAACAATCAAGAATGGGTGGGGATATCAGCTGTGACAGATAAAAAAATCGGTATATCAACCAAAATATTTTATAAGAGAATAGGTGAACATCCTTGGCATTTTTCCTCCAGGTGGTTGGGATGTTAGCATGGTATAGATGTCTACATCTACTGATTTCCTGTTTACTGATGCAGTTTTAGTTGTTTTTTGTCTTAATAAAATCCTTTGTTTTTATTTTGTTCACTGTCTAGAGTTTCTTGAATAGCAGCACTTAGCAATAACACTTAGACTTATACACTGCTTCACAGTGCTTCACTAAGTGGTTTACAGAGTCAGCATATTGCTCCCAACAATCTAGCTCCTCATTACCAACCTTTGAAGAATGGAAGGATGGGTCAACTTTGAGCAGGTCCTGATCAAAAGGCTAGTGTTTGGCAGAATTAGCCTGCAATACTGCATTCTAATCACTGCATCACCACAACTGGTCAGATATATACATGAAATAAATAAATATTAATACTAATAATATTGTACACTTATTGTACATTGAATTAGTGAAGCGATAGGTATGGAAATCTCAGAGAAGAAGAATTCAGAATTCAATATTAAATGCATAGTTAGCTCCTTACCCCCAGTTGTCTACTTCTCCCAACATTCCCCAGTTGGCTCACATATTTGTTTTCGGATGATGATAGTAACCCCTCCCCGCCCAGTCCAAGGAATTGTCTGATGTTCAATTGGAGAGCTTGTGATTCAGTTCTGTTCCATTCTGTCTTGTTGCTCCTTGTTCTCCCACAATTTCCTTTCCTTTTAGAGAAGTAGAAGGACTAAGATAATTCTCCTTTTATCCATTTTATAGAATCTGTTTCACTAGATTCTTCATATAAATGGGCTGGCTAGTGAAAATCTTCTCCTTTGATGTGTGCCTTGGCTGCTCTGCCATACATCTTCTAACTTCTGTTTATTTTTATCTACCTCCTGCATTTATTCTGATGTAGTTCTAGTTATTTCCTTCCTTACTCTCTTCCTCCTTCTGACAAGCTAAAATGTAGCAGTAGCTACTCCAGCCACTTCACTTCCCAACTTGTATGTCTTCTGTTTCCCAGTAACCTGACTTGGTACTTTCTTGCTGGTAGTTTTATCTATGCCTTCAGCTTTGTGCACAACATCCATAGCCCCTGAACTCATTTTGTAAGTTGTCTGGCCCTCCAGTTTATGTCATCTTTAGCATTAGATCCAGCCTTGGTTTTTTGATACCTTTTTATCAGAAAACCACACAAAAAAGCACATTTTTTAGAAGTGTTACTTAGAAGGATACTAGGAAATATATATTAAATAAGTTTGGAGATGTGTATGAAAGTAAAATATCGAAAAATACTTGTGGAAACATTTTCTATCAATGGAGCAGCATGCTGAACAAAACTTGTTTTGACCAAGGTGATAAATTTTGCAAAAATAACATTGACAGAATCTCTCTTTCCTGGTTATTCAGGGAGATGCGCAGGGGTTGTTTTCTAAATGACAAAAGCCAAATATAAAGACTGAAGCTTTTCTTAAAGATAAATAGAAACATTACGCTTCTGGGCAGCAAACAAAAAAAACTCCTACCAATGATATATAGCCCATTTGGCTCAAACCAAATCAATATCCCACATGGAATCAGAGAATAAGTCAAAGTCAAGAGACTCAGCAGGCATAAAATTCAACATTTAGTGGCCTGAAGATAGGTCATCACTGCTGGCTATGTACAAAGGGGTGGGAATACAGAATATATTAATATATATCATATATTGTGTACTTTTTATTTATCTTTTTATAACAGGGGTGGCTGGGGAAAAGAGTTGAACATTCTTGTTTCTTCCTTAAAACCCCTAAGTTGTGAGATCTATTTTAGATACAGTATTGAGGGTTTTGCAATCAGTGACTGAGGTCCAAGCTGAAAAACTAGATTTGGTGTTCACTATATCAAACTATTAAAATTAGGGTCCGCTTGATGTTATCTTATAGTTTTATCATATTATTATTTTGCATTCATGTCAGAGATATTTATTATTGGTATTCTTATTGATATGTCCAATAATTTGGATAATTTGGAGTCCTCTAAACTTTGTTACATGTCTTGCCATTTGGAGACTTACAGCTGAAGTGACATTAAATCAATTGATCACTTTCGAAAAGTGAGGAATTTATCCAAATAAACTGTTCTTTACAGCATATAGCCTTATAGAGAATAATGAGACTTATTCACTATTGCAATTTCTATACAATGTGAATACATCTTATTCTATTCATCACAATCAGAGGGGGGGAGGGGGAGGGGGAGGGGGAGGGAGAGGGGAGGGGAGGGAGATTGCAGGAATTCATAAAGCAGCCAATGGGAAAATCTATCATCATACAAATGATGTGAACAGCATACTGAACATAAATTAATTTGTGTCATTTATATGATATATTACAACATGCATGACATTATAGTAGCTTCTATCTGACATCTAGGGTATGGGGAAATAATTTACTCTCTCTTTATCCATGATCTGACCACCTGAGATTCAAATTAAGATGAAATGGAGGCAAGGAAACAGATTCATGAGCAAAGTGAAAAAATTGTGAGCTTCACTGCCTGTAGAAGAGGTAAAGGGGGAAGAATCTTCAGGTGCATCATAATGTCATCACAGGTAATATTTATATTTATTTTTAAAGTTGCCCAGCTCAACACTGACTTTGTGTGGTGTTCAATTTAAAATTCTTTAATTAAAAGTAACCAAAAGAAAAAGCACGTAACAGAGGAGAACAAACACCATATCTATGTCAGACATTACAGTCTAAAACAGTCTAATACAGGTATATCCCACAGAAAAAGGAAGAAAGAAAACAGGTTTGCAAGATTGGCTTAAAAAGATTCCAGGGTCAGGTCATCATAATATATCTTCTATGATGACTAGATTTAACATAACTGTAGAAAATTGGGAAGAGGGGAGTGAGAAATGGTAGACAATATTCAAGCAGGCCTTTTTTTAGAGATGAGAAAAAGAAGCTGAAAACGTTTATTCAACAGACATCTTAAACATCCTGACTCATCCCTCATTACATAATCCCTGATCCCTCAAACGATAAGTGGCATGTGATACCTGTACTTTTTCACATCCTTTTCTCTTTTCACATTCTGCACTTCCAGAAAACAGGACCAATCCATAGCCCTCTAGGAACTGGGCCATGCAAGTAACAAAAGCCCCATCCATTCACACGTAGGATGCAGGCAGCATACAAAACCATGCCCTCCCCCAAGTCCATGGGAAAAAAAAAACATTCTCCATAGAATCAGTCCCTGGCTCCCAAAAGATTGGGGGCTGCTGCTGTAAATAGGAATTAGGCAATATATAATGTAGAAAGCAATTGAAAGAAAATTTAAATACAAGTTACAATAGAAATAAAATAGATTAAATACAAGTGGAGTTTAGAACATCAAAATAGTCTATATGGTAGTGTGATAACTTAACTATAAATTTGAATGCAATAAATATTATTTCTTTTGAAGTGAATTTAAAAATATGCGTGCATCCTTTTTGGGGATATGTTATCATCCATGAAACTATGATAGCCATACAGCATGATGTCAACTCTACTCCAGTGTGCCTAGGCGTAGAAAAATTGCAACCATGGATGGTTTCAAGTCATAGGTATTGGGTAATAAGGAAGCTAGTGTGGTTCAGTGGTTAAGATGCTGGACTAAGACCAGGGAGATACACATTCAAGTCAACCCTCAGTCAGGGAAGCTCACTGGATGACTTTTGAATAGTTCCTCTCTCAGGCCAATGTACCATACTGGATTGTCGTGGGTAAACATTGAAGAAAGATGTGCTATGCATTTGGAACTCCTGGGCATTATATAAATATAATAAAGCTAAAGAAATAATAAATATTAATGTTTTATACTTAATGTGGAAAACTCAGACTAGAATTTTACCAGTATTCTGACCAATGTAAATACCAAAACTGAACATTGTTTTTGTAAATGTTAAATTTCAATCCAATATGGAAATATTTTGATTGGTGTTTTGGAGAAGTAAATGCCAAATCTGAACTTCTTTAAAGGAGGTGAAGATTGCTTGACAATTCTAACATTCCCTCTATGTAAATAATGTGACAACTTGATGCTTGTTTAATTAAGATTCCATTGAAGACAGGACTTTTCCTTCATTGAGAACATTAAAAAAATCTGATTACATCTCTGTTTATAAAACACATTTTTTTAAGTAACATAAAATTTTCATACTATTCTTGAACATGAAACTTAAATGATACAACATTCGGAGGAGCTGCAGGGCAAAAGTAATAGAGCAAAATTTCATCACAGGAAAATAATACACACACACACACACACACACACACATATACAGTATGTGTGTGTGTATATATATATGTGTGTGTGTGTGTGTGTGTGTGTGTGTGTTGGAAGATTATTTAGACACTTTGATTGTATAACAGATGCTTTAGCTGCTATTTTGCCACTATCCTATATTCTACCTTTTAGATATCCCTCTCTCCCTCCTTTTTCCTCACAGCACATGCTGTGCGACATCAGTTACCCAGACACATTTAGTTATCTGCAATGATTATTTTTGTCCCTCTACATGACAGGGCTGGTGCTTGGAGATCATTAAAGTCTACTTTGAAGGTTTTAAGTGAAAATTATACTTCTGAGCTACAGAAGAGCTCCCAGGTGTCTCCTAGGACTTTTTATGATGCTTTGTAAATGGGCAACAGGCTGGCCAACAAACTCTGATGACTGGAGGAACATGTGGCATGACATTATCATCTCCTGTCAGAGCATGATTTGGTTCATTTAAATAATGATACACAGGCCTGGGGTAATTGGAAATATATTATCTTTTTATGGGTTGTGGCAGCATCAAAGAAGAAGGAACAAATCAGAGCTGGTTCCTGCAATGGGGCTAACTTAGTCCATTAAAAATGTAGAAGAATCTGTAAATAAAAATGCAGAATGGTATTGAAAAGTAGCAGTACCACTGTAGCAAAGTAAAATTCTTTGACTTAATCTTATTTGATATTCATTGCAAATCTTAGAACTTCAAAAATACTTCCTATATATCACTACTTTAATCATTTACATAAAAAACATCTCCTCTGCTCCTAACAAGGTACATGCCTTTATAAAAGTGGTTCTGAGTAGTAAATCAGAAGATAACGTTCAAGTTTATACAGAATTATATCAAATGATTCAAGCAACCTACTGTGCTATTTTTAAGCTATTTTTCAGGCTAGAAAAGTCACCCATAGGTAGTCTCTTTAAGATTTAAAGTAATTTTAGGAACTGAAAGAGAGTGGCAATCATATATAAGGCAGAATTCCCAGATTGGGGCAGAGAAGAAAAGAATTCTGTTAGATGTAAGAAAAGACTGTGAAATTCACACTCTAAAAAAACTTTTAAAATTAAGAGTGTGAATGGTGATTAAAATGTCATATTGTTAAAACTATCAATTTCATGAACATTCTGCAACCTTATGGTCCTCTTTGGAATCAAAGAAATTATGATGAAAAGTTGTTCCATATGATAAATAAAGGACTGATCAAAGCAAAGCATTTAATCATTGACCCAGAAGTAATACAACAATGTCATGCTGATGGAAGATCAACAAAGACAGTTTCCTGAAAGCTTGGATAGCCAAGCACTAATTACAAAACTGGGTAAGACTCTCTACTTAAAGCAGATGAACCCAGACAGAAGAGGAATCCAGACCAAACTGAAGATAAAGTTTTTAAAGCAAATACAGAGACTAGAACTAACAGGGCAACAACATAATGATTACAAATGGTTTGGTTTTTGTGGATCACTGATGGCTAGATGGCCTCCTTCGATTCAAATAATACATATTGGAGCGAAGGGAGACGTATCTGGCAATTTAAAGGCCTTGGTCTGGAAACCTGATTGGCAAAAAAAGAAAGCCAGTTTTAAAAAGTGAGTTCTTAGAGAACCAAAATAGAAAATGTTTATGAGATAGAACTAAAATGTGTTTATGTATCTATTAGGCTTATTTTAGACATTATAATTTGTGCACTGACATAATGGAAATTTGGTTTATATATCCCACGTTTGATGTTAAAAGACGTTTGATTATTCTATTTAAAAATTAAGAATTAGCTAAAATTTAAAACAGAATCTGGTTGTGTATAAATAGTTGTAGATTGATAAACATAGGCTGTGGTCCTGTTAGTAACATGTGATGTATTAGGATGTGAAACAGACAATGTTTATTAGGTAGAACATAGCTACTCAGCCACTGTGTACATGTTAGATGCTATAGTTTTTGCTGTAATGAAATAAGGGAAATTTGGGTTGTGAACATTATTTGCGATGTTAAACGCTAAATTTGAATAATATAATTAAAATTAAAATTAGGTAAACTTTAATAACAGGACATAGATATATTTCAATGAAATTGAATTGACAAATTTTTCAACTGGCCATGCTATTTCTAGAAATTTACTAGTTTAAACTGGTTGTATGAAATGTTAAGAGAAATTGAGAAGGATGTTTTGATAATGTAACTTGAATTATGTACTTAAAACTCTGTTACTGAATCTCTGATTACCCAGTCATCATGATGCTTTCTAAATATGTAGATTTTAAGTGGAAAACCAATAAAACTTTAAAAAAAAAACCAATGTCATGCTTTGTTCCATTAACAACATGCTGGATGCTATTTTAGACATTTTTGGGAAAAGGGACACCTGTGTGATCACACAGCCCCTCAGCTGCTGTCCTTGTAGGAAGAGAGCCATGTTTAAAGCCAATGTAATATAAAAAGTTGACAGTAAATATGAAATATCATTTTTAAAAGTCACTTTAAAATCCTTTTCATTATTTCACATTTATTGTCATGTCACTTTAATACCCAACCTGAAATTTGATTAATATCTCCAGAAATTTCTGTTTTATAACTAAGTGACTAAGATGCACTATCTTCCAAGGTAACAACATATTAAAAATCTTTTTTTTGCTCTTGCATCTACAACCAACTGAACATCACTGTATTTTTTTTCCTCAGATACTTTGGTGGGAGCTTCACTCTGACACCCTCAAAATCACTGATTAGATGTTTGTACTCAGAGTACTCTGAAAGTGGGGGAGTGGTGTATATGAAAGGTGACAGATGTAATGTGATCAAAATCCTACCTTTTTAATATGTTGTGATTCATGAAAAAACAGTTGAGGGAAGTCAGCTTCCCAGAAAAGGAAATATTAAAAGGGCAGAAAAGTATATTTCCTAAAAAGATATTGAAGAACCAGGAAAGCATGCCCAGTTTTCTTAATAGCCCAGTTCTCCTTCCCCCAAGCAGAAAACCAGTTCTATAGACATGCAAATTTAAACCATCAGGAAGGCTGGAGCTGGAAGCTTAGGAAGACAAAGACATACCCCAGCCCCAGCCCCAGGAAAGCAGGATATGACCTTTGGACATAATAGGACCAGTGCTTTTTTTGTAAAAGAAAAAGATGCCGGAACTCACACATGTCACACAACCCGCCTTGCCTACCCTACAAGTTTCCATCCAAAAAAAGGTGCAGGAACTCCGTTCTGAGCATTCTATGACAAAAAAGCCCTGAACAGGACTGACCCACAACCATTAAGAATACCAGAAAGGCACACCCAGAGTCAGGTCAGAATATGTGACACAGGAAATACAAAGCCTGAAACAGGAAATAACTCCAAACAAAAGACTCCAGAGGGTATAAAACCAACTCTCTACATGTGCTCAATCCCTTTTCTGGTGGATCCATTTTTCTGTCTGGCTTTCCTCTGCAGTAAACTGTAACCTTCTTCCTAAAGCAGTTGCCATGTTGTTTATCCCCAACTTGGATGGAACGATGATGAAGACTTTTCTTCCTACACAGTGGTATGGCTTCAATTGCACAGCAGCTATCTTGACTTTTCTGGCCCCTCAAGAAACTCTTGTTTATGCAAAAGTTTGTAGACTAAACATACAGTAATTTTTAGCATTTTCTAAAACATCTGCAGAGATTAAAACTGGTTAGAGAATAACAAAAAACACTGGTCCCAATCCCATTTCTGCCCAAACTCTGTATAAATTTAGTAGACCTGATGGAGAAATAAATTTTGTATTCATTGTCTTGTGTGTAAGCACAGCTCTCTTAGCAAATCAGGCTTCTATCCCAGATGGCACAGAAAATTGTACTTATATTTATGCCAATTTTCATTACAGTTTTCCCTTCACTTAAATATGTGGCTTTCTTCTGTATCTAATGTGAATCCTTCCATGTGTTAAAAGGCTAGTATCTTAATTCAGTTAGATTTTTATTTATGTTATCATTTGATACTCTTATATACCATGTTGTAGTATGAAATATATTTTATGTTCATAGTAGCATAAAGTATGATGGTCTATGTAAGCATATGTAGATCAATCTGATTCTGATCTCAGTAATCCATACTGAATTCTTATGCTCACACTGAAATTTGTAGTGAGCTCTGCTCCCAACAATATGTGAACCTAAAAAACTGGGCTTTCAAACCATGGCTATGTATTTTTATTTTTTTTTTTTGGGGTGGCGGGAACTGACTATGGCTTATTCTGTAAACCATGTTTAAAGCAAACCAAGAGATAAGGAGAGCTGTCTAGAGTTGCCTTAATTGGGTAAAGGTAAAGGTTCCCCCGCACATGCATGCTAGTCGTTTCCGACTCTAGGGGCTGGTGCTCATCTCCATTTCAAAGCCGAAGAGCCAGCATTTGTCCAAGGACGTCTCCGTGGTCATGTGGCCAGCATGACTAGATGCCAAAGGCGCATTGAACCCTGTTGCCTTCCCACCGTAGTGATCCCTATTTTTCTACTTGCATTTTTACGTGCTTTTTCGAACTGCTAGGTTGGCAGAAGCTGGGATGAGTAACAGGCGCTCACTCTGTTACACGGCACTCAGGATTCAACCTGCCAAACTGCCAACCATCTGGTCAACAAGCTCAGTAACCCACTGAGCCACTGCGTCCCTTGCCTTGATTAGATGGGTAGTATAGAAGTCTAATAATAAATATATTTTTTAAAAAAAGGGGAGGTGTTCTACATTATTGCTTTTTATGATTCCCTAAAGCCTCCTTGGACTACTTCAGACCAAAACATATGCCCTAAAATTAAGCTTAATATGGAGCCACAAGAACAAAATTTCCTGAAATTCCCCCTAAACTCTGAAACCCTGACCCCCAGTTATATCCACTAGAAGAACCTGCCCACTGTGCATGATGAACCTTTCCACTGTAGCCTTCAACTTCACAAAAAATATAAGCTACAGATATTGATAATCAAAAAGATGCTTATTCCTAGCATTAATACTTCTATGGTCATTGAGTAAATTTACCATATTATCTTAGGCTGACTTTCTATTTCTCCAGATCCTCAAAGGAAAGAAATTTGGTGAACTATTGAAAAAGGACTAACTATTGGGTTTCTTTTATTTAGAAGAAGGACAGTATATACCAAGGACCATTAATTAGGGTCATCAAAGTCAAACAATGTCCATACTCTCCATATGGTTCCAATCTACAGTATATGCCCATAAAAAGTTAAACCTAAACCCTTATGAGGGTGGCAAGGTCTAACCACTTTGCCACCCTCATCGCGTCCGCAGATAATCGCCCGGCCACCCTGTTTAGAGTAACTCGCTCTCTCCTTAATCAGGAGGTGAGAGAAGAACCCTTGCAGGGTCGAGCCGAGGAGTTTAGTCGATTTCTGTTGGACAAAATTGCTTGGATCCGGACCGGTCTGGACTCCAACTGGGCAGAGTCTGACGATGAGGATACGGGCAGCCTTGTCGATGTAATCTGGGAAGAGTTCGACCCTGTGACTCCTGAAGAAGTGGACAAGATCATGGGGAAGCTGAGCTCCACCATGTGTTTGTTGGACCCGTGTCCCTCCTGGCTGACTTATGCGGCCCGGGATGGGACACGAGGCTGGCTCCAGGCAGTGATTACTGCCTCTTTGAGTGAGGGTAGCTTTCCCGCCGCCTTGAAGGAGGTGGTGGTGAGACCCCTCCTCAAGAAGCCTGCCTTGGACCCAGCAATATTAAACAACTTTCGTCCGGTCTCCAACCTTCGCTTTCTGGCGAAGGTTGTTGAGAGCGTGGTGGCGCAACAGCTCCCTTTGTTCTTGGATGAAGCTGATTATCTGGACCCGTACCAATCGGGTTTCAGGCCCGGGTACAGCACGGAGACGGCATTGGTCGCGCTGGTGAATGATCTCTGGCGGGCTCGGGACAGGGGCTGCTCCTCTGTCCTAGTCCTTTTAGACCTCTCAGCGGCTTTTGATACCATCGACCATGGTATCCTGCTGCGACGTCTCAGGGGGTTAGGAGTGGGAGGCACAGTTCTCCAGTGGCTCTCCTCCTACCTTCTGGGATGCTCGCAGTCAGTGTTGGCAGGGGGGCAGAGATTGACCTTGAGACCTCTCATTTGTGGAGTTCCTCAGGGATCGGTTCTCTCGCCTCTCCTGTTCAACATCTATATGAAGCCGCTGGGTGAGATCATTCGTGGTTTTGGAGTTGGGTATCATCAATATGCTGATGATACCCAGCTTTTTATTTCGACCCCAAACCACCCCAGTGATGCCCTCGACGTGCTGTCCCGCTGCCTGGAGGTGGTCCGGGTCTGGATGGGGAGGAACAGGCTTCGACTCAACCCTGACGAGACTGAGTGGCTGCTCGTGCCGGCATCCCAGGAAATTCCGATTATCCCATCTCTGGCCATGGGGGGTGAGCTATTACCCCCCGTAGATAGGGCGCACAACTTGGGGGTCCTTCTAGATTCACAGCTCTCTTTAGAAGAGCATATTGGAGCTGTGACTAGGGGGGCCTTTGCCCAGGTTCGCCTGGTGCGCCAGTTGCGACCCTATCTAGACCGGGATGTCTTGCGTACAGTCACTCATGCGCTCGTGACTTTTCGTCTAGACTACTGTAATGCTCTCTACATGGGGCTGCCCTTGAAGTCCACTCGGAGGCTCCAACTGGTGCAGAATGCAGCCGTGCGAGTTGTGCTGGGGGTTTCCCGATACTCCCATGTTACACCTTTGCTCCGCGAGCTGCATTGGCTGCCGGTTGCCCTCCGGGTGAGATTCAAGGTGTTAGTAATGACTTACAAAGCCCTACATGGCATGGGTCCGAATTACCTACGGCAACACCTGCAGCCGGCGTCAACTTCCCTCTGTCCAGTGCGCTCCCACAGAGAGGGCCTCCTCAGGGTACCTCCGATCAGAGAATGTCGATTGGTGGCCCCCAGGGGGAGAGCATTCTCTGTGGGCGCGCCAGACCTATGGAACCACTTGCTGGTTGAGTTCCGGATGGCCCCCGACCTTCGCTCCTTCCGGCGCGATCTAAAAACATATCTATTTGAGCAGTCTGACCTGGTCTGATGGGTTAGGGTTGGGGTTTTAATATGTCTTAATTATTGTTTTAACCTTGGGCATTTATTTAATCGCTTTTAACTTTTGTATCCTGTTTTTGTATTTATTGCCCTGTACACTGCCGAGTCCTTCGGGAGAAGGGCGGTATAAAAATATAATAAATAATAAATAAAATTGCATTTATAACATATTCATAAGGACAAAACATGGGTTGCTTTTCCTTATAACCCTTGTGGTTAAGGATCTCTATTTGCTAATCCATTGTTAGCTCATATTATAGTGAATTTTGCTGCTGTATTCCCCTTATGTCAATCTGGATGATCTACTAGCAGAAGGATTAATCAGTGAATTTGACATTGACTTTTCAAACCAATATTTGTTGTTATCTGATTAATAGAAAGCTGGTCTCTTCAGGAAAGTACCTATATATCCTTTTGTGCTTAAGCTACCACAGAGATTTTTCCTTAGCTTACTTCAACACCATAGCCTCAATAATGTTAGATGGAAAATAAGATAAAACTTTCCCATATAAATCTCTGATAGAACATGGGAAGAATATATCAATCTTTTTTTCTTTTTAACAACCTTGTAGTCCCTTAATTCAGATATTGTGTGTGTGTGTGTGTGTGTGTGTGTGTGTGTGTGTGTCCTAAGAGACAAGAGAAACATGTGCTGCTACTTCGGATTGAACTCTCAACCTTCCTAGTGAGAAGCAAGAGTCTTCACCACTAGCCCACCATGCTGCTCAGGAAGAATATATCAATAATTTGCTATTAAGTCACTATTTAATGAGCATTAAATGAGTTTATTAGCATTATATTATCTACTGCGAACAAAAAAAATGCTAAGAAAACTCTACCCATTCAAATTATTTAGTCTATGGGGGAAAAGAAGCAAAAGAGACTATTCTCCGATGTGTCTAAGACATTGTCAGAATTTATTATGTGAGGCTCAGAGATCTGTTCTCCCTTCATATTGGTACTCTGTATACTTTCCTTTGAACAACAAAGGAGCAAATTACCTACCTACACTTATCTTTTCTAAGTTCAGGATTTCTTTTACAAAGACCTGTTTTACCAAACTTTCCTCATCTAGTCTAGAGAAGACATTTTCAAATGCCAATGATCTCACATATGCATCCATATCATTCTGGTGCTTTGGAAACTGACATGTGTCTTTCTATAGTATATGTTTTACTGAGATATTAGAAAGGAACTTAAGGGATCTACTACTTGTAAGGTTCCCAGGAAGAAATTATTTTTATTGATGTTCTGATGTGAGCCCGAGCATAACCAAAATGGTTGCAAAGTGTATTTTTATGTTATTAAAATACAAAACTGTTTTTGTTGTTGTAATTGTATTGATTGTGGGAAGCCAATTTTATCCATTTAAGGATGAGACACCAGTTATCAGTTTACTGCATTTGGTAGTTGACCAAGGTTATATTTTTTTTCTAAAAATGTCTTATTGCTATTTTATTGTGCCAGAACCTATTATAATAAAACTATGCTATGTTATTGCATAGCTATATAACATAATCTTCTTCCTTTTAAATTTATTAATGCATTTTAATTATGCTTCTATTTTTTAAATTGTTGATTGCAGCAAAGAAACTGATTGACCATTTAGCATCCTCTTTCCCCAAAAATGTATTCACAGTGATTTCTTCATGATGCTGATTTTGGCTTGCAAATGCAGTGATCTGAGGTTTGCTCAACCAAGAAGAGTCAAAACAAAGATGATTAAATGGAAAAATGTATATGAAAATGAATTTGTTAAACATTGTTAAAGTTGACTCAACATTATATATACATGAAGCAAATGGCAACCCTATGAGCTGGCTGCCAAAAGTTAAGAATATATTTTGGGACCTCTTTATAATAGACAATAGTTATATATATGGGGTAACCATTGTCTATTACAAAGAGGCTTATATATATCTTTATAATTTAAATTAAAATCCAATGGTTCTGTCATAAATGTAGTTTCAGTGTAGGGTGGTCCTAATATATATATTTTAAAATGCACATACATTTAAGATTAATCAGGGAAAACAATGTTAATTACATATGGAATCTGATGCAATCTTTTCCCCCCCTTCTTCTGTTTACAGGTAGTCCTCAACTTGCAACTAATCAAAGTTATGACAACCCCCCTCCAAAAGCTGCTTACGACTCAGATTCAAAGTTACAGCCACTGAAGCATCCCCCTATAGTCATTCATTCTTACAGTCCATCACAGGGATGCTGCAGTACCCCCACCTATCTCCCTGGATCTGCTTCCCCTCTCTGCTGGGCCTCTGCAGGCCTTGAGCCTGCTACCCACCCCACTGGGCACCATGTAACCTTGGTATGCAACTGCTCCAGTCTGCCTACAGGTACATCAAGGGCCAGAACTGCCTGACCTCCTTTCTCAACATAAGAATATGTTCAAATGAAACTAAATAGAGTATTGAGTATTCCATGTTTGATAGAACCAAATTTGAAATACCTTAAAAGTTTCCTAACAAACAAAGAGAACTCAGACCAATTTTTCTTTCTTGTTTTTCATCTCAGAACTTCTAAGAGTGAGATGCAGAAAATTATGCCAATTTTAAACATAATTTTGAAAAATTTAAAAAGTATCCATAGAAAATAAATCTTTGCTCTCAACCACAGTGTATTCAATAATGTATCTGTGTATTCAACAATTTGGATAATCCCTCTTAGCCTTGGGGAACTTACACTGACAATTTTGTAATATTTAAAATAACTAAGGAGTATTCACCAGAAATCTGCATGAATATATTTTCCTCTGCAAAGTTTATTTGAACAATACATTTGCAGCTACCTCCTGTAAGACTTCATAGGCATACAAAAAATGTCATCTGATGATGTCTGTATCTTCTGTAAAGAAAGTGATGACTGTGTAATAAATAGAACAAAGAAAGATAAATTCATTAATGATGAAGTTATTGGATATCTTGATACATAAATAAGGGGAAGGATTTTTATAAATGAACATTTTATTTAATGAATCAAGAAAATTCAGTAAAGTTACTTAATTACAGATGAAGCAGAAATGTTTGTTGGTTCCAACTTATGAGTTTTAGCTTTTGTTAGATGGGTTTTGTCTTTGAAGGATGATGTCTGCCATCTGAATGAAGTCATTTACTTATACTTATTCCTGAAGCTTTCAGCGTAGCCACCAGATTTGTTTTTCCTATCTGCTCATGCAGATTGACTTACTCTTGCTTGTTCTCATTGATTGAATGGATGGATGGATGATTCTGTGGATTTTATTTTCTTCCACATTTGGATCAATTTTATGTTAAGATTGTACTGTCTCATTTATGAAAAGAATGGTCAATCTATTTATCAAAACATGAATGGAACTCAAGTCTTAACCACCTTTATTTGTGCTGACATACGTACATTAGCCTTCTTCTTATTCATTATTACTATTTTAGATCAGAGATCCCCAACCGGAAGGAAAGGGAGAAGTAGGGAAATGTGCACATGCATGCCTGCGTGCATGCATGCATGCACAAACAGGGGTATCCATGGTGGCAGCACTAGCACCCATGCACATGCACAAGCAGGCTGTGCACAGCTGTGGCAGTACTGGCACCCATGCGCAAGCACAAACAGGACTCCTAGTGCCACATGACACTGGTGGTGGTGATAGCACCCCCGGACGTACACAAATGGGGTCACTAGCACCCGCATGGTAGTGCTAGTGTGAGGGGGGGTGCATGCACACATGCATGCATTCGCCAGCCATTCCTGTCGCCCAGTGGCCAAAAGGCCATGGCCCAGTACTGGGCCATGGCCCACAGCTTGGGGGCCTTTGTTTTACAGGGAAGACTGGATCATAATCTCTGGCCCTGCCTGTTCTTCTACTGTTGTGATTCAGGGTCAGCCTGTGGGTTCGGCAGTTGGGTCGGATGACTCAGAGGAGGAGGGGGGTGTTGAAGACCTTGCTGAGGGGGTTGAAGATCTTGCTGATGATAGCCCTCAGGCAGGCCCCTCCCACTTGGTCACCATGGAGACCCAGCTGTGTGAGCCTGACAGTGTGGATGAAGATGACCCACAGCTGGCCCTGTTCAAGGACGCCCGACGCAGGAGGCAGTCAAGTAGGAGTAAACAGAGGAAGGTAATGGGGCTTCTTGGAAGGAGGCAGAGAGAAGCCACGCCCTGAACTCTTAATAAGGGGAATGTGTGGGGAGGGCTGGTTTGCTGAAAGCAACCACTCGGATAGTGTTTCAAAGCTCCTGTATCTTGGTTCGTGTCTTGTTTGTTTTTGTAGTAATAAATTTGGCAGACGTAATTCCAGCCTCTTGCTGTTTGTAAAGGGGTTGCCTTTTCTGCAGGGCCGGTAGCAGGCTGGTACAGAACATCTACAACTATTTTCAGGTTGAACACAAAGACTCAAAAAGATATTGCAATTTCAGTCAACTGAATGGAATTTGAATTGTTCAGTTTGGAACACGTTTGTTGTTGTTAGTTGTGAAGTCATGTCTGACCCATTGCAACCCCATGGACAACGTTCCTCCAGGCCTTTCTGTCCTCTACCATCTTCTGGAGTCCATTTAAGCTCACGCCTACTGCTTCAGTGACTCCATCCAGCCACCTCATTGTCTGTTGTCCCCTTCTTCTCTTGCCCTCAATCTTTCCCAACATTAGGCTCTTCTCCAGTGAGTCCTTCCTTCTCATTAGGTGGCCAAAGTATCTGAGTTTCAACATCAGGATCTGGCCTTCTAAAGAGCAGTCAGGGTTGATCTCCTCTAGGACTGACTGGTTTGAATGCCTTGCAGTCCAAGGGACTTGCAGGAGTCTTCTCCAGCACCATAGTTCAAAGGCTTCAATTCTTTGGTGCTCAGCCTTTTTTATGGTCCAACTTTCACAGCCAAACATTGCAACTGTGAAAACCATGCCCTTGACTATACACACTTTCGTTGGCAGGGTGATGTCTCTGCTTTTTAGTATGCTGCCATAGCTTTCCTCCCTAGGAGCAAGCGTCTTTTAATTTCTTGGCTGCAGTCCCCATCTGCAGTGATCTTGGAGCCCAGGAAAATAAAATCTGTCACTACCTCCATTTCTTCCCCATCTATTTGCCAGGAATTGAGAGGGCCGGATGCCATGATCTTAGTTTTCTTAATGTTGAGTTTCAAGCCCACTTTTGCACTCTCCTTCTTCACCCGCAACAAGAAGCTCTTTAGTTCCTCTTCACTTTCTGCCATTAGAGTGGTATCATCTGCATATCTTAGGTTGTTGATATTTCTCTCAACAATCTTAATTCCAACTTTTGATTCATCTAGCCCTGCCTTTCTCATGATGTGCTCTGCATATAAGTTAAATGCCGGACTCCTTTCCTAATTTTGAACTAATCAGTGGTTCCATGTCCAGTTCTCACTGTTGCTTTTTGGTTTCTCTTGGACACATTATTTACCCTCAGTTCTGATAAGGTACAAGCAATTGCAATCATTTTCTTCATTAAATCTTGATGAAGATTTTCTTCATCCAGATGGAAAGACTGAATAAGGAGGAGACGGAGGAAGAACCCAAGTCTGAGATTAGGATCTTGTACCATATAGTATTATGAAATTGTTTGCTTAATTGAGGTAGACCAAATAAACCAAAATTGTTACCTTTATAACTTTATACTTGGCCTACACCAAAACCAGAAAATTTGATATGAACCAAGTCACAATTATGATTTCCAGGATTTTATAAATGTTAGTCCACCTTCAATACCTTCACTTCCAGAAGGTATTTAGGATAATTCATCATTAAAACATTGGCAATAACTGGGAAATTAAGCAAAGAATTTACCTAACATGGCAGTTGATATTCTCTAACAAGATGTTTCAAAGTGCTCTTTTCATGAATGACCCATATTATGTTAATTAAATATTTGGAGATAGGAGAGCTACTTCCTTTCCACTGCATGAGAAGCAGCTAAAATGAATTAGCTGAATCTATGTATATGTTTATCAAGAAACAGCTGCCCTAACTGCTATTTTGAGAGTAGGGATGCATCTCAATGACTGGGCTAGTCCATATGGAACAAAAGTCTAGATCATAATTCACTTTCCCAACATATCTTATTCCTGGGTATCCTATAGCACAATACTAGTATAAACAGACATTTTTCTCTTCATCATATCTCCTGCAGTAAATTCCTTTCCTTCTCTATCCCCATCTATTATTCCCTTTTCTTTTTATTTTTTTCCACATAACTTTGCTAAATTTCAATACTACATTGTTTCTTATATTGCAATGATTCTAGATTTAAACATAATAGAAGAGCATGGTTTGTGGAAAAAGCCATAGTTCTCTGGTCCACATATAATGGCAAACCATAAATCATAGTTTACAAACCACAGTGGCTGTGATCATATATATTTTGTTAAGATCAAAGACAGCAGACAATGTTTGTGCTTAGTACATTCTATGTACCCAGTCAAAATGCAAGCAAGTAGGAATTTACATTCAAGCCCCTCTTCTTCACTTCTGACTACAGAAGCTTAAAATGGCATCTAATATGCATTTATCTAAACATGCTTCCAAGTGCATTCAGTTTAATCCAATTAAATTGGATCATAGAATTACAAGTCATGTGGACAGGGCCTATAGATGCCATGGTCCTCAACAGGTACATGGTGAAAACACTGGTAGCTTGTACATTTTGGGTCACCCTTCCTGCAGGTGTCCATATAGACCCATTTTGCAAGCAAGTAAAATCAATATTATTCTAATGTGGCTTGGCTTTACTTGATTGTGATTGGCTATCATAGGAATTGGTAGCAGATTGTTGTTTGTATTGCTCTTTATTGGTTTATTTATGCTTTGTTTCCCTGTCCAGAGTCCATTATAGTTAGGGTTGCTAAATAAACAAATATTTGCCTTGAAGCTGAATGTGGAATAGTTGGAAATCTAAACACATATTGACCCTGTGGGTGAGCCACAAGTTTAAAACCTCAACTTCTTTTGCTGTTACACCTTCAAAATAATTGCCTAAATAGGCATGAAGTGAAACTTAACTGTCTTTTTTTAAAATCCCATTTATATCCCGCCCTTCTCTAAAGACTCAGGGCGGCTTACAATCTAAGCACAAATCAATGTGCTTAGCAATAGCCTTCATTCTATGTATATGCCTGCTTATTAGGGCTTTCGCCCCCCCCCAAGCGGCATTATTACAAAGTCAGCTTAATTGCCCCCAACAATCTGGGTCCTCATTTTACCTACCTCGGAAGGATGGAAGGCTGAGTCAACCTTCAACCTGGTGGGATGTGAACCTGCACTAATTGTAGGCAGCTGGTGTTACTTAAGGAGGCATTAGCCCACTGCTCCACCAAGGCTCTATTGGTTCATTTCTTTTTGACTATGAACGTGCTCCAGTTCCCTTTAACAAAACAATCATCTATTAGAACACAGGAAACCTAGCTTTCCTATTGTGGTCCCTGCCCTTGAGATGTTTACAATGTCCATATGAGTCCCACCTTGATGGTGTTTTAAAGACCTTAAAAACCTGCTTGTTCTAGGACAGACATTGGACTAGGATGGATGGGTCCCCTGGCTGATTGAGTTTTCTGTTTTCTATGTTGTTTAGTTGGAGCTCCTTTTTGTGCATTATATATATTATATATATATATATATATATATATATATATATATATATATATATATATATATATATATATATATATATATATATATATATATATATATATATATATATATATATATATATATATATATAAAATCTTATAAAATCCTTCATTTTATATCCATTTAAAGAACTAAACCTTATGTTCTACTAGAGATATATTTGACTGCATATAAATTCTTTGGCACACTCCTGGTGGAAAATAAAAGTTGTACCATCTGATATTTATTCCTGACATAATACTTTCAAAAGGAAATTATATCTAACAAAGGAAAAAATTATATATCTCTGGATGTTTTTAAACAACGTGGGCCATAGCCCAAATGAAGATGATGTTCTGAATTGGAAATAGTGGTTATTTCTTTGTGGTAATGTATAGTTTGACTTGAAGGAGATATTCTTGGACTTATTTATTTTATACAAAAATCTTCTACCAACCTTTCATCTATTTTATTTCCATTAGTCTCCAACTCAGCCTTTTATGCTGTATTGTATTTCCCCCATTAGATTTGAAGAATAAAGTATATAGCGATTTTCAGAGCAATCCTTTACAATAAAAAGACATATTATAAAAAATCAATACAATTTTCTAGTATGCTGAAATGTTACCATCTAGTATATCTTAACTGTGTGCATTTATGTGTCTGTAGTACACTATCATCATCATGTATGTTAACTATATATGTAGTGTCTCAACTAGCTATCAAATTGGTTGAAATAGTACAATAATCTCTAAAGCAGTTACAAAGCTATGACCATGTAGCCTTTTGAAATGTTTAAGTTGATGTGAATTATTTAAAAAAATAATGCTCGTTTGTACTTTTGTATTATTTTGTATGTACTTATTTTATGCATACATTTTTGAGAAACTGGAAATGTGATATTCTTCTGTTGTAAAGGAAAACAGCTGCGTGTTTTGTTTTGGCCCTCAACAGATCTAGATAAACCATTATAAGCTTTTCTTGATTAGGCAAGGATCTTCTCCAAGCACATAACCGCACAATTAATTGGAAGATAAGACTTGATACCCTGACAAAGAAATGTAGAGTTGATACCAACAATACAAATTTTGAATCAGTTCAAAATAATTTATTTTTCTCTAGTTCCATTGTTATCTATTCTCTTGTACTTGATCTCTGTTTTTTACTTAATTGACTTCAGTTTTATTATATCAGGACTCATTATTTCAAACGCTCAAAAGATAACACGAACAACAATATAAAATTAAAATAAAACTAGATAGCATAGCTCTTTAAAAGGGATATTGCAAACAAGAGGAAATGTTCAGCAGCATCTCTTGGCTACTGTTTAAAATGTACTCCAAATGTTACATTTCCTTTGAAATTCACAGTGCCTTGTTGACCGTTCAGAGCTGAATATGCCAGGAGAAACATCAAAGGAAGTTGAATGGAGCAGGAATGGCTTTTTTAAGAAGCATGTGTGGTAAAACAAGGGATAAGATCAAGAAAGAATAAGTAATGAACATATGTGAATTGAATCCAAAGAAACCAGAATGAAATGTTGAAGTGGGGAAGACTGAATTACAAAGCAACTATATGAAGGATAGGTGAAGAAAGAGAAAACTAAGAAAGTCATGGATGGATGGAATTGATCTAATCCTGAAAAAGTGATAGATAAAAAATTTAAAGAATAAATGACAATGTAGGGAGCAGTTTATAAAGTTATGGTAGAAGCAATGGTGTAAGAAGAAGTAAAAAAAACATACTAGAAAACTATGGAACTATATAGTGGATCAGGGTAGAAAGTGAATTTATAAATCTTTTATTTTATCCTAAGGCCAACAGATGACAAGCAGTTGTTTACAGCAGAAAATATATGATCAAGAAATACGGACTTCCAGTTTCCCGCTGAAGCTGCCGCAGCCGTTTTGAAGGCAAGCTCCGTCTTCCATGTCCGATTTTGCATCACTGGGGGACCCAGGAAAGGGTCGAAAGTCACCCTGTAGGGGTGACCAGCAAGGAGGGGATCCCTGCTTGATTGCAGGAGGGCAGTAGCCTTTCCGCTTGATCCAGGGCAGCCCTCCTGGAGCACTGGGGAACTACCAGAGGACTGGAAGAGAGCTGATGTAGTTCCCATCTTCAAAAAAGGGGAAAAATAGATCCAGGAAAGTACAGACCTATCAGCCTGACCTTATTACCTGGGAAGATTCTGGAAAAGATAATCAAACAACAAATCAGCAAACACCTTGATGCAAACAAAGTCATCACTAAAAGTCAACATGGGTTTGTCAAAAACAGATCATGCCAGAGAAATCTTATTGCATTCTTTGACCAAATTAGTGGACCAGAGGAATGCTGTAGATATAATTTACTTGGACTTCAGTAAGGCATTTGATAAAGTAGATCACAACCTACTACTTGATAAGATAGAAAAATGTGGGTTAGATAGCATCACCACCAGATGGATTCGTAGCTGGCTGACAGGCCGTACTCAGTGTGTGGTCCTCAATGGAACTGCATCTTCATGGAAGGAAGTGTGTAGTGGGGTGCCCCAGGGCTCTGTTCTGGGCCCAGTGCTCTTCAACATCTTCATCAACGATTTGGATGAGGGGATAGATGAGGAACTCATCAAATTTGCAGATGACACCAAGCTGGCAGGAATAGGCAATACTCCAGAAGATAGGCTTAAGATACAGGAGGATCTGGACAGACTCGAACACTGGGCTCTATCTAACAAAATGAAATTCAATGGTGAAAAAAGCAAGGTTCTACATTTAGGCAGGAAAAATCAAATGCACAGGTATAGTATAGGTGGTACCTTGCTCAATAGTAGTAACTGTGAGAGGGATCTCGGAATCCTAGTGGACAATCACTTCAATAGGAGCCAGCAGTGTGCTGCAGCTGCCAAAAAAGCCAAGACAGTGCTAGGCTGCATTAACAGAGGGATAGAATCAAGATCACGTGAAGTACTAATACCACTTTTACAATGCCTTGGTAAGGCCACACCTGGAATACTGCATCCAGTTTTGGTCACCACGATGTAAAAAAGATGTTGAGACTCTGGAAAGGGTACAGAGAAGAGCAACAAAGATGATTAGGGGGCTGGAGGCTAAAACATATAGGGAAGAGTTGCTGGAATTGGGTATGTGTAGTTTAACGAAGAGAAGGGTGAGGGGTGACATGATAGCAGTGTTCCAATATCTCAGGGGCTGCCACAAAGAAGAGGGAGTCAAGCTATTCTCCAAAGCACCTGAAAGCAGGATGAGAAGCAACGGATGGAAACTAGTCAAGGAGAGAAGCAATCTAGAACAAAGGAGAAACTTCCTGACAGTTAGAACAATTAACCAGTGGAACAACCTGCCTCCAGAAGTGGTGAATGCTCCAACACTGGAAGTTTTTAAGAAGAGACTGGACAGCCATTTGTCTGAAATGGTATAGGGTTTCCTGCCTGAGCAGGGGGTTGGACTAGATGACCTCCAAGGTCCCTTCCAATTATTATTATTATTATTATTATTATTATTATTATTATTATTATTATTATTATTATTATTATTATTATTATTATTATTATTATTATTATTATTATTTTCATTTGCATGCAAGATAAATAACTATTGCTATTGTTTGAATTTTAGGTGAAGAGTTGATACAGTTTGCTGACTTGATGTCCAGTTTATGTTGTTATTATACTTCTGGTATAATGTGCAGTTACAAATTTGAGATTATGGGTGGCCTTATAAATTGATTAAAATAATAAATAAGAAATTCATGTTCACCAAGTGTTTTCATTTAGCTGACTGCTGAGTAATACTATCCACATCATTATTACTATGTATATGGTGTGAAGTGTCATGCTGCTATTTTTGTCATGGTTTCATTTGCTGACTGATTATATCCCATTAAGTTGATGTTGACTCTTAGTGATATTCTCCATGATCATGCCATTCCAGCTAGATCAATTTCAGAACTTCTTATGTATCCCAATTGTGTTTTTAATTTTCAATTTCTTGTTGCCTTGGATGAATTGATTTTAATACAAGTTTTTCCAGTAACAGCAAACATTTTTTATGGGAATTCTGCTGTAATGAAGTTTACAGATTAACAGTGTTCTCTAAATGTGCAATCCAGCTTGATCAAAAGCTATAATTTTTTTTTGAAAATGTTCCTTTTTATCTTTTTTTTTTGAGTACATGAAAAACAAAACACAGCATTCCATCCCAAGAATTGGAGCACTCAAGGAGAAATGGTTAACATATAACGGGTCTGGATGGGGAGGAACAGGCTTCAACTCAACCCTGACAAGACTGAGTGGCTGTACGTACCGGCATCTCGGAATATTCAGAACATTCCATCTCTTTCTATAGGGGGTGAGTTATTACCCCCCACAGATAGGGCTCGCAACTTGGGAGTCCTCCTAGATACACAGCTTTCCTTGGAAGACCACATAATAGCTGTGACTAGGGGAGCCTTTGCCCAGGTTCGCCTGGTGCGCCAATTACGGCCCTATCTAGACCGAGATGCCCTACGTACGGTCACTCATGCACTCGTGACCTCTCATTTAGACTACTGCAATGCTCTTTACATGGGGCTGCCCTTGAGGACCACTCGGAGGCTCCAACTGGTACAGAATGCAGCCGCGAGAGTTGTGTTGGGAGTCTCCCGATACTCCCATATTACACCTCTACTCCGTGAGCTACATTGGCTCCCAGTTGTCCTCCGGGTAAGATTCAAGGTGCTGGTAATGGTTTTCAAAGCCCTACATGGCATGGGTCCGGAGTACCTTAGGAATCACCTGCTGCCAGCATCAACATCCCTCCATCCAGTGCGCTCCCACAGAGAGGGCCTCCTAAGGGTTCCGCCATTCGGAGAATGCCGTCTGGTGGCTCCCAGAGGGAGGGCGTTTTCTGTGGGCGCGCCTGACCTATGGAACCGTTTACTGGTTGAGCTCCGGATGGCTCCCCACCTTCGCTCCTTCCGACGCGAACTAAAAACATATCTGTTTGAGCAATCCAGTCTGGTCTGACGGGTTCTGTTGTAATTATTGTTTTAAGGTAACTTATCTTCTGCATTTGGGCAAAATTAGGGTTTAATTTGTTTTCAATATCTGTATTTGTGCATTCTGATATTTATGTCACTGTTCAACGCCCTGAGTCCTTAGGGAGAAGGGCGGTATACAAATCAAATAAATAAATAAATAAATAAATATCAATATTTGTTAGTACAGGAACATGGAAAGCTTAAAATGAAGTCAAGACAACAACTGATTACAGAGAGATTTAGTTTTCAGTGGTTTTAATATGCATAATTAAGACAGAAATTTAATATACATAAAACAGAATTTTAAATGGAATTATGTAGAAATGATGAACACATGGTTGTTAAACCATATAGGTTTTGGGTAAGATTTTAAATGAAAGAGTACATAATAAAATCAGCTCAGAATTTTGATTGTAATATACAGGTGGATCAAAAGGAATGAAATCTATTGTGCTATAATTTTGACTTCTGGTGGTGGTATGGTGAACTGAAGACAGCTCTGCAAAAATGTAGCCAATGACATGGCAAAAACCAAGGAACCTTGAATAGACCAGTTCCTTGGAATCTTTTACAGATAAAAAGGAAAGCATAGGCGATCACCCACATGTGTTCTAAATAGCTGCTCCTTACAATGAATCCACTGGCAGTGGTATTCCATGGATTTGAGTGTTGGGAGATGACAATAACAGCCATTTCATTTGCAACCACATGTAAGCCTTTTAAAGGACACTAAGTTTGCAAAAAATAATTGTATACTTAAGAATGTAAAGAATGTGAAATACACAGGAAAAAAATAAATCAGACTTAAGATAAGATTTGATCTAAGAGTGTTCTAAATGGATCAAGGGTCCAGATAAATTTGGAATATTGATTCTTACAATATGATTTTAGAATCAATTAAAAAATAAATAGCATCTCATGGGAAACAGACTTGTTTTGGTTATCTTGGTTATTAAATGAGATCTTTGAAGAATGGAGCCAGAAATAAGTAATTACAATATCATCACAGTCAGTAATAGAACACGTCTAAAAGGCGTTAATGAAGGAATGACACATGTGGAACAACCTATATCTGGCAAGAGAAAATACTACATGTGGAACTACAAATAGCAGACCAAGAGAAAGATTTGGAAAAGAATGCTTAGTAAAACTGAATGAGAATTGCTAGGAAAAATTCAGGAGCATTTATCTGGCTAGTACTAATAAAATAACTAGCATATGAAATGAAAAAAAAATATTTTGGGTTTTTTTTTCTCTCTTCAAATATAGTTACAGCTTCTAGGGTTTTTTTTTCCCATTGCCCCTTTTCCTAGAGCGAATAATATACCCTTGTCTCTTGTCACCCTTGTTTCATTTTCAGTTATTTCAGACTGGATGCAGACTTTGGATAACATTGAGGAAAAGACTGAAGGGCTATTTGTGCTATTTGTTCAAAATAGGACTTCATACAGCAGGACAATCCTTTTTGCCAAGCAGAATTCCACAGACAATACAATGTAGGATAATTTGTGGAAAGAAATATGAAAAGCTGAAGGCATCTCAAATCAGAATTTCTGCTACACCTTACAAATAATCATATTTATTTGGTGCATGAAATCTAGCAGGCAGGTTAGTTACAGAAAAATGAGCAGAGTTCAATTGCCCCATTTCAGATGCTGGAGTATAAAATATGCTTTATGCCTTGGCCATTTCATAAATTTATAGGATTAGATTTAGTACTATTAATTATTTTATACAATAATATTAATTATTTTTAAATTAATTCACAGACAGAGGAAGCAGCATAATACCATCCCCAGCAACATAAGTCACTGTTATCAAGTTACTTTCAAATGTTCTCCAGGAGTTTAAATAGCTCTTTGCCATCATTTTGTTCAGGATCATCCACAGGCAATGCATTTTTTTAAAAAAAATATAGAGCTTTGGTTAGTTATGATTATTTTGACATTCTTGACCTTTCACACTGGATATCTTGTTCTAAAACTAGATATCTTAAATACATTTTTAAAAAAGAATTTAACAGAGCACACATGTGGCAATACTTTGTATCTCAAAATTGATGCTATCAAGTTGTGTTTGGATTGCAAAGGCCAGAATTCCCAAGAAAATTCCATATTGGATTATGTAAACTTGCATTTAATTCAACCTATTTTAGTATCTATCCATTTAAATCTGAATATTATTTTCCTTGTGCATGCTTTCCTTGTGCATATTACATATATCCATAGCAATATATCAAGTGCTAATATAAATTATAAGTTAATGTGATGATTGTTCTATTAGCACAATAGATTATGGATTACATTTATATTAACTGGACTTTAGCATAATTGAGAGATCCTTTTGATTTAATAAATGTAACCAATTTAATCTGAATTACCTTCAATATATATCTATTACTATAATTATACCTGCTTTATGAAAAGTTTTATCATTAACTCTTTCTTAGAATATTTCTGTAAGGAAGGCACAGAGAAATTTTGGCAAGAATACAAAACAATGCTGAGACCTTCAAAAGGGTCGTGTTGTGATGTAATGAGACTGACTGAGAAAAATTATTCTGTGAAATGAAAAGGTAAATGAAGTAGCAATAAAAATCCCAAATGTACTCTTAATGAAATCTTCTTCCATTGTTGCTGAAATCTTATATCCTATTTAATATGCAGTATCCAATAATGACATTCTACTGTTACATCCTATTAATGACAACAGACACATTCAAGAATTGGTTTCAATTTACTTGTATATGACTGACAAGTAAAGATGAAAGAACAAAGCTATTACTTCAGAAATGGGGGGGGATTCAATTTTATATCTAATACCCATAAATTCAAATATCATTAAGTGAGTGCTAATTCATTGTGTTGTTTCATTCTTGAGATTACAAATTATAATTTATATTGATGAAAAAATTACCTCAGTCCTGGATTTCTAGCCTTCTGCCTTAATCACTAGACCCAGCTAGCTCATACAATATTCACACAACATTTTTCATCTGCTTAATGAATTAAACATGTTTTCTGACTTCTGACAATACATTGCATCATAAATTAACTAATCACAGCACACTAATTCACAAAATCCCTAACTCACATTAACGCCAACCAATCTTAGTATGTGATGTGAATGCATCTGTTAGCCTTTATCTGACCTAGTCAAACAGATTAAATAAACATGGACATTGTACACTTTGAAAATGGCTAAGATACATCTTTTCCCATTAAGTGAGAGTAAGGGAGGCTTGATGATGATGGTCTAGCCCAGGGCTAGGCAACCTGGGCTCTTTTATGACTCATGGACTTCAACTCCCAGAATTCCTGAGTCAGCTATGTTGACTCAGGAATTCTGGGAGTTGAAGTCCATGAGTCATAAAAGAGCCCAGGTTGCCTAGCCCTGGTCTAGCCTAACCCACACACAAACACATCCTCATGCTTCTAAGAGCAAAGTGGAGGAGTACCATTTCTTTGCTTCTCTTAGCAATTTACCACAGCTCAGCACAATAGTTGGAAGAGATCTATATAGGGGCCCTTGCCTGCACAGAAGTCTGTTCTGCCTTTTCCAAATGCTGGAGGTGACTAGGAGGAGACTGAAGTGTTGTTCCTTGAAATAAACTTGCCAGTTTCCCTCAGAAAAGCTAATCATGGTGGAAAACAACATGAGGGAAATCAATGTTCTCATATACCAGTCTAATCACTGATGTTGACCTAAGTCCAAATCCTGCTTACAGCAAACTGGGTAGATTTTGCGCAACAGCATGTTAGATCCACCAGACATTTACAGGCCAAGTTCCTACTATACAGATGTATTTTCTGCAATTTTATATATATTAATAATTATTTATTCAGATATTATCACACTCTACAAAAATGTTAGATATTATCACATGTTAGATATTATCACATTTTATATAATTTTAGGTGCTACCTCATTAATAGACAATTGACAGATTGCTCCTTTTGAGTTTTTCTTGTGGATTCTAGTCAGCTTGTTTAATAAATATATTTTCATTAGGTCTCAAATTTTATTTACTTGTTTTTTAATATAGGTTTATCACCACTTCTTGTATTGGACTAAGATTGCAATAAACTGAATGACTCACTCACATAGCATCATTAATTATTCTATATAATACAACTATGTCTTGAATCTATTGAAAGGGTTTTAAGGTAATGTACATGTTTCCTGCCATTCTCTATTCTTTTAACCAAAATTATTTCAGCCAAGGTCAGAAAAGGTGAAGACTACCTAAGAATCTAATCTTTACTTTTTCTATTCCCAGTCCTTGTTAGCTAAGTGTGTCATTAGACATTTTTCTTAGACAGTTGTGCAATTTAAGTATAATGTTAGAATGTGTCTCTGACTCCCATTTAATTCCTTGGCCTAATAAAGCTATTTGTTATAGAAAAACCACAGGAGGCCCAGCTGTTTATCTACTATATTTTACAAATAGTATTTTCAATGAAGAAGCTTTGAAACGTCACCTTCAGCTGAAAGCAAACAAAGCAAAATAAGGAAGCTTAAAAAAAACCCTTCAGGTCACCTTTAAGCAGTAAGGCTGCTCCACAGTTAAGTTAGCCAACTGAAAATAAAACCAATAATTTTGACAGAACTCTGCAAGTTGGGTTGCAGAAGAAAACCAAATTACTGCCATAAATCAGGAGAATACATTTGTCTCTACCTGTGTGGCAAAGCAGGCTCTTTAATTTAGAAGGCTGAAGAAAAGGAGGATTCTCATGAATCAATTTCTCATCAGTTTGTGAGAATCTTAAGAACATGTTCTAGACCAGAGAAGGAAAGACAAAAACATGTTAAAATGCCACTCTTCAAATTAAAATTAATAGTAGGAAGAAGGGTTGTTTAAAAAGACAGGGAAAAGTATTGTCATCGTTTTCTTTCACCAATGCAGATATATCAAGAGAACTTGTTCGTTTTCATAAAAGAAAGCAATCCATAAATGCATTCAAACTGTACATTCAAACTCAGGGATATTATTATACATAAATTGTTTATTGTGAACATCTGCCAACAGTAGCCTCTTTATTTCTATAAAATGCCCTAATCATGTTGCTCAAAATTAATATCACCTTTCTGTTAAACTATGGGTCTATCACAAAATTCTGTGCTTGTTGCCTAGGTGAAATATTCCATCAATTTCAAGGGAATTCTAGCTAGACAAAGATGTTTTAGTTAGGTTGCAGGAACCAAATTTTTATAATAAAGGTAATTGCAGGAGAGTTGGACAGTGAGTAAAACAATTTTAAAGCTGAAGTGAACCAGGAAAAATTAAAACTGTTCATTTAAATAGCTAAATTACACAAGATAAGAATAAAGGTCAATTGTCTTGCTAGACATTTTAACCTTAGAGTTAAGATTTAAAAAGACTCTAGGTACATGAGCATTAGAAGGGAAAGAAGCTAGTTTGGTAATGAACCAACAGTTAGCTGAGAACTATACATGTTTACAGGTCTTCAAGTTTGGGTGCCACAGGGCAGAAGAAGAAAGATAGAAAGTAGAAGAATAATGTTAGGAAGTAATGAACTCACCTCCACTCACAAAAGTACTAGTGATTGTATTAAAAGAAATGTTTTAACATTTAAAACATTTTAAACAGACAATGATTTTATTAAGGTTTATATTAAACAGATAAAACCAATACAAGAACCTATTACAAAAACAAATAAAAAGATGTTTACAAAGTGCAAATATCCCACCAAAAAGAAGAAAAAAATAAGCTTCCCCTTTTATCCCTAGCAAGTATATTCAAGATTAACAATTTATTATTGTCTCTTAAAATACAACTAAATATATCTTCATTTTTACCTCATCCCACTTTCTATAAATTAATCTCAGTTCTCCTTATTAGTCAGCAAGTCCAGTAAAAGTTAACAAAAATATCAACCAACTTAAATGTATATTTCTACTTCTATTTAACACCTAATCTCTTCCATTAGCTTTACTAATGCCTCTCTATAATAAACAAAACCCAACCTCAATTAATATCCAAATATTAAAAAAAGTATTGAACATTACCAGAAATAACTACTTATTTATATATCATAAGGTAACACGATCCAGTCAAAATAGCCATTAAACATCATCAGAAATTGTGACCCATTATTAGAATAATCCCTTATTTATATACTAAAACTAATATCATAGATATTATTAGTGAGCCAATTGGGTCTACTGGTGAAGGCACCAGGCTAGAAACCAGGACAACGTGAATTCTAGTTCCACCTTCATGGATTACTGCCTTGTCGTGGCGAAGGGGCTTGCGTAATTCAATGAAGCTATGAGCTATGCCGTGCAGGGCCACCCAAGACGGACAGGTCATAGCAGAGAGTTCTGACAAAACGTGATCCACTGGAGAAGGAAATGGCAACCCACTCCAGTATCTTTGCCATGAAAACCCTATGGACAGTACCAAAAGGCAAAACGATATGACGCTGGAAGATGAGCCCCTCAGGTCGGAAGGCGTCCAATATGCTACTGGGGAAGAGCAGAGGGCTAGTACTAGTAGCGCCAGAAAGAATGAAGCGACTGGGCCAAAGCCGAAAGGACGCTCAGCTGTGGATATGTCTGGTGGTGAAAGGAAAGTCCGATGCTGTAAAGATCTTTTCTCCATAGGAACCAGGAATGTAAGATCCATGAATCAAGAAAAGCTGGACGTGGTCAAACAAGAGATGACAAGACTGAACATCGACATCTTAGGTATCAGCGAACTAAAATGGACAGGAATGGGTGAATTTAATTCAGATGACCATCAGGTATACTACTGTGGGCAAGAATCCCTCAGAAGAAATGGAGTAGCCTTCATAGTCAATAAAAGAGTAGGAAAATCAATACTGGGATACAATCCCCAAAATGACAGAATGATCTCAGTTCGAATCCAAGGCAAACCATTCAATATCACAGTAGTCCAAGTCTATGCCCCAACCACCAGTGCTGAAGAGGATGAAATTGACCAGTTCTATGAAGCCCTACAGCACCTTATAGAACTAACACCAAAAAATGATGTCCTTATGATCATGGGGGATTGGAATGCTAAAGTAGGAAGCCAAAAGATAACTGGAATAACAGGCAAGTTTGGCCTTGGAGTACAAAATGAAGCAGGGCACAGGCTGATAGAATTTTGTCAAGAGAATACGATGGTCATAGCAAACACTCTTTTCCAACAACCCAAGAGACAGCTCTACACATGGACATCACCAGACGGTCAACACAGAAATCAGATTGACTATATGCTCTGCAGCCAAAGATGGAGAAGCTCTATACAGTCAGTAAAAACAAGACCAGGAGCTGACTGTGGCTCAGACCATGAGCTTCTCCTTGCAAAGTTTAGGCTTAAACTGAAGAAAGTAGGGAAAAGCACTAGGCCACTCAGGTATGAATTAAATCATATCCCTGTTGAATATACAGTAGAGGTGACAAATAGATTTAAGGAATTAGATCTGATAGACAGAGTGCCTGAAGAACTATGGACAGAGGTTCGCGACATTGTACAAGAGGTAGCAACCAAAACCATCCCAAAGAAAAAGAAATGCAAGAAAGCAAAATGGCTGTCTGAGGAAGCTTTGCAAATAGCTGAGGAAAGGAGGGAAGCGAAAGACAAGGGAGAAAAACATAGATATGCCCAATTGAATGCAGAATTCCAGAGAATAGCTAGAAGAGATAAGAATGCCTTCTTAAATGAACAGTGCAAAGAAATAGAAGAAAACAATAGAATAGGGAGGACCAGAGATCTTTTCAAGAAAATTGGAGAGATGAAGGGAACGTTTAATGCAAAAATGGGCATGATAAAGGACCAAAATGGCAGGGACCTAACAGAGGCAGAAGAGATTAAGAAGAGGTGGCAAAATTATACAGAAGAACTATACAAGAATGAGCTTAACGTCCCAGATAATCACAATGAGGTGGTCACTGACCTCGAGCCAGACATCCTAGAATGTGAGGTGAAGTGGGCCTTAGAAAAGCTGAGCAACAACAAAGCTAGTGGAGGTGACAGTATTCCAGCTGAGCTATTCAAAATCTTAAAAGACAGTGC
Organism: Vipera berus; assembly: GCF_964194415.1. NCBI lineage: Eukaryota > Metazoa > Chordata > Lepidosauria > Squamata > Viperidae > Vipera > Vipera berus. The sequence continues at coordinate 22,215,367 of NC_138208.1, forward strand.
AGTAAAAGTGCTACACTCAATTTGCCAGCAAATTTGGAAAACTCAACAGTGGCCACAGGATTGGAAAAGATCAGTTTACATTCCAATTCCAAAGAAAGGCAGTGCCAAAAAATGTTCAAACTATCGCACCATTGCACTCATTTCTCATGCTAGTAAAGTCATGCTTAAAATCCTACAAGCTAGACTTCAGCAGTATGTGGATCGAGAACTACCAGAAGTACAGGCAGGATTTCGAAGAGGCAGAGGAACTAGAGATCAAATTGCCATCATACGCTGGATCATGGAGAAAGCTAGGGAGTTCCAGAAAAACATCTACTTCTGCTTCATTGACTATGCTAAAGCCTTTGATTGTGTGGATCATAACAAACTGTGGCAAGTTCTTAAAGAGATGGGAGTACCAGACCATCTTATTTGTCTCTTGAGAAACCTATATGCGGGTCAAGAAGCAACAGTGAGAACTGGACACGGAACCACTGATTGGTTCAAAATTGGGAAAGGAGTCCGGCAAGGCTGTATACTGTCGCCCTGCCTATTTAACTTATATGCAGAGCACATCATGAGAAAGGCAGGGCTAGATGAATCAAAAGTTGGAATTAAGATTGCCGGAAGAAATATCAACAACCTAAGATACGCAGATGATACCATTCTAATGGCAGAAAGTGAAGAAGAACTAAAGAGCCTCTTGTTGCGGGTGAAGAAGGAGAGTGCAAAACTTGGGTTGAAACTTAACATTAAGAAAACCAAGATCATGGCATCTGGCCCTCTCAATTCTTGGCAAATAGATGGGGAAGAAATGGAGGTAGTGACAGATTTTGTTTTCCTGGGCTCCAAGATCACTGCAGATGGGGACTGTAGCCAAGAAATTAAAAGACGCTTGCTCCTGGGGAGGAAAGCCATGGCAAATCTAGACAGCACACTAAAAAGCAGAGACATCACCCTGTCAACAAAAGTGTGTATAGTCAAGGCCATGGTCTTCCCAGTTGCAATGTATGGCAGTGAAAGTTGGACCATAAGAAAGGCTGAGCGCCAAAGAATTGAGGCCTTTGAACTGTGGTGCTGGAGAAGACTCCTGCGAGTCCCTTGGACTGCAAGGCGATCAAACCGGTCAGTCCTAGAGGAGATCAATCCTGACTGCTCTTTAGAAGGCCAGATCCTGAAGCTAAAACTCAAATACTTTTGCCACCTAATGAGAAGGAAGGACTCACTGGAGAAGAGCCTAATGCTGGGAAAGATCGAGGGCAATAGAAGAAGGGGACGACAGAGAATGAGGTGGCTGGATGGAGTCACTGAAGCAGTAGGCGTGAGCTTAAATGGACTCCAGAAGATGGTAGAAGACAGGAAGGCCTGGAGGAATGTTGTCCATAGGGTCGCGATGGGTCGGACACGACTTCGCAGCTAACAACAACAACAACAAATGTTAAATAACTTAGAACAATTCACATTTTTTCTTTGTCCTTCTAGAAGTCTTTAAATCCCATACATAAAATTCTAACACCTGGTTTCTTCTGCTATCTTTGTCTCTTTTCTCAAAGCCCTTGTCATTTTTTTTTTTATCAAAGTCTATTTCCAGTTTTAATGTAGCCTCTCCCAGCAAAGGCTTCTTCTCAAATACACCCTTAAAGATCTCTGCTGCATATTAAATGCACATGCTGCCCATTTCCCTGTCCAAGGCAACTCTGGACATTATATTGTGAAGTTCTGGAGAACTTTTCAGCAGGTCTTTACAGTGATTCTGTGTTGTGCATCAGATGAGATTTGGGGATATGCCTAGCAGATTTTTTTGTCTTCCATAACTTGCTTTTTTAAAAACAGTTTTAAATATTTTTCCACTTCTAGCTTCCACGCCTGCCATATGGACTGTTCTCTTATTCTGAATGTATAAACAACTGCATGCAAAATAGGCACCTTTGTAGAAACATAGGTGGGATCAGAGTTGGAAACGACTAGCACGCATGTGCGGGGGGAACCTTTACCTTTACCTAGGTGGCATCAGAGAGAGGTTACATTAGTGTCTATTCCCTTAAGAATTCATTAAAGCATGCAATTTGACTAGAAATGCCTAAACATTTGCATGCATCTGTACACTCAATTACTAGAAACAATCCATCATAGGTTTATTTGTTTTTCAGACTTCATCATCTACCAGTAAACAAATGAAAGGCAGGGCTAGATGAATCAAAAGTTGGAATTAAGATTGCCGGAAGAAATATCAACAACCTAAGATACGCAGATGATACCACTCTAATGGCAGAAAGTGAAGAAGAACTAAAGAGCCTCTTGTTGCGGGTGAAGAAGGAGAGTGCAAAACTTGGGTTGAAACTTAACATTAAGAAAACCAAGATCATGGCATCTGGCCCTCTCAATTCTTGGCAAATAGATGGGGAAGAAATGGAGGTAGTGACAGATTTTGTTTTCCTGGGCTCCAAGATCACTGCAGATGGGGACTGTAGCCAAGAAATTAAAAGACGCTTGCTCCTGGGGAGGAAAGCCATGGCAAATCTAGACAGCACACTAAAAAGCAGAGACATCACCCTGTCAACAAAAGTGCGTATAGTCAAGGCCATGGTCTTCCCAGTTGCAATGTATGGCAGTGAAAGTTGGACCATAAGAAAGGCTGAGTGCCAAAGAATTGAGGCCTTTGAACTGTGGTGCTGGAGAAGACTCCTGCGAGTCCCTTGGACTGCAAGGCGATCAAACCGGTCAGTCCTAGAGGAGATCAATCCTGACTGCTCTTTAGAAGGCCAGATCCTGAAGCTAAAACTCAAATATTTTTGCCACCTAATGAGAAGGAAGGACTCACTGGAGAAGAGCCTAATGCTGGGAAAGATCGAGGGCAATAGAAGAAGGGGACGACAGAGAATGAGGTGGCTGGATGGAGTAACTGAAGCAGTAGGCGTGAGCTTAAATGGACTCCAGAAGATGGTAGAAGACAGGAAGGCCTGGAGGAATGTTGTCCATAGGGTCGCGATGGGTCGGACACGACTTCGCAGCTAACAACAACAACAACAAATGTTAAATAACTTAGAACAATTCACATTTTTTCTTTGTCCTTCTAGAAGTCTTTAAATCCCATACATAAAATTCTAACACCTGGTTTCTTCTGCTATCTTTGTCTCTTTTCTCAAAGCCCTTGTCATTTTTTTTTTATCAAAGTCGCTTTCCAGTTTTAATGTAGCCTCTCCCAGCAAAGGCTTCTTCTCAAATACACCCTTAAAGATCTCTGCTGCATATTAAATGCACATGCTGCCCATTTCCCTGTCCAAGGCAACTCTGGACATTATATTGTGAAGTTCTGGAGAACTTTTCAGCAGGTCTTTACAGTGATTCTGTGTTGTGCATCAGATGAGATTTGGGGATATGCCTAGCAGATTTTTTTGTCTTCCATAACTTGCTTTTTTTAAAACAGTTTTAAATATTTTTCCACTTCTAGCTTCCACGCCTGCCATATGGACTGTTCTCTTATTCTGAATGTATAAACAACTGCATGCAAAATAGGCACCTTTGTAGAAACATAGGTGGGATCAGAGTTGGAAACGACTAGCACGCATGTGCGGGGGGAACCTTTACCTTTACCTAGGTGGCATCAGAGAGAGGTTACATTAGTGTCTATTCCCTTAAGAATTCATTAAAGCATGCAATTTGACTAGAAATGCCTAAACATTTGCATGCATCTGTACACTCAATTACTAGAAACAATCCATCATAGGTTTATTTGTTTTTCAGACTTCATCATCTACCAGTAAACAAATGAAATATGTTAACAAACCTTTACTAGGAAGAGGAAAGCTAGCACAAATGAATGTGTACTTGGAAAAATGTACTTAATTATTTATTACACTTTTATGTCACTCATTTCCCCTATAAGATGATTCTTAAAGACTATTCAGCCTAAATTTTATTTAAATAAAGATAAAGGGAAGCTGAGTCATTAAAGTAAATGAATTGTGCAATTTTACTTTCGGAAATAGCAATCTGGATTATGTATAAAAACCTGTTCATTTATTTGTTTATTTAAACAATTTGTATATCTACCCATTTTATGATGATTCTGAATAGCATACAGTTTAAAGCCATAGAAAATAACACACTTCATAAAATCAATATGAAAACTATTTATTTATTTATTTATTATATAATTTATTTATAAACAAATGACTCTGGCAGCTTGCAATTCTAAAATTCTAAAACAATTTAAACAGTTTAAAGACATTAAAACAATAAAAACATCCACACAATAAATTAGTATAAGCACAAATAAATATGTATAAACAGGTATAAAGTATATGCAAGTAATAAACTAATATAAATGCACACAAAGTATAAACCATACTGTGATACATGTTGAGGGTAACAAAACCCATTCCTTTCAATCACTGAACAAAAGAATTGATGATAGAGGTTGCTTAACCTCCCAGGCCAAATGCTTTCTAAGGAATTCTGGGAGTTGAAATCCAAACATCTTAAAGTTGTAACGATTGCGAAATACTTAAATAGAGGGGGAGCAACAAGCTATGGAAGCCAGAAGAGATTTTGAGGTGTAATTGTAATTCCAAGTACTCTTCTGGTCTCTATGTAGCACTTTGCCAATTCCATCTTCATTGATAGGGATAATTATGTAACTAATGATGCAATATGTGTCACACTATTGCCTCTGCTTTGCTATAACATTAGGAAGATGATCAAGAGTAGCTGCTACATTATGAAATCATTACAGTAGCAGAAAAAAGCCACTGACATGTCATTCCCATTTTGTCTGGAACAATGCACCTCACAGATTTGGGCAAACTCTAAGATGAGGAGACTGATGTCCACATCACCACTAGTTCTACTCTAAAACCTTTCAAACATAGCCTGCCAACCTACCCTAAAGCTTTTCATCAATGCAAAAAGGGAATAAAATAAATTGTTAATGTTGTATCTATTTGTCTGACGATGAGCAAAACAATAAAAATTTAAAAAAATCCCAAAGTTATTGACAGGGAGATAATTTAGAAAATTAGAAAATGGAAACCCTACAAGCTCTGCAGAGCAGCATCAGTTAAACAGAAGAAAGACTATTTTTCTTCAGGACTGGAGGATGTCATTGTTTTTTCAGAACTGGCGCAGTGTTTTCATGTGGAACTGCTGGATAATGCTTTAACGTGGGGCTTATTAGAAACAGTGTTTACTGGGATAAACCATTTTCACCATTTATATAAAGTTACCACAATATGTAGTGAGGTATTATTAACACAGGTTGGTTAAGGAAGAGAATTTGATTAAAACTCTTCTGCCATATTTCTTTAGAAAATTGATATAAATGTAGGAAAGTAACAATGCGTTAAGAGCATAGCAAAAGATTTTAGTTTCTTTTTATGGAATAAGTCGCCAGGAAACAGAAGCTATGTTTTGCTTCTCCATTACTAAAGCATGACACTAGTCGTAATCAAGGAGGAACCATAACATTAAGGGAGTTTAACTAAGATAATTTCTAAGAAGAAAAGGTCCACTGATTTCCATTAAAAAATCCTAAGGTTAACTACTATTGCGTCTTATGCTTGAGGTCAGGATATATTATAAGAAGGATAATAAAGCTAAGAATATTTCTGACCCCTATTCAAGTCAATTTGAGAATCCTCCTTTCAGAACCTTTCATGGCACAACTAACCATAAATTTTTGAATGGAACATGCTAATATTCATTTATTTTCTTTATAGCTTTGTTTATACTGACATGGCTAATAATTTATTTCCATTACTAAAACTCTACAGCAAAAAAGGATCAAAGAGTGGTAATTGATGTGCTATAGATAAAAGAGGAGGTTTATTTATTTTAGAAGGCTTTTGGTATGCAAATCCATGATCCAGCAGGAAACCTAAGCATCTTTTTAATTCATTTATTTTGCGCTTAATAATGCAGAAATGCACATTGCACAAAAAGCTGCACATTAATTAAAATGGAAAGAAAATAGCAGGGATTTTTTTCATTGTCAGTGTATTTGAACTGTCCCACATTCAAGCTGATGAAGTTCCTTAATAACTCAGAAAAAATTTCAATCTAAAATATTGGAAATTGCAATATTATCTTAATCATGGAAGAAAAATATAGTCTCCTTAATAGATTTTCATCCATATGTCATTAATATCTCCTGCTTCATCCCTCCATCTTGTTCTGATTAATATAGATGGGAAAAGAGGCATAAAGGATTTTTCAGTATAAATTAAATTTAGCTCTATATCTCTCTCTATATATATCTCTATATATGGCTAATGAAGTGCTTTAGTATCTTTTCTTTTGCTTGCGATATAGTTAAAACTCTAGGACTGTAGTTAAAGCTTTGGATGATAAATGTGAGCAAACAGAGCTCTTGCATCAATTCCTAATTAGCAGATTGGAGAGAAAATAAATTCCTTTTCAGACAAAATCTTTCAAGGAGTAGAGAAAGCTTTCAAGGGCTTGTTTCTTTTTCTCATTTTTTTCTCGTCTTAAGTTCAGTTTGTTTCTTCATCAATTTGAAGGGCTTTTTTCTACACACTAAATTTAAAATTGTTGTAAAAATATTTTTGTTTTGAACTCTATCAAAGATCTAAAACTCTTTCAGATTAGGAGATTTTGGAAGCAGAATGAGGCATCCTAACTCCTTTGGTCCCAAAAGATCATACCTAATAAGACCATCAGAGATACATTTTTGATATAATTTTTGATGGGAAGACACTGTCACACAACTTGAAAAAGAAAGGAGAATAACAGTTTTGGTTTATACATTGTCTTTAATGTGAAATATTAGTATATGTAAAATAACTCAATATTTCTAATATATATTCGTGTTCCAAATTCTTATTGCTCCAGCAATAGAGAATATACAAGGCTTAGAGTTGAATTGTTGAGTACCAAAAATGTCTTAACTGGTAACAAAACTTCTGCATGAAGACAATCATGCTCAGAATACCAATAATTCAATATATTTATAATTCTGTGTGCCTATGTGGTCAAACTACTCCATGTTTTCAATTGAACATGGAGCACTGAACTGAGGGATAGGTAAAGGTAAAGGTTCCCCCGCACATGCGTGCTAGTCATTTCCAACTCTAGGGGCCGGTGCTCATCTCCATTTCAAAGCTGAAGAGGCAGCGCTTGTCCGAGAACGTCTCTGTGGTCATGTGGCTGGCATGACTAGATGCCAAAGGTGCACGGAGCACTGTTACCTTCCCACTGTAGTGGTCCCTATTTTTCTACTTGCATTTGTACGTGCTTTTGAACTGCTAGGTTGGCAGAAGCTGGGACGAGTAACAGGCGCTCACTCTGAGGGATAGGCTAATACTATTGCCATAGTCAGTGCTTTTTTTTCTTTAAAAAAAGATGCCAGAATTCTCATCTTGTTAATCTTTTATTTATATAATTGTATTTATATATTTATTTATATAATTAAAAATTATATATTTAATTCTTAACATAAATTTAATTCTTAACATAAATTCTTAACATAAATGAGGACCCAGATTGTTGGGGGCAATTAAGCTGACTTTGTAATAATGCCGCTTGGGGTGTGTGTGAAAACCCTAATAAGCAGGCATATACATAGAATGAAGGCTACTGCTAAGCTTGTAAGCCGCCCTGAGTCTTCGGAGAAGGGCGGGATATAAATGGAATTAAAATAAAAAATAAATAAAAATAAATTTAATTTATTGTATTTCAGGCAAATGTTCATAGTAAATTCCAAAGTTTTGTCCAATTGTCATCCAGCAAATCTTTGAGCTTTGAGCCAAGTTTAATTCATAATTGCTTTTAGTTTTTTCATCTATTTTTGGCTTAGATGAAGTAATGCAGTGTGGGGTGGCAGGAGGACGAGGGTGGCGGGCAGGCTGAGGCAGCAGCAGACATTGTGGGCCAGGTGCTCCAGGGCAGCCACATAGGCGTGCAGGGCAAGGAGGAGGCGGCGCAGGTCAAGCACTGGGTAGGCCACCAGCTGGCCCAGCCTGTGGAAGGTCAGCTGCCCGCTGTGCCCCATGCATGCCATCTCCATGCCCAGCGCCTGCAGCCACCTCTCCAGTATCGCCTCCACCCGCCCTGTGCAGCCCTGCCGTGTAGAGTGGGCCCCACAGTTCCCACAGCACCAGCCGCAATGCACAATGATGATGCAGAGCTTGCAGTCGCCAAGCCAGATGCCAGTGCGGGGCAGCGGGAGGGCGCAGGTGGCAGGCAGGCCGAGGCGGCACCAGGCATTGCAGGCCAGGCACTCCAGGGCATCCACGTAGGTGCACAGGGCAAGGTGGTGGCGGCGCAGGTCCAGCACCAGGTAGGCCACCAGCTGGCCCAGCCCATGGAAGGTCAGCCACCCACCATGCCGCATGCATGCCACCTCCATGCCCAGTGCCTACAGCTGCCCTGCCAGCACCACCTTCACCTCACCACCTGCCCTGTGCAGCCCCGCTATGTAGAGCAGGCCCTGCAGCTCTCCCAACACCGTGGCATTGCTGCTCCCATCTCCTCCAGGTAACTTCAGGACTACCATTAAAAAGAGGTGGAGAGGGAAATCTTGGGCCAAGGGTCTCGCAGAGGGCAGGGTGGATTTGACAAATGCAAGTTATTTGAGGAGGGGGTTTCTTTGCCACTGCATTTTCTCCTTCTGACTTCTGGTCAGCCTGGCTGACATGAAGTGAGCATGAGACAGGGATGCACATATTTTCATGCTTTGGTGCCAGGCTCTCCATGCTGCAGCACGGCATGGAGAGCCTGGGTGACACGGGTGAGCACAAGGCAGGAGTGCACATGGATTCCGCTTTTTCGGCAGGGCAGAATTAAGTGCTGCTCCCCACCTCCCGCTCCTGGTCCTCTCTTACTTACAACTAGGAGATGGTGTAGTTGGGCAGCAGGGAGGGGTGCAAAGTTCCTGCCAACTCGCCTTCATTGAAGACAACTTGCATGTGCAACATTTGCAGGCAGGGTCTTTTGGCACGCTCAGCAGCAATTCCTATTGGCTTTGGAAAGCCAATAGAGGGAGTAGCACAGCTTGTGCAAAAGTTGAAAAAAACCCATCAAAGAAAGGTGCCGGAACTCTGTTCTGAGTGTTCTGTGGCCATAGTTAATATAATGAAGCCACAATTTGATCAGAAAATCTTTTCATGAATGAAGGCAAAGAAAACCTTTTAATTCTGTATCCCCTGAAGGACCTTCACCCATGAAATCCTGATACTGTATCTTTTTATATACTTATTCAGGAATAAAAATCTTCATGACAGTAACTATTGGAGAAGACATAGTTATTACAGGACAGTGCTTATGAAGAATCCTACTTCCTTTACACCACCCTTGCAAATGTGATCTTTTGCTCAGGTTTAAAACCAATGCTCCTATATAAATATATTCACATAGGGGTGACATGGAACAAGTCAAATGCATTGTGTTGGAAGGCTGATCACCTTGACTGTGAGAGGAAAGGGATAATCTTGCAACGAGCCACAAGGACATCTGTGAGACAATCAAAAACCTTTGTGAACTTACTTTGTGAATTTGTATTTAATTCTTTTTTAACTTTTGTATTTTTGTATTTTTATATATTTGCCCTGTTCACCGCCCTGAGTCCTTCGGGAGAAGGGCGGTATATAAATAAAATTTATTTATTTATTTATTTATTTATTTATTTATTTATTTATTTATTTATTTATTTATTTATTTATTTATTTATTATTTACCCCAGTGAGGGTACAACTCAACAATTCTGCATAATGCACACATGGAAAGACACGTGCAAAAACTTAGTTTTCCAGCTACACAGAGAAGAAATCATGTCTCCATTTCTAGCTGAAGTCAATTAGGGAAGCTGCAGCAGCTGAATTTCACTTTAAATGGCAAGCTTTTGTTTAAACATCTGAAGCCAAATGTCCTTAATGGATTGGCTTGAGTCCAGCCAGTGAGTTTGTAAACTGAGGAGAGGCATGCCAAATCTCTACACTGAACCTGATTTGCAGTTGCAGCCTCAAGGAGCCAATGAACCTAGCCTCTCTGATTTGCTATCACCTCAAGCTCAAAAGCACAGTGGTCCTGACTCTTGGATTTCACCATTTCAGCTGGATCCATATCACATAAGGAGTGATATGCAATGTGCACCTTCTGAATTGGTCTGAGTCTAGCTCCAGGGGAAGCAAGGCTTAAGGAAGCCAATGATCACATTGAGCTGATTCACCCAAAAAACTGGTGAGCAGCATATCGGTAAGAATTGTTTCGCTCCTTCCTCTAGTTTTCTGGAAGCTTCGTTTATCATCAGTTTTTAAGAACCATGTGAGAACAATATATTAGTCTTCATTTCTCTCCAATGATCTACCAATTATACAGGCTGGCTTTTTTTTTTCTTTCTCCTTTCCCACCCCTTCAAAACAAAACAAAACTTTTGTTGCATATAGGGAAATTTTCATTTTCTGTATAATTCTCAATTCCAAAAACTGATAAAGAGACACCTTCCCATTTTCCTGTTTCTCCAAAACACCCTTCACCCTTGCTGAAAAAAAGAGAAAAGCTATATAAATTGATGATATAAAGTACCATTGGGCCTGCTATCTCTCTAAAAGCTGCACTGTACATGCTATTTCATTGTTAGTCTCCAAGGATTGTTCACTGCTATTCCCTCAGTACTGTTTAAATGCTATTTTTTCCACTGAATGCTATTTCCCCTGTGATTGCTATTTTCCCATTCATTCTTATTTCTCATTAATTGTTATTTCCCCAACTGTTCCCTGAATGTTTTTCATGTTTTTGTTGCTATTCCCTCAAAGCTATTTATTTTTAGGCTATTTCCCTGCTGAATATCTTTTCCCTAATGACCGCTACTTCTCCGTTATGGCTGTGAGGTCTCTCAATCATATCCAACCCCTTCTGTTGGCAGTACTTGTAGTACCCTTTTGAGAGGCTTACAATTTCTCCAAACGGATGGTTTTAAATACTCTTTATTAAAAGACCTTGGTTGGTATCACTCCTTACCAGTCAATCCTTGCCTAAACAGGAACACAGCCTATGTAAATAAATATATTGACTTTCTTTTTTTATTTTTTCCTCTTTTCTCCACATGGAGGTATTGCCTTTCTCATCTCTTCTGTCTTTGTCTTCTGTCTATTCCTAGATATCCTTTAAAATGTGGAGCTGAGAAAAGAGACTGTGTTTCTTCTTCTTCTTTCTTTCTTTCTTTCTCTTTTTTTTTTAGTTTTGGGCTGTCTCCTTTACACCAGACAAAATTATAGAAAAGTTTCATCTTTGATTCATGACTACAAAGTAAGAAGAAAATAATTAGATATACATGGTATTAAAAGACAGCAAAAAAATCTCTCTCCTCTCACCTGGAGTCCCTGAAATTATTTTACAAAGGTGGAGTTAGCCAAGCTGAGAAAAAAGAAAATATCTGGGTCAGTTACCAAGTTAAGAAGCACAATAAATCTTTAGTATTAGCCAGAAAATAGGTTTAAGGTCTTAAAAAAAGAGGAGAGAATCTGCTCTTCTCCTCACATTTAAAACTCCAGAAAAGAATTAAAAAATCCTTGCATGTGTGATATGATTTCACTTACTTTGCCTCATTGCCCAACCTCCAAGAATATTTTTTCTCCTCAAACATCACCTACTTCTACATTCTACGCTGACCAATTATTTCTTTTTGTTCTGATTTGTTGAATCAGCTACAGTCCCTTATTCACACAAATCCTAGTTTACAAACTACCATAACTGATTTGTCCATCAATTTAAGTCAATCCAGACAATCTGCATTATATCAAATAATTCAAGGATGCTTACAGTAATAAACACATAAATGGTAATGATAACATCAATATTAAACTAAACTGAATTTAAAATCAATTAACAGCTAAGCAGAAATATTATTTTAAAAAAAACCATATCCTGCTAGCCTGGGGAAGAACTGAGCAAAATTATAGTGAGAAAAGTGATCCCTCAGATAGTCAGGCCATGTAACGATCCATAGTTTCTTTAAGAATCTTTAGTTATCTTCAGAAAATAATGCAATATCCTTCACAGGTTACAACAACTTCCTGTTGACAAAAGAGTTTAAGTATCTCAGTAGAGCTGTTATGTCTCTTGTCTTGGAGTAAAGCAGAAACCTCAAGTGAGGAGAGCTTTCTTTGGTTTAATGACTGTATCTTACTTGCAAGGAATATTTTGTGGTGTTAGAATAACTGGATACTGGATAATCAGTATTTGAGAAAACCTAAACTGGACCAAGTAACTATCACAGTCTTTTCAAAGGTTTTTCTTCCCTTATTAATGCTTCTTGGCAATGTTGCAGAAAACAGAGTATTGGAAATAACTTTTTAGATTATATTTGACAGTAACTGAAGTGAAAATTCCTCTTCCCAAAAACAAATAACTATTTTGCTAAATATCCTCAAGTTCTATAAACTGAAAATAATCCATAGAAATGAAAAGTTGTTGCCTTGGAAGACTAGTTTCCAATGATCTGTCCTAACATCAGAATCCAAGTCAAGGAAAATCAAATCAATGTGGCTGCAAAGTGTGATGAACATTGTTCATAGTCAGTTTTTGAGTGTTCCAGCTTCAATATCTTGATAGCAGATATTCTACAAAGTAGAAAAAAAAAATCAATATTTTTTTTCTGTGTTGATGCAATGGAGAATGACAAGTAAATTCTCACTGCTAAATCCGTATCTGTATGTTCAGGTGGGTTTTAAGAATAACTCCACTCCAATCTGATCTCTTTTAAAAGTTCTACAACTTGCTCTTCTGTTTTCTATCTTTCTGTTTCATCGCTGGTAAAACATTGCCACAGACAAAGTCATCATTAGTCAATTACAAAAAGCAGCTTTATGAGAAACAGCTTGCATCCTGTGAAGATACCTTTAATACCATCCAACAACATCATCTATCATTCCCCCCCCCCCCCGCTTTTTGTGAAGAGATGCCAAAAAATTCCAAACCTAGTCTAAATATCTGGCTGATTGTGCAAGCAGCCACAATATGAAGTCTAATACAAATAAATACTGGCAGGTGTGACTTATTATCTTCTGTGAACAGATAATAATAAAGTTATATTCCATCCAGCTCTGATAAGTTAGGTAAAGGATTGAACTATTCAGATTTGAAAATCTGCTATTGTAACCCCATAATAAAATTCTATTACCATTTGTAATTTTACTTCCCAGTCTGGTCTACCTTGAACACATGACAGGTCTTAGTGGCTTAGGTAGAAGGAAGGATTCACCTTCATGCTTTCATTCCCAGGAGTTTTATATTTTGCTGGTAAGCTTTACACTTGTGGTTTCAAACTTTCTTCAGAAAAGGAATTGGGAGTGGGTTTTTTAAATGATGAACATTTCTGGATTGTTTCTGGACTGTAGCTATCTCCCATTCTTTCCAGTCTCCAACAGCCACGTGTGTGTGTGTGTGTGTGTGTTTGTGTATACACATACATACACACACGCACACAATGTAGAAACACACACACATAAACATGTATATATCTGTAGACGTTCCTCTCTCTCTTCTACACATACAGTATACACAATTCTCGTAACCTACAATAACCCATGAAGAATCTGAACAATGAGAGAACGTTTTCTACTTCAGGCAGAATGAAATTGCATAGGAAATATAATGTTTCAAAGGTAAAAGTGGCCATCATCTTCCCTGACCACCTTTTCTGGCCATTAATATAGGAGAAATTGATACTCTAAAGCAGGCATGTCAAACTCGCGACGTCACATGATGTCGCGTGACGTATCGGAGCTTTTTCTCCATTGCTGGCAATGGCATGGGCATGATTTCATCGCAACGCATCCGGCCCGTGGGCTGGCAGTTTGACACCCCTGCTCTAAAGAACAGGGGTCTTCAAACTAGGCATGCTGGCTGAGGAATTCTGGGAGTTGAAGTCCACAGGGCATAAAAGGGCCAAGTTTGAAGACACCTGCTAAAGAGAATACTCTCTTGCAAACAACAGGTGCTATAGTGTGGGTCCACTCTCAAAGATGGTGCTTCAATACTCTGTGCTAAAGCAATGATCAGTTTGAAAGTAGAGCAATCCAAGAAGTCTCAGCTTGGATGGATAGATGGATGGATGGATGGATGGATGGATGGATGGATGGATGGATGGATGGATGGATGGATAGATGGATGGAGATAGATAGATGATAGATAGATAGATAGATAGATAGATAGATAGATAGATAGATAGATAGATAGATAGATAGATAGATAGATAGATAGATCTCTGACCTTAAAATAGTCTTTATATCCTTTATATCTCTTAGCATCTATTCTTCAACTATTGTTAAAAATCTGTATGTAGAACATAACACAGTTTTATTTTTATGCAGACACTTTTTTCTCTTCTAACTAGGATTTCATTGTTGTAATTTTCACTCACTCTTGCTAATGAAACTTATAAAGGCTCCAGGCTTCAAGATCTGAAAATGAGAAAGAGACTATATCTTGGTGTCAGAGCAAGTGGTTTCCACAGAGAAAGTCTAGGTTCACTTCCTGGTTTCTCTAGTTATAAAGAGTAGAGAACAATTATGAAAATACATCTTGGCTGCAGACTTTTTCTAGATCAGGTTAAGAGAGTTATGAATAAATTAGTCAAAATGACAGCATGATGGAACGCAAAAGCTAAATATTGTCAACCATCCTGTCACTTGATCTCTCAGACATATAAGCTGTGCCTGGCAGTGATAAGCTTTTTCTGAGAGAATAGCTGGGAATGAAACAAATAAGGTTTGCATGGAAAAGGAGACAGAAGGTTGAAATTAACTAAGTCATGGCAGGAATGGAGCTGCAATGGAAGAGATGAAAGAAAAAAAAAGGATGGCTGGCTATATGTCTATGGAGATTCTCAGTCAATCAGATCATGGTTGTCCCAAGATGTTTTTTCAAGAGGCAACCAGACTTTCTTATTTTTCTTTGATGAACTAAGTTGTATTTAGGAAATTTGGAATACTGAAGATATTGATCAATGTTTCTCATTGTTGGAGCTTTATGATATTAAGTTTGCTGACTATGGAATTCTAGGAATTGAAGCCCACACTTCTTAAACCTGCCAAGGTTAAGAAATATTTACCTAGAGGTTCCATAGAAAGTAGAGGGATGCAGTGGCTCAGTGGGTTAGGATGCTGAGTTTGTTGATCAGAAGGTCGGCAGTTTGGCGGGTCAAATCCCAAGTGCAGCATAACAGAGTGAGTGCCTGTTACTCACCCCAGCTTCTGCCAACCTAGCAGTTCAAAAGCACGTAAAAATGCAAGTAGAAAAACAGGGACCACTACGGTGGGAAGGTAACAGCATTCCATGCGCCTTTGGTGTCTAGTCATGCTGGCCACATGACCACAGAAACGTCCTCGGACAAGCGCTGGCTCTTCGGCTTTGAAACGGAGATGAGCACCGGCCCCTAGAGTTGGAAACAACTAGCACACATGTGCGGGGGAACCTTTGCCTTTACCTTTACCTCCATAGAAAAGCACAGATCACTAAAGCTGCATTGGCTTCCGGTTGCCCTCCGGGTGAAATTCAAGGTGCTGGTTATCACCTATAAAGCCCTACATGGCCTGGGTCCAGGGTATTTGAGGGAACACCTGCTGCCGGCATCAAATGCCCTTTGCCCAGTGCACTCCCACAGGGAGGGTCTGCTCAGGGTCCCACCGGTAAGAGATTGCCGGCGGGTGACACCCAGGGATAGGGCCTTCTCAGTGGGGGCGCCTGCCCTCTGGAACCAGCTGCCAGTGGAGCTGAGGACTGCCCCCGACCTCCGATCATTCCGCCGGGGCCTGAAGACCTGGCTCTTCGAGCTCTCGGGCCCAGGCTGAGGAGAAATTTATTTTAATTGGGGTTTTTTTTAATTGTACAGGGTTGGTTTAATCTTTTTTAATTGGTTTTTTAACTTTTGTATGGTTGATTTTTAACTCCCTGTAAACCGCCCTGAGTCCTCAGGGAAAGGGCGATATATAAATGCAATAAAATAAATAAATAAATAAATAAATAAAGATGTAGAAAAATGACAGAATATGGGATCATGGCACTGCAGGTCAAAATTAAGATCTTATGTCCCATTTTTCTCACTTTGGTTAATCATGCCAGAAAGATTTAATTTAAAAACAGGTTATGATCTTGCTTATATAGATTCTTTTTTTCAGTTTTTGAAAAATCTGCATATTTTCATATGGGGAAATAACATATTATTTTGAATATAACTAATAGCACATTTAGAGTAAATTCAAAAATTTTAATTTGGTACTTGTGACCAAATAAAACCAAAACAAATTTGATATTGTGAGTGTAAAGAAATTTCTCTAGCATGCACGGTCTTTCTCAAATGTACACTATGGGTTCAAGTAATTGAACAGCACATGATTTGCTGAAACATCATAAGAAAAGCTGCCTAGCCATTTACTCTTTCTAGGGTTTTCTGCTTAACTGACACAAGAATCAAGAAATTTTTTAAAAAAGACAATGCAACAAATATATTATGGTCTTTAAAGAACCAACAATTTATAGTTATTACTGTCTGATGTATTTCAAAATTATCAGGTTCTTCAGGAAAGATTCAGTATAACATATATTTTACATCTCCTGATCCTTAGAGAAGGATAAAACTTACTGGTTTCTCCTTGAATGGATGTATATACTTCCACATTTACTTTTTTAAAAAAAAGAATCCAACCACACAATGGCATCCACACAATGATGACGCCACAACTCATGCCCAAAGCCCTTGACAAGAGTACAAAGCCAAGTTTTCAGCACCTTATGAGTTGATAATTCTTCATGTGAACAAGTCAAGTGCAGACAAACAAAGATTTATACAAAATATTCATTTTCAAAAGTTTTGAAATAATTTTGGTTAGTTAATACAAATTTTCAGAGTATTATCAAAGTATATAAAATGAGAAGGGCGGGATATAAATGGAATTAAAATAAAATAAATAAAATATTTGAGTAATGAAATCTTTCTTCACTGGACCATTAACTTAATAACAAACTGATAACTGATAATAGAACGATGCATTTCACTCCTCCTGAACTATTTCTATTCAGCCATTGCCCCCTAGGGTGATTAGAAATATAGCAATTATAATCCTTGGCTAAGAATAGTAATGAATAAGGATATGGTCCCAGACAAATGACAATAATAATCATGGATTTACATAGTAAATGTTTACAAAGCACCAGCAATTAAAATGGAAAAATTGCAGTAATTGGGGAAACATTAAGAGCTGACAAAAAGCTGATAGTTGCACTCAACTCCACAAAACCTGCCTTTGTCTTGTTACCTCCAAGGATATAAATGAAGGGTCAGCTGGATATATAGAAACAATAACAATATTATAACAACAGCAATATGCATCTTTTTTCATTGGGAGATCTCTAAGAATTTTACAACCTTTTTAAACACACCAATGTAAGGAATTGAGACAGGATCTGTAGGTTGAATAAATAATACAACCCAACAATTTCCTTATATTTCATGAATAATTCATTCCTCATTTTTTCTATTGTTTTGTTTTGTTTCATTCATTCCATGATGATGGGAGCAAAAGAGAAAAATAAACTGAACATTTTTTTTGAAGAAAACATTAATTGATTGTTAAAACTTTCTATTATTCACTGTAAGACCTAACCAGAAAATATATTAATATTTCCTACATCTCTAGAGAGAAATGGGAGAACCATTATAGTTCTAGTTCATATATTTCTTTATGACTCAGGACCAGTGATCAATGATTAATGTCAATTTCTTCACTTGATCTGATCACTTGGAAATCATCTTGCTCATTTTGTTCATAGAGGTTCTGGATCTACTGCTAAGCTTGTAAGCCGCCCTGAGTCTTCGGAGAAGGGCGGGATATAAATGTAATAAAAATAAAATAAAATAAAATAAATAAATCTCTACCTATTTCTTGTGGGCACCATTACACATGATTTAAAAACAAAACAAAACTCCACCATTCTTCATGAAAATGTACAGTATACAATAGTAACTCAGTACTCATTGTTACTTGGTTCGGGAGGGGCAATGAGTAACAAAAACAACGAGTACCGAACAATTTTTCCCTATAAGAAATAAGTAGTGAGACACAAGGCAGCTGATGCTGACAAGTTCTAGCTTGTGGGTTGAGCACCAAGCAAACTAGTACCAGGACAAAATTTCCATCTCAAAATGCATTGAAATTCAATGAGTTTCAACAACGAGAGAGAGAAAAGAGAGAAAGAGAGAGAGATGCCAACTACAACTTAGTCTCGAGTTTCAGAAAATTCTTCTTCATTTCACAACAGACTTCCAAGGAAAGAAAAAAAAATCTAAACTGACTATTTTTTAAGAAATAGGAAAATCCCTGGTCAGTACTCCTGTTCTTTCAAAAAATGACAATCCAGATAACATGAATTAGAATGTGAGTGCAGTTAATATATGAAGTTACTCCAAGAGAGCTACAGATAAATTTACACATGGACCAGCTTATCTGGAAAATATCTAATAAAAGCATCTTTTAAACCTTCTGAAATGTGAAGAAAAGAGATGGTGACTGACGTGTAAGCCTTCAATATTTGCTCCCATTATTGATTTAATGAAATGCACGCCAGCCCATGCAATTTTAGACCAATCATTGGGAGGGGAGAAAGAAGTTTAATTTTTCCTAAGCCTAAAAATCTGTTCAAATGAACCCCTCTGTTAACAAAAGGCCTGACAGTTTAGAGAAATATTGTACTCACATGCAAATATGCTTTTCTCTCTCATGAGTCTGTAATAGAAGTCATTTAGGCTAGAAAAGCTACTACCTATTACACTATGATGCTTTTTTCAGCATTTCTTTAGCTAAAAGTTCTAGTTTTTTTAAAGGAATCTATTTCTTTATAGCTAGAGAACCCAGAAAGCCATTGATTATTGCCATTGTATTAAGGTCTTCACTTCTCAATTTAATTTACTTGTTGGCCAATAGAAGTTTGGTAGAAAAAGAATACATGGACAATACAAAACAATATCTCTGAAAAAGTGGAAGAGCACCATCAGGTGGTGGTTGTTGTTTTATGTATCAATCAAACACACGAGCACCAGTGAAAGTATCATTATTATCCATCTGCTCCTAAAGAAATGCAAAAATTATCATCTGGCATTAAAATGTACTATGGGCAAACCTTTCAAAGAGTGTGGGCAGTCAAGGAAATTGCTATCAGAGTTTATCATCACTGACAAGTTTTTGCATTGCAGTACCGTCCCAAACATTTTTATTGCTCAAAAACGGGTGGAATGGCAAGATCAAAGTTTTTGTGTTTTCTTTTATTCATCCCTGTTATCTCAGCCCCCAAATAAATATTTGAGGAAAAACTGCAAACATTTATTGCAGCAAAATGCCTGAAGATATCTGCCTGAAACTTGGCATCTAAAAAGTCTGCCATCCTTGTTACACAGTACTCCATCCAATCATGAACCTTGAAGAGGATAAGATTACTCTTGAATATCTTATCATAAATTGTCAATCATAAATCTCCAATTCAAATTAATTCAGTGTGTTAATTTCTGAAATCTTTTGCCTTTTGTTCATCGAACTCAGGGTGCTAATCATAAGATTACTGGCTTTTCTCACTGAACTGAATAATGTATAACATTCACATAGGTTACTTTGTTTCTTATTTGATTTGATACCAGCTCTAAATATTCTTTGAGCTACATCTCCATAAATTCTCAGTTGTTTATTATTTAATTACTCTTATAGAATTAGTCTCAAAAATACTGATAGTTTCATTTTTGGAGTTGTAGAATACATATATGTTGAACAAGGGGAAATATCCAACAGAATTGTTATGGGAGAGACCCCAATTTGTAATTTATGTCACAATCAATTTGATGTTAGTGCCAAAAATTATTAAGCAAATATCTTCACTTGAAATTCATTAGCATTTGGCATTCATTAACAAGTCCTATCTTCAGTTGACTAACAATAAGATCATTTATATTGTGTCAGAATCACTTCAGAATCTCTATATCCATATCAGAGGTATTGACCATATGGAAGGGAAAAAAAACCTACACAATGTTCACCTTCCAGTTTTATTTATTATTTTATTTATTAAATTTGAACAATACCCAAGTAACTTTGGGTGGTTTACAGATAATGTATAAACCATAAACAATATAAAATAGATATGATTAAAAAGCAGAATTAAAACAAAATGTTAAGTTATTATGTTCAAAGAAGCAATGCAATTTGCACAGAGCTGATTCTCTGCAGTCAAGAACAGGAAACTTTACAAAGCCAATCAGAGAGAAAAAAATGAATATACCTAGCTGAAACTGAACTTGGTTTTTATTTGACACGTCCTTCCTATCCTTTGATGCATGAGGCCCCTGGATACAGAACAGCTCCAACTGACCTACTCTATAGAGTACTTTCTTAAAATACCCTTTGATATATCTTTCCTGTAAGTCAAGTAACTTGTGAAGACACTTCTGCCTGTGCTTCACCATTCATCTGAAAAATAAATAACCTGTTTCCATATTGAAGGACAGGAAGGAGATAGGATATTAACTGAACAGAGGCAAAAAGTAACATAAAATCCTATAATGTCAGTCCACTGCTGCCTCACTAAGAGCTAGTGAATCACATTCAGTACTAGAATTCTAAATACAAAGGGGTTGACTTAAGTGACCAAATGGCTGCGTGCCATATGGTTTGTAGGCAGCCATATCAACAGTCAATTATCCAGAGAGTAAATACTGAGCTGCTGTAAATTACTGGGCTATAATTCTATTCCAATGAGGACTTTATGACACTGCAAACCTCAGGAGTGAAAATAGTTTGTTCTGCATACATAGCTATGGAAATATGATTACCACTCTTGTCCCAATTATGCTCATTTGTAATGATTAAAAAACCCCTCAGTCATGTGCTGGGAACTAAAAGTCCATCATTTGTAAAACTACATGTGTGATAGAGAGAAATCCAGAGATCCACACCTTTTATCTGATTGTCAGCCTTCTGAAGATGAGGCTCTGTTGATGTTTTAAATCTAAAACAGGAAAAACAGAAATTCAGGCTGACTGAATTTTCCTGTAGCTCACAGGTCAGAAAAGACTTTCTACTTGGTATGTGGCTATCGAGTTAGAAGAATGTAACTTAGTTCAGTGGCAGAACCTTGAAGATAGGGATCCTAAGTTCAGTTTCTGGAAATTCAGCCATTACAAAAATAAATCCTTTTATTTATGAAAGAGCCATTCTATATCTATTAAATTCTATATCTGATAAACAAACAAACATGACAGACAATCTAAGTATCTGTAATATTGCATCCTTATCCTAATTAAAGACAGAAAAAGTTCTATAGTGATACCCTGTCAGAAGTGACGGTCATAAATAGCAAGAATGCTGTATTTAAAAATAAAATTGCAGGAAGGTGTGCTTCAGCAGGATCATTTAGATTCTGATGAACTCCAGCATCATCCAAAAATGTTTTATAACCAATGGATTTCCGGGTGAAGAAAATGGTGAACTGACACATTCTGAAGAGCAGAGACACCTCCAAGGCAAAGAGTCGTGACTGGACTGATAACCTGGTCCAGCAGATCTTCTCCAAACAAGGAGTAGCCAAGAGATTGCTCATGTGTGCTCTGGATGGCTGTCCTGATGAGGAAACCCACTGGAATCAGAGACAACCTGCAGACAAACTATTAGTAAAGTATCAGGAATCAAGGAAGAAACATCAAGCTCTCAGCTTCAACTGAAGCTGCCTTAAGAAAAATTCGCTTGACTCAAACCCAATTTCTAGCCCCACTTTCTAGCACACATTTGAAATATTTTTAAATCCAGTGATATGCTGGCACTTAGAACAGCCAGAGCTAATTTGAAAAGTGCCATAAAAGGTGCAAAGCAAGCCCATTGTCAGAAAATTCAGACCTTTTTTCTGGACCCAACAAACACCAGGTGCATGTGGCAAGGAATCTAGACCAGTAATAAATAGCTGGCTTCATCGAGATGCAAGGATGACACAGACTTCCTAAATGAGCTGAATTCATTTTTGCAAGATTTGAGGCATCAAATAGCACTCCTGCTAGGAAAGGTGTGCCCCATCCTGGTGAGCAAATGCTTAGCTTTGATGTAACCTCTGTCTGGAAAACACTGCAGAAAGTGCCAGAACCCATATATTATTAAGGCGAGCTCTTTTTATTTCATTATTCTGGGTTCTGCCATTCTCCTGAAGCAGAGGGGGAATACGCTGCTCTTTGTTTCTTTCTATCACTACAATGTATCCTTTCCACTGTTTCTGCATATCTACTCTTTGAACTGTCTCTCCCTTGATGTTACCTTTGGGGGGAGAAAGGAATGTGACTCCGGCCCTCTGGCATATTTCCCATTTCGGAGGGGAAGGTGTAAAGACCCAACAACATTGCTGCAAGCCTGGGAAAGATCTGTGTTATCAGCTCCTTTCCCACAATGGATTTGACACCTGAGGATTGGCCCATTCGAACTGGCCAGATGAACTATTGGGGTGGGGCTTGCTTGGGACTCTTTTAACCTATTGATCTGAGTGGATCAACCCTCAGATCCTGCCTATCATGCCTGCTATCAGCTTCTCCTAATAAAAGTTCCTTTTGCAAGAAACTGCTTCCACAAGTCCTGCTTTCTTAGGATGAGGTTTTGAAGTGGACCCTGACATTAGGCAGGATCTGCAGTAACAGTCATCCCAGAAGGAAGACCCTTACCAGTGGACTTAGCAAATGATGTTGGATATTGAAATGGAAAGGGAAGAACCTGTGATGGGGGGGGAAGCCTCCCATCAAGCAGATCCCAGTGGATATTGCTATGTATTAATGTTGTGTTATGGTTATGTACATTACAAAAAGGGTTATGAGGTAAAACCGGCCGGAACACACAGCAGCTTTTGACAGCTGTCAAAAGCTGCCGGAGGCTTATGCGCAGCTGCAACGGCTTGACAGCTCTGTCAAGCCGCGGAGACAGCGCAGGCGTGGCAAAATGTAACAGCTCCGGCTGTCAAACCCAGCCGCCGCGGATTGGACCTCACCGACCGCGGGAAACCGGCAAGTTTCTGATTGGTCACCAGCGTGCCAGCTGGAGTATAAATATCGGCGCAGAAAGTCTGTCAGCGCCCGGTTCCATGCTATTATTAAAGGTGGTTACTTGAGCCAGCTGTCTCGTGTGTTCCTTACTGAAGATAACACAGATATAGCTCCAAATCCTCAAGCTCAATAGAAGAGGTAGTGGTTGCAGAACGCCGCCATAAGCCCAGGTGGTCGATGGATGTTGGGAGGAAGGAAGACTGGGAGAAGAAAGCAAGAAAAGTGACACTCAGATGAGGCAGTCATCAGCTGGGTGGGAAAGTCAAGATGAAGAGGTCACTTTGCCTTAGCAAAGACAAGGATGACTGACCACCATGCTCCAGCCAGTTTTTGGAACCAGCCATTGACATGTTGAGAATCACTCTCAACTCCATGAGGGATGAGAAAACTGATCCATGCCAGAGCACTGTCAGCCTAGGCTCCGCAGAAGGGACAGATGAAGGGGGGCGAACCAGCAGTCCATGACCCTTCCACAAGCACCACTGAGGCTGCAGCTGTCACAACCACCACCCCCTCAGGCCAGGCAGCAACTGTGGATCGAGATGGACGACAACACAGATGAAAGAAGAGACATCAATCCATCCGAAAGTTCCCACTGCTGGAGGTGAAGTACCACAGGGAGCCATGATGCCTGGGATTTTTCCTAACACAGGTGCTAAACTACATGGATTAATATGGCCACAGCATACCAAGTGACTGGGGCCCGGTTTGCCTTGTGCAAGCTTCCCTGGATGGGATCCCGGCAGACTGAGTGGTAGATCTCCATGATGCTGATGCCCCAGAACTGCAAAACTTTAATCAATTTATAGCAACTCTTAGACATCATTTTGAAGATCCACTAGCTGACCAAATGGCACGGGACCGAATAAAAACCATCCAGCAAGGCAGATGACCCATGGCGGAATATACCCAAGAGTTCTGAGCTCTGGCCAGCAAATTAAATTGGCTGGAGGATATATCCTGATTGGACATTTCAAGGGTGGTCTGAACTATGACATATTTATTTATTTATTTATTTTATTAAATTTATATACCACCCTTTCCCGAAGGACTCAGGGTGGTTTACAGGGCATTTAAAACAACCAATACAAAAGTTAAAAACAAATTAAAAAAATTAAATCATCCCTAGAATTAAAAACCCCAGTTAAAAATTCTCAGCCTGGGCCGGAGTGCTCAAAGAGCCAGGTTTTCAGGTCCCGGCGAAATGTGCGGAGGTCGGGGGCAGTCCTAAGCTCCATGGGCAGCTGGTTCCAAAGGGCAGGCGCACCCACAGAGAAGGCCCTTCCCCTGGGTGTTATCTGCCGACAGTCTTTTATCGGCGGCACCCTGAGAAGACCCTCCCTGTGGGAGCGCACTGGACGAAGGGAACTTGATGCCGGCAGCAGGTGTTCCCTCAGATATCCCGGACCCAAGCCATTCAGGGCTTTATAGGTCATCACCAGCACCTTGAATCTCACCCGGAGGGCAACCGGAAGCCAATGCAGCTCGCAGAGTAGAGGTGTTACATGGGAGTATCGGGAAACCCCCCCATCACATATATGATGCTTGCATCCCCCGAGGAGACCCCGACTGACTGAAAGACTGGTACATCCTAGCCAAAGAGGTGGAGATCTACCTTGGCTAAGAGGCATCGGCACGGGGGAAGATCGTGGGGAAGGTCACTATCAGAACTAACCCTTGAACTATTGAAGCAAGCTCCAACTGCCAAAAGAATGACAGGATGCTTCAATGTGGAAAGGAAGGGCACCACGCAGCCAAGTGCCACTCATGCACCCCTGTTTAGAAACCTGACTGAGCCCTGGCTGGGAAGTTCAGGAAGACTCCAACAAAGCTGAAAGAGATGGCCATGAAAAGCAAAGAAGTCATTGAGTTCCATACCTATATGCCAAGCTCTCTAAATGCGAATTCCATAAGGAGAAAATCGACTATTTGGGATATTGCATCTCCCCAAATGGACCCTGAGAAGCTCCAAGCAGTACTAGAATGTGCTCTGCCCTGCACCAGAAAGCTGTCAATACACGTCCTTTGAAGAAGGCAAGCAGGAGTCTCCAACAGGCACGTGTGACAAACAAAAGAGGCTTTATTCAGCTCAAAAGCACAAAAGCAAAAGCAAAGTCAGTGTTCAGAGTTAATTGCTCCCAACGCTTACATAGCTGGTCAGAGACAGGGCCCCACCCACAACCCACAAGCTAGCATCCGCCCACAACCCATTATAATCCCTCCTTCCCTTTGCAGCCCCCTTTCTGCTCTATTCTACTCACCACCCTCTGCACGGCCATCAGTCTTTTCCCCCCACATCCAACAGTCTGCTGGACACCAGGTAAGCAGTCCATGAAAACCCCACCCTTAAGCCCAGATGTTTGGCTCCCCCGTATTCGGCTCCACAAGGGGCGGTGCTACTCAAACTGCCCCCAAGCCTCTGCTGAGGCAGTTCAAGCCCTGGAAGCTTGCTACAGTGATGGCGGCCCTTCTGAGCATCATGCCTCCAGCTGGCAGGCGGTGAAACAAGCCGGAAGCTCACAGCAGCCAGCAGTCGGCGGCGACACCCAACAAAGTCTCCAAAGACAGCTGACTGTTGGTGGGGCCTGCGGATAGCTCGGTGGCGTTGGTGGTGCTGGGCAGGGAGCCGGCAACGTGAGGCTCTTCCTCCCCCCTCACTAAATATTGGAGGGTGGCAATACGAGGCTCTTCCTCCCCCCTCACTGAATGTCGGGCCCACGGGGCTCGACATTACAAAGTTTCCTTGGATTTCCTAACTTTTACTGACAATTCATCCCTTCCTTTGCACAAATTGCATTACTAATTATGAACTTACTGAAAACCAAAGGGGATGGAAAGCTCAAGCCAAGTCAACCATTGAAATGGACAGTGGAATGTCAAGCCGCATTTGAAAGGCTTAAAAGACTATTTTCTGCTGAACCAGTTTTAAGACACTACGACACTGATAAACCATTTGTAATTCAAGTGGATGCCAGTGACATAGCCATGGGTGCTGTACTTTTACAGGAAAACAATGAGGAGAAATTACAACCCTGCTCATATACATCAAGGAAGCTCACAGAGACAGAACAAATGTGGGCAGCCTGGGAGAAAGAGGCTTATGCTGTGTGATGGGCTCTTCTCACTTGGCGGCACTTCCTGGAGGGAAACAAAATTCGTTTCCAAGTATGGATCGACCACAAGAACCTGGAAGCACTAAAAATGCCCAGGAAACTAACTCCTAAACAAGCGAGTTAGTTGCAACATTTCCACTGGTTTAATTTCACATTAAAACATCTGCTGGGAGGGAAAAACCTTTTGGCAGACACTGCCCTCATATAAAAGTAACTGAAGTGAGGTAGCAAAACCACTCATGCCAGATAAACAACTAGCAGCACAAGTCATCACCCGGGCACAAGCCAAACTCCAAAAACCTTTATCGAGCCAAGCAGGAATCGAGTTTTAAAAAGTGCTAGAAACAGATCAATGGTTTCTAAGCCACAAGAACCTATGCACCATAACAGATGGTCTGCCATGTGTTTGGGGAAAATTATACATACCAAAACACCAGAGACTAACATTCATGCAGTTGTGCCATGACTCAAAGTCAGCAGGTCATTTCGGATTCGTGAAAACCTAGTCAAAAGGCAATTTTGGTGGCCATCAGTAAAAACGACATTGAAAGCTATGTACCTAGCTGCCCAATCTGTGCCTCAGCAAAGAGATTGCAAGGAAAACACCTGGATTACTGCAACCAGTAGTGACCCCATCAGCATCTTGGAAGGAGATTTCCATGGACTTTATTGTGGAGTTACCAGAAAATGGGGCAAATATAGTCTACTGGGTCATGACGGACTTATTCTCCAAACAAGTACATTTTATTCCCTGCCCCAAAATCCCCAATGCAAAAACACTTGCAAAGCTTTTCATTCAACACATATACTGGCTTCATGGAACTCCACAGTGCATCATATCTGATAAAGGAGTACAATTCACATCAGAGTTCTGGAGAGCATTCCTAAGCTTGTTAGGGACCACCCAGGGACTGTCATCTAGTCATCATCCACAAATGAATAGTGGGACTGAATGATCAAACTCAGCACTAGAACAGTACTTAAGATGCTTTATTAATTACCAGCAGGACAACTGGACTGATTTGCTTCCCTTTACAGAAGTTGCCTATAACAATGCAGTCCACTCCAGCATGGGTTACACTCCTTTCCAAGTCACAACAGGACAAAGTTTTAATCCGATGCCTGAACTTCCTTCATGTGACCCTGTCATCCCCTCTTTAAAGGAGTGGATTGCACAACTAAAAAACACCTGGTCAGTTGTAGGGAAAGCTTTAGACGAAGCTAAACAAGTGAATAAAATGCAAGCTGACAAAAAGAATTGAGCCAAAACCTTTTAGCATGAGGGAGAAGGTTTATCTATCCACCAAATACTTAAAGTCCCTACAGCCCTCAAAGAAACTGGGACCAAAATTTGTGGGACCATTTCCTATTACTAGAATCATAAATCCTGTCACAGTAGAATTAAAACTCCCCAAAACACTCAGACAGGTTCACCCTATTTTCCACTTCAGCCTTCTAAAACGAGAGCAACAATCACTCTTAAGACCAGCTGCTGCTCCTCCCCTTCCTCCCATCATGGTGGAAGAAGAACAGCATTTTGAAATTAAAAAAATCCTAGATTCCAGAAAACATCATGGCTCCACCCAATACCTGGTAGCATGGAAACATCTTCCAATCTCCCAAAATGAGTGGGTCCACAAATGCCACATTAAGGCCCCCAAGCTCCTTAGGAAATTTAATGAGACATATCCCAACAAACTGGACTAATCCCTGTCTCCTTTTTATTAACATTCAGAAAGCAGCAGGCCCAGATAACATCACTAGGCAGGTTCTTAGGGAATGTGCAGATGAGATGACTTGTGTTCTTACAGATATTTTCAATCTGTCATTGCAGCAGGCAGTGGTCCCATTGTGTTTTAAGATGACTGTCATTTTGCCATTGCCAAAAAAGTCCACAATTACAGGTCTCAATGATTACCATCCGGTTGCACTGACGTCCATCATTATGCTTTGAGAGGCTAATAAAGCACATTATTGTATCTAGCCTCCCTCCAGCATTTGCTCTGCTTCAGTTTGCTTACTGACCAAATCGCTGTACAGAGGATGCTATTTTTTGTGTTCTCCATCTGAGCTTGGAACACTTAGAGGAAAGAAATACTCATGTGTATTGTTGTTTACGACTTCAGTTTGGCATTTAATACAATCATTCCCCAGCATTTAGTAGACAAACTTGGCCTTTTAGGCTTAAACACTCCTTTGTGCAATTGGATTCTTGATTTTCTTATTAACAGGCCCCAGTATGTGCAAGCTGGAACATTCTCTTGAGCACAGGTTCTCCTCAGGGCTATGTCCTAAATCCACTGCTGTTCACCCTGTTGACCCATGACTGTTGTTTTAGGTTTGCCACCAACCATAATGTGAAGTATAATAATACAACAGATGACAATGAGGGTGCTTACTGCAAGGAGATTGAGGGCTTGGTGAACTAGTGTAAGAAAAACAACCTAGTTTTAAATATTGATAAAACCAAAGAGATAATTGATGATTTTAGAAAAGGCAGGCACAGCCACACTCCTTTGTGTATTAATGATTCACCTGTGGAGATGGTTTCCAGTATCAAATTTCTGGGTGTGCAGTTAGTGAGTAGGCTGGCTTGGTCACTCAACAGCTAGACACTGGTGAAGCGGGCACAGCAGTGCCTGCATTTTCTGCATCACATGAGAAAAGCACATCTTCCTTCCCCTGTCCTTACTACTTTCTATAACAGGACAGTTGAGAGAATCCTGTCATACTACATTACAGTCTGGTTTGGAAGCATCACTGTTTCAGACAGGAAGGCGGTGCAGAGAGTGGTGAGGATGGTAGAAAAGATTATTGGCAGTTCCCTCTCTTCTATCCAGGACAGCATATAAGCAATGTTTGAGCAGAGTATGCAAAATTGTCTGGGACACTACACATCCTCTTCATGACCTGTTTTCCTTGTTACCGTCTGGGAGGAGATACTAAGAAGAGAGTTGTTGAAGCTTTAATTTAAAAACAAAAATGGGAGGATCCATGTATCCTTCCTCCCAAGGACAGAATTAATACAAGAATAGATAAGAAATGTATTAAAAATATGCTTGTATACCTTGCTAAGAAGACAAGAAACCAGGTTCTAGGACAACATATTAACCTTAAGCTAAGGTTTAAGAATACCAGACTACTGCATAATAATTTTATAATCTTTTTTTTTGCACAAGAGGAAAGAATATAAATTTAACTTGCTTGACCAGGGATAAGATATTTTTATAAAACATCAGAGACTCCTTATGGACTTTTTGCTAAAAATGCACAGAAATAGGTTTCTAGTTTTGCCAATTGAAATATTTAAATCTGGGAAAAAGCAAACCATGTAATAGTATCACTCCTCTGCCTTTAAGATTATAAGTCTGTAACTAAGGTAAAGAAAATTAGAAGTTCTTCTTTCAATATCTTTTCCTTTTCTTCTATACCCTTTCTTCTTTCCTTCCTCCCTCCCTCCCTCCCTTCCTTCCTTCATCTCATTTTCTGTATTTTCTCATGTTTATTTTACTCATTTAAAAATCACTAACTAAAAATTATTATTTTTTTTTTAAAAAAGTCACTTCATCGTCTGAAGCCACGGAAAACTGAATTAGAAGGATTTCCCTGAATTTTCCATTCCATAAAAATACCACTGTACCTTCTTGTATATGATGTGTTGCTACAGGATATGATGATGACCACCAAATTAAAATACTTTCTTACATGTAATATAACTGCAGGATAGGGTTAGCCACAACTTCTAGGTACCATATATTAAATACCTATTCATAACAAACAGAGACATACTAGCTGGTGTCTTCCAAGCTGTAAGGAGCTTCAGTTCCCATAAACCTTGTTTTTTCTTGTACCATATTTTCCGGCGTATAAGACGACTTTTTAACCCATGAAAATCATCTCAAAAGTTGGGAGGTCGTCTTATACGCCCAGTCATCTTATACGCCGGAAAATCAGCGAGCCCGGGAAGGCACGTCCTCCCCTCTCACTGTGGAGGAAGCAGGGCAGGCTGGCGTCTGGCGGGAGCCAGCAGGGCAGTCCTGCGCACGCGCGCGCTCCCCAGCTGTTAAGGAGCACTCTTTCGCAGCCGGGGAGTGCGCGCGTGTGCAGGACTGCCCTGCCGGCTCCCGCCCGATGCTCTTCCCTCTTGAGGCAGCATCGCTCCCCGGCTCCTAAGGAGTCCTCGGGGATGCTGCCTCAAGAGGGAAGAGCGTCGGGTCCTGCCAGCTCCCGCCTGACGCTCTTCCCTCTTGACTTTGTGACTGCTTCGAAATCCATTTCTGTACAGTGCACAAGAAATAGCACTAATTTATTGCCACAAAGTTAGAGGTGGAGATCCTGTGATTCAAAATTGTGCTGTAAATTATTAGGAAAGAGAACTGAATTTCATTCACAGTAGAATCTATTCCTCATGCTTTATAAAAAGTAGGTTAAAAATGTTGGGGGTTTTTGCCAGTATTATTTGCCAAGGTAACTATAAGACTTTTAAAAGCGCAGATCGCAGTACAAAGTGTTGCAACTTCATTATCCCAGTCTGTTCACAAAGACTTTGTGTTCTGTACCAGCCTGCTACCGGCCTTGCAGAAAAGGCAACCCCTTTACAGACGGCAAGAGGCTGGAATACGTCTGCCAAATTTATTACAAAAACAAACAAGACACGAACCAAGATACCGGAGCTTTGAAACACTATCTGAGCGGTTGCTTTCAGCAAACCAGCCCTCCCCACACAAGTCCTTTATAAAGAGTTCAGGGCGTGGCTTCTCTCTCCCTCCTTCCGAGAAGCCCCATTGCCTTCCTCTGCTTACTCCTACTTGACTGCCTCCTGCGTCGGGCGTCCTTGAACAGGGCCAGCTGTGGGTCATCTTCATCCACACTGTCAGGCTCACACAGCTGGGTCTCCATGGTGACCAAGTGGGAGGGGCCTGCCTGAGGGCTATCATCAGCAAGGTCTTCAACACCCCCCTCCTCCTCTGAGTCATCCGACCCAACTGCCGAACCCACAGGCTGACCCTGAATCACAACACTTTGTTCCTTTCCCCTGACAATCCCAGGTCGCCTCATTGCTTGGGCACCAAAAGGGAGAAGACGGAAACTGATCTTGGGGGATTAGTTACTTTCCTTTTCCATATCAGTCTTTTTCTGGACATCCAGGAAACTGCAAACTAGAGATTCCATTATAGGAGCCCATAGCAATTTCAATCACAACAACCTCCCACAATCAAAGCTATGCTTAAATGATCTGTTGGCAGAGTTCTAACGCACATGAGCCTCTGTGGGCAGGAAGCCTCCCCCATATTTCGGAACGACCCACGACCGAGACCCCCCAAAGCGACCATATTACCTGCAGCGCTCTGGAGCCTGGCAAAGAGACGGCACCCACCTCTGAGGTGCCTTTCCGGGATCGGCCCAGAACACGTTTCCTTCTCGCCTTTCCCGCATGCACCAATCAGAGGGCCAAGCGTGCGGGGGCCTGATCAAAGCCCAGGCACCGCTCTAGGGCCGAGCCCCTCCTCCGGCGGCCGGGGCTGGATTGCATGGCGCTTCCTGGACCACGTCCTTCATCTGCAACCATATGAGCTGGCCAGTTGGGTACGTGCTCCTCTGCAATCAAGCGCATCGGTCGGCTCCGAGATTTGTAAGACCAGCTCAGACAGAAATCTTAGGCGGAAAGTGGGTTAGTGTCGAGCCAGAGGCTCTGCGCGCGCGTGTGCAGGACTGCCCTGCCGGCTCCCGCCCGACGCTCTTCCCTCTTTAGGCAGCATCCCCGAGGACTCCTTAGGAGCCGGGGAGCGATGCTGCCTCAAGAGGGAAGAGCGTCGGGCGGGAGCCGGCAGGGTAGTCCTGCACACGTGCGCACTCCCCGGCTGCTAAGGAGTGCTCCTTAACAGCTGGGGAGCGCACGCATGCACAGGACTGCCCTGCTGGCTCCTGCCAGACGCCAGCCTGCCCTACTTCCTCCACAGTGAGAGGGGAGGGCGTGCCTTCCCGGGCTCGCTGATTTTCCGGCGTATAAGACGAAAAATCTTGAAAATCATCTCAAAAGTTAGGGGGTCGTCTTATACGCCCAGTCGTCTTATACGCCGGAAAATACGGTAGTTTTGGGAGACAACTAGTCTACAAGGAATCAATCATCCTCAAGTTGTATTTATAAACATCTTGGTCACAAAATCCAGAATAAATTTGGTTTTATTTAGTGGGCTCTTATTTTGTTTTTAATTTCAAAAATGTGTTCATGTATATGTGGAGAGGGGAGATTTTAGAAAATAAGCTCTGGGAAAGTGGTTAAAATAACTTCTTTGACTATTAAGAAAATAATAGGGAAATGGTTCTATTTATACTGAATGTAGTTGTTTTGCTTGTTAATTGTGATGAGTGAATGACGCCTTGAGCTAAGAGAACAGAATTGAAGAGAATAGAGGGAAATGTTATTGTTTTCTTTGACAATAGAGAAAATAGTGTGAAGGGACATTAAAATGAA